>NC_047662.1:53788819-54111039 GCF_011762505.2 Arvicanthis niloticus
AGAATAACATAGGATAGATAAGTAGCATATCAGGCTGGTGAGGCTGAAGGAATTGGTAATTGTGGATTCAAGTAAATGTTGAAGTTAGGGTCCAGGAACTTGGGCTGGGTAGGAGTAAGACTTAAAGATAAGCCCAATAATCAGGAGTCTCTGAACTGAGGAATTATTGAGTGAAAGAAGAGATAAAATGATCATCAAGTGATCATGAGTATAGTATTTGGCTGTTTATCTTAAAGGAATAAAAATCTCAGGTAAGATTTGAACCTAAAGGCAACACAAGAAGGACAAGTGGTATTGGAAGATAACTCCAAAAGTGGCTCAAAGTTCTGAGATGTCAAAGATTTAGGTGGCTAATTCAGGTAGTTTACTGATGTTATTTAGAACACTCAGACTAGCTACTAAAAACTCAAGTAGATATATTAAAAAATTGATTCTTGACCCTCAGCTTCGACTCTTCTGCTTACCTTACTCATTCAGTACCTGAGGGGACAACAGAGACACTATTTATTATGGATTTCATTTCCCAGAGCACTTCTGAGTTTATTTGATAATATTAAACAACTGAAGTGAAGCCTACATTGCAAAGTGTCATAAGTTTAAGCTGAAAAGGGCTTGTGGTGTTTTGGGAAATATAAAATTCACTGGGAATCTCACAGCTTCAAATAACAATGTAAGTGGTGCAGCCACATAAGGAAGGGATTAAAAAGGACTCAGTGTCATCTCTGACTGTTTGGGGTGGAGATTGTGTGAGGGTTTGATGTGTCTGGAAGAAAAGATGAGAAGATGTTACAAAGAACATCTCAGGTATTCTAGAGAGCACCAAAGAATTTTGACACTGAAGACATAGCTGGGACCTGGAGCTTGAGAAACTGCTCACTGTCCAACTCTAGAATGAGTTGTACTGAGCAATTCTCAGCTGACCATGTCTTCACTGAATGAGCCTGAGGAAATGTGTACTCTTCTCTGAAATATGGTTTCATCATCCTTAAAATGAAGAAGAAAGTAACCTTTTTTCCCCTGGCCTTGTGAACTGCCAGTGGATAGAAGGCACACAGTCCAATGTCTGGCACAAAGTAATGGTTTACTACATTTAATTGGTTCAAGCAACGGTAGGGAGGACTGCATCTGAATGAGGTGGACTGCCCACAGCCAGTGAGTGTTCTTTCTGCTTCTTATGAAGGCTGTTGTGATTCTTTGAGTTCTAAAAATAAAATAAAAGCCTTTAAATTTTAAGTCGATATAGTAATTATTTGTAGATCAGTTTCCAAGCTTTAACTTTTAGCTGCAAGACCATTTTTAAGCTCTGTTCTTTCAATTATTCATTTATACTAAATTTTAATAAAAGGAATGTAAATACATAATGAGTATGACCACATTACAGATTCAATGTCTTGTACCAATTAGATTCTAAAATATTAAAGATGGGTGTATTAAGCAGGCTTTTTAAAGGTTTCAAGAGGGTTCAACTTCCTCAATTCCTTATTTCTATCAAAGTCTCATTTCCTGTCAGTTACCCATTTGAACTGTTCTGTGTATTTCAGAACACTGATGAGAGCTAGTTCACAACCATGGAATCACAAATGTTCCATAGGAAATGAGGAACAGTTCTTAGCCTTCAATGAAAACCAGATGTGCCATGAGAACACCATCCTGTCATTCCCTGTGAGCTGTTTCAGTCAGTGACAGTGCTGTGCTATTCTGGCCACTATTTTGATGACCATTGCTATTTATATAGACAGCTGACTTTTAAGTCAGGGTCTCCAGCTATGACTTTGTCCTCTACTTCACACAGACTTGCCCAGTTCCTCATGGGATTGTCTACCACAGTACCATAGGAAGTATGGTTAGTAAGCTCCCCCCCCAACCTTTATTCTTTTGTATAATCTGTACTATTTCCAGTACAGAAATACATGGCATGACTTAAGCTAGTACTCTTGAAGTCATACTTGTCAGTGCAGCTTTAGTAAGGGAAAGATACTTTCCTTACTAAAGGTACATCATAAGGGAAGAATACTTTTTCATGTGCAATTAGAGCTTGGCCAAATGATTCAACCACTCTAGGTATCATTTACTTCATCTGTTATATAGGGTCATACTAACCCTGGGCTCACAGATTTGGTAAGATAATTAAGTATTTCTAAGTGCTTAGAAAACCACTTGTTACATAGGAAGAACTATATACATGTTTGCTAAGTAAAAGAATTGTATGTAACATTCTAAGAAAGCTCTTAAATTTATACCTTTCTTTATATGTCCATTGGCATCCCTTAAATGCTGATTCAATTTCCAGAATAATGCAGATATTTCCATTTTCATCCTGGCTCAAGTCTTGTTCCTTCCTGTCTACAGTCTCTAGAGCAACCAGAATGACATTTACTAAGTTCAGATTGGTCATATTAGTTCCTGATCACAAGCCTTCATTGTGTTGGCCAAGCTAATTTGGTTTTCCATGGCCTGGCTCCTGTCTGCATCTCTAGCTGCTTTGCATCCTTCTCATCTCTCTATGTTCTAAGAAATTCAAATTAACTCTGAGCCCTTAAGCCTGCCTCTATTTGCTCTCTCCCTGCTGATGAAATGCCATATTGTCTCTATTTTCTTTCAGATCTGGTGTAAGCATCACGCTGTAGATTCTTTGATACTTCTATAAAGAAGAATTACCTGCCTTGTGCTCACCCTACATAGATGATCATTGAGCAACATTATTCTTCACGACGTATGCTGATGATGTGTCTCTCCCTCTCCCCACTTAAAGTGAGCTCTGAGGACATGTTCATATGTATTTCAATTTTCATTTGAGAAAGAGTCTCAGTATATAGCCAAATTAGTCAGGAAATCACAGGCCTCCTTCTTTAGTGTCATAGTCTTGGAATTCTCAGAGTATGCACACATGTAACTTTAAATAACAAAATGGTTATATTTCTCTGTCTCTACCATTGCCACACACAGGCTAGATGCTCAACCAGTAGGCACTTAATAAATGAGGAACTAGCAAACTGAAGGTATTTTATTGGTCATTTAATCCAACTCAATGATACAGATAGGGGCGTAGAGATGTTCATTAACTTACCTGGGTCACTCAGTCATGGAAGGTTAAAATATAAACAAGCAGTAATTTTTTCAGTGTCCCCAAGGCTCTTTGGAATCAATTGTAAAACTGTAAATTTCCAGTCTAGGAAGACTAAGTATTCTTTCTGGCTCTATTCTTCCAGGCTATCCCCACCAGCAACCCCTTTCTCTATACTCTAGATTCATATTTTGTTATATGTATTATCAAACCCTTTATGGTTGCCTACTTTTTAGACATTATAGGGTTAAGGATGAGCTGTGGCAGTGACCTATTTTTTTTTTTTTGAAATGTATATTGAGAACACATAAATTGACTTTTTTTTTTTTTTTTTTTTTTTTACAAATCCCTTCCTCATACCTCTATCTCTTAGTGAGGGAGGATGAGTTACTTGAGAGAGTGGTGAAAAACAAAACTGTAGAGATGCTCTGGGTTCTGCATTCCCATTGAAAAGTCACTAGGAAGAGTAAGGTCAGTTCTGAACTCTGCCAAGTTTTGCCTTTAGTGCTGCAGCATGAAATGAGGTAATGTACTTTATGAGCTGTGAAGAGCTACAGAAATGTGAGGTGTTTTGGAATTGATGATTTATAGAACATGAAGAACTTTAGAAATGAGGTGGCCCTCCTACTTCCTCAGTTCAAGGAGGGGGCAGTGACTTCTCCAAGGTCATTGTTGAAGGTAGTGAAACTGTGCCCTGCTTTCTCCCTGGCCCATGGCCTAACTGACATTAAGGTTTTCTAATATCTCCCAGACTCAACAGTCAATGTATGGGCTAGAATCTTTCTCCTGGTATATGATTCATAGAACCATCCGTGTTTGGCATGCTTTCTCATGTGACAGCTAGGAGTCATATACTGTGATACTCTGCCTCCTTTGACACTCCTATAACCTCTCAGTTGTTCATTTTGGTAGAGCAGGCAGTTCCTCTCTTAAGCAAACCTTGGACAAAGTCTTTCTAACAGCTGTGACTACAACTGGTGTCACCTTGGGTAACATGATGTAGAAGTCGTGCCTAAAGACAAAGGGGCCTCATGATATCGTCCAAAACACATGTCTCAGCCAAATTTGGTCACCAATTTTGAGAAAACATAGAATTTGTAAGAACTAGTTATCTTAGGGTTTTTAGAAATGAATTTAGCAAGACATGCATTAACTTTGTTGAAGAGAGTCAATCTGTACATGGGATTAGTAGCCATGAAGGGATCACAAGCAGGAACTGGAGATCTGTTCCATCATTAATTGTATTCCAGTACTAGGCAGAGCTGGGATGCCAAGACTGAAGCTTCTTACTGGTGCTGGTTTCCTGACCAATGACAGGGCGTCTATTCTACTGTAGATTTGGATCCTGATTCAACAAAGAGAAGAATTGTTTTCCTTGTAGCCCTCCAGACACACACCATAGTAACTGAGATTATAATCACAAAGTAAAGTTTTATTTAAGCACTAAAAGAGGTACAGCTCTGTACATATGCATGTGTGGGTATGGAGGAGTGGCAAGCAGATTTGACATTTAATTGTTCTTATTTCATTGTTTTTCCCATTCTATACATTCAACTTTGACAGGTTTCTCATCTGTTCTATTCTGGACATCCAATCAAAACATATATGACACATATATTTTGTATTTCAATTTTTGGAGCTCAAAATTAGGTAGACAGAATAAAACCTAAGCCTGTTCTTTCCTCAGCTTAGTGCAAAGAGAGATACAGGGAAGACCATCTCTTCTTTCCCTTGTTTAGACATCAACTGTCTGAACTTGTCATTCTGTTGCCAACAGTAATGATTTCTTACTTATAAGGGTGTTTTTCCACCCCCTTTTCTATTTCTGTGAATACATACATAATAATATGTTGCTAACATATCCACCTGGAACAATTTGTAGGCTTCTGCCAGGAAATAGGTGGCATTTTCTGAGTTATTAGAGTGAATGAAGAATATTTATAATATACACAAAGGCAGTACAGAGGAGGGGGACTAGGAACATCTGGATGTCACCATTGTGTGACAGAGATAAAAGGAAAGGGCAGATTACAAAATCTGTTGAATAGAAAATGAGCTAGAACACTTCTGGTAAGATTTCTGACCTTCTGTCAAAGACACATCAACTTGAAGGATGGAAAACAAGGAAGCTGACCACAACTTTCCTTCTCTATGACCTTCAAACAGATTCTCCATTGCTTCCCTAAACTAGAAGCCAAAAAACTTCAATAATTCCAAGTAGGGTATATTCTAAGATGGTGGTAGCATAGTTCATATGCAAAATAGAAGATAAATACTTTGTTCTATTAGTGAAGTAAGCTTTTAGTCCTGTAGAGATGCACTCTAGATTCATACTCTGTGCTCCATATGCAACATCCCCTCCCTAACCCCACTGGTGAGAATCTTGTAGTGACAGAGACCATATACAACATATATCCTAATTTCTTCATTATTGTTGTTGTTGTCGTTGTCGTCATCATCATCATCATCATCATCATCATCATCATCATCATCATGTTGACAATAAAGGGGAAACAGACCAAAACTGGGAACATAATCTCTTTAAGATAAAATTGCACAGAGAATGCTAGACTTCCTAGTCATCATTAGTACATTGACTTTGGGCATTTTCTTCAGGTAGTGTATTTAGGAAAACAATCTCACATCTATAGATATATCTCTCAATGTGTCTGTTCGACAGGCCATGACTTTTCACTTTTGACTTAGAAGTTTCTCTTGTAGGAAGCCTTTTGGGGATGGTATCTGATGGGGTATTCATCTCTGGCATGTCTCATTCACAGTAGTCTTGCTTTGATGTAGTACTAATCATGTAAATTTAATAATTATGGTTGTTTCCCTATGAGATTTTTAGGACTTTAAAATCAGGGAACAACTTGTTATTATTTACATGTCTGTAAATTCATAGTGGATTGCATGTACCATGGCTCAGCAAACAGTGCTCAACTAAAAGATTGGAATTCGAGGATTTGGTCTGTAACCAAAAATGATCAGGTAGTGGTGAACAAGGAAGATAAAATGCACGATGATCTTTATTTCTCAATGTTTTAAGAACATTCAATACTCAAGATACAGTTGGTTCTGTCCCAGGTGTGCTAAAGCAAAAGCGATGCAGTGAAATCTCATTGTTAGCCACATGGACACCATCTCATTGCAGTTAATGGAAATAAATGTACCATTTAGTACTTTAAATCATGAAGCAACATAACTGCCTTCTATTTGCACTGACCTTCTGTTGCCCTCATTATTTCCTCACTTCGGATGTCTGCACCTGATCTTGTTGATTCAGCACAAGAGCTTGCATACAAAAGGCAGAGGTGAGGCACAGAGAGGTGAGGAAGTCAGAGAAAAGGGAGTCTGGCATCTTGTGAGTAAAGAGAGACCACCAAAGATGCCTCATCCTTTGCCCCTTTGCTACTCTATCATCCTCCTAGTGCATGGTATTGCAAGTGCTTTAAATCTCCTGGACAGATCATGAGCACCCTGAAAACTGGCATCAAATTCAGTTCATCTCTGAATCAATAGTGCCTGGCATACAATATGTGATGCAGGAGGTATTTGGGGACTATGTTCTATTTGGTCACAAATGAATGACAATGTAAGAGAGGACTAGACTCTTTGTAATCCATACCATTGATTGAAGAAATAAGGTTGGAGTAAGGATTCTATGAAGACAGTGATTCTATGTTTTGGGGGGAAAAATATCTATAAAAACCAAGAAACTTTCTGTTCTTTAGCTGGTGCATTTCCTTGCTTTCTGACAGTCTCTTATTCCCTTTCTGATTGGTATAACTCATTCTCAGACATGTCTCTATCAGAACAATATCTATTTGACGTCATGTCATAATTATACAATTATTTATCACATAGCTGTAGCTCAATGCTACTTTGAAATAATCTTAAAATCTTTCTTTGGGATTTTACTGCTCTTTTCATACTAGTCTCCTCCTCTCTCCTGTCATTCATTTCCATGTCTTCTGCTTATAGATAAGGAAGTCAAGGATTTGAAGGGACTTGTTTAAAGTCATAAAAATAATGTTGTACAACATTATAAAATAATTGCTTCTTTGTCATCTTAATATGAGTTCAAAACTCACCAGGTTGTGATTTGAGTGAGAAATGTCCTGACTGAACACTTGGTCCCAAGATGGTAATACTGTTTTGGAAGATTATGGACCTTTTTGGAGGTGAAGTCTTGCAGGTGGAAGTGGGTCACTGGGGTGGACCCACTTGATCTCTGCTTCCTGAGTATGGATGCAATATGATCAGCCAGTCTATTGCTCCTGCTATGATGCCATTCTGCCTGTTGTCATATCTTCTTTATGATAGCATGTATTCCTCTGGATTTCTTTTTTCTTTCTTTCTTTTTTTTTTTTTTTTGAGTGAAATAAAGCCCTCAGCAAACTCTCCTTTTGTCAAGGAATTTTATCACAGCAATGAAAATAATGAAAAATTGACAAGGACAATTTTGTTTAATGATTCAACAGTCCCCCCCTCCTTTTAAATAACATTAAGGACTTCTGAAGGCTATGATGGCACACACTTGTAATTTCAGAAGACAAGCAGCCTAGGTAAGAAAATTCAGAGTTCCAGGATGGATAAAATCATATAGTGAACCACATTTCAAGAAGCAAGGGAAAGCAAAACCAAAATTAGTTCAGTGATGTCTTATTCATTATTCAATATGCATATATAAAACAAATAATATCTTATAAATCTGGTTGACCAGTAGTTGAGGTATTCTGCCAACAAACAAAATGGTTGCTGTGGACCTGGGAGGTGCACAGATTAGACATTGTTTATATAACAACTTGCTGGGGTCTTTTAGACTAGGCTTCCAGTGAAGTTGAGATGAAGTCTAGCCAATATCTCCCTTGAGACCCACACTGGCTGTAGGAGTTTTATCATTCCAGCAGGGAGGAATTACAGGGCAGGGTAGAAATGTTAACTTGGAGACATCAGTCTTTTTACAGGTTCAAGGTTGAGATCTCTCATTTACTAAGGGCAAATGGTGAATTTCCCCCTAATTCAGCCTTGGTTTCTTCAAGATGTAAGGACAGCTTGACACCACCAGTGATGTCCAAGCTATTTTTGTCTAATGCTAATTTGGGAGATAAAAATGTTTAAGTGCCACTTATTTTAAAAAATCCATAGTGAGAATTACTATTAGGCTCTATGGGAAAATTATATTCTTATAATTTATATTGTATCCTTTATTAAATAGGAGACTGGATGATAAACTCAAAAGGTTTCTAATCCACTAAAATCATATCTTGGCATACTTGAGAAATGGCAAGCCAGAGACACATCTTAATATTCTATACTGAACTTAAAAAGCAATTCAGCGTTCACATTTGTTCATATGCATTATCTTTATTCATTAAGGAAGAATCCTTCACTGTAGATATAATTGAAAGGAAGACTCAGAGAAGAAAAGTCAGTTTCCAAGGTCATCCAGCAAGTTTGGCACAGGCTTGGATATAAGAGTAGTTGATTCTAGTTAATGTCCTTTACAAAGTGCATGAGGAAAGGGAAACATTACAGATGTAGGAAACCAGATCTCTAAATAATAGTCTTAGAGTTGTTTTTCTCTTGTTAATCTAAAAGTGTAGTGACCATGTTTGTGATTAGTGTGTCTCTTCTTTGTCGTGACTCAGTGAGCTTGTCACCCCAACTATAGCTATGTATTTTTAAATACATGACTTTCCTACTTTGCATCCCGACTCACAGTCAACAGGACATCGTCATGCAAGATGGCACAGAGAAGGTCTAAAAATGATCTACCCACATATTATTTGCTAGATGTCAGTCATATGATCATCTCTGGAATGAGAATTATACCTTTACTACCAACAAGGAAAATAATATCATAATCTACCACATTGCTGTTGTGAACACTAGGTGGTCTTGGGCTAAGCCTTACAAATATCTTTGTGCTGTACATAGTCTTTGCATAAATAATAAGCTCTAAACCTCCCCCACCACTGGTACCTTGCTCTGCTGGTGTTTGTGGATATTCTTCATGTTAGTAACACATAGGGAAATGATCTCATTTCTCTCTTCCTTTCTAAAAGTGTTTCTCTCTGTGTTGGTACAGGCACAAATGAATCTACCATGATGTCAACATAACATTGCCTCTCTGGACACAACTAATTGGTTGCAAAAATAAACATCATTCCAAAATGACTGAACAGATTCCTTCACATAAGCCTTTTCTGGGATTTCTCAAATTGTAGTGTGGGAAATAAACTTAGTTTCCTGGAGGTAGAATATGAGTAACATGTGGTTCTGGAATAGTTGATGAATAAGTTTTTTACTTTGCAGCAGAAAAGACTCTGAAATTTGCCAGCAAAAACTCAAGTTATTACAGTGGCATCAGGTGTCTAGTGGGGTGTTGATACCCCTATTATATAGTAATTCAACTTAATTTTTAAAATTTATTCTTCTCTCATAGACTACATGTCCACCACAGCCTCCCATCCTTCCAGTCATCCCAGTTCCTTTCTACTCTCTTCCCCAGATTCACTGCTTCTCTGTTTTCTTTCAAAAAAAGGATAGATCTCACAGTGATAGCAACCAAACACAACATTACAAGATTCAATAAGACTAAGCACAAATTCATATCAGGGCTGTATGAAGCACCCAGTAGGAGAAAGAGTCCCAAGATCAGACAAACGAGTCAGAGATACCCCTCACTCCCATGGTTAGGAATAGAACAAAACCTTAAACCTAAACAACCACAACATAGGACCTAGTACAGACCCATGAAAGTTCTGTGATTGCTACTTCAATCTCTGTGAGCCTCTATGAATCCTGTTTAGTTGATCCTGTGGGTTATGTTCTCTTGGTGCCACTGACCCTTCTGGCGCCTACAATTCCTCCTCCTCTTCTGTGTGGTTCCCATGAGCCCCACCTAATGTCCCATTGTGGGTTTTTGAATATGCTCCCATCAGGTGCTGGAGGAATCCACACTGAAGGTGACAGGGCTCGTCACTGATCTATGTCTATGAGTGTAGCAGAATATCATTAGGAATCATTTCATTGATTTTTTTCCCCCAGTAGTGTTTGGTTCTACTATAAGTTTCTGGGCCATCCACCTTTTAGTTCCTAGCCATTCAGGCATTTTATGTATGACTCTGTGGTATGAGCCTTAAATTAGATCAGTCATTGGTTAGCCACACCTACAATGTCACTATTGCTCCAGCACTTCTTGCAGGCATGACAGATTGTAGGTCAAAGATTTTGTGGTGTCCCAGCCCCAACAATGGAAAGTCTTGCTATTTTGGATATCCCCTAGAATGACTAGGGATTTAAGGGACACGCCTCAGCACAGCTAAGGCAATATACTAGAAGCCCATAAACAGCATCATTCTAAACAGAAAAAAAACCAAAGAATTTTCACTAAAACCAGGAATAAAACAGGACAGTCCATGATTTCCATATCTATTCAATATAGTGCTTGACTACTAACAGCTGAAAAATAGCAAAAGGTTACAAATAGGAAAGGAAGAAGTCATTCCATTATCTTCTTTCACAGATGAAATGATTTTATACATAAAAGATTCTGAAGACTCCACCAGCAAACATCTAGAATGATAAACACTTTTTGTCAAATAGCAGGATGCAAAATTAACACACAAAATTTAGAAGTCTTCATGTACAAAATGACAAATCTTGAGAAATAAATCAGAGGAATAGTGCCTTTCATAACATCCTCAAAAAATAACTTGGGATAGCTAACCAAACAAGTAAAAGGCCTGAATAATAAAAGCCTTAAATATTGTAGAAGACCCCAAAAGAGTGTAAGATCTACCGTGCTCATGTTTCATCAGGATCCAGTTTTCTGAAAATGACAACCCCATCAAAAGCCACCTACAAATTCAATGGGATCCCTATTAAAATGAAGGAACTCTCAATTTTTGTTAGAGGCATTTTCTGCTCCTGAACCTCCGGTATTAGGAATGGTTATATCTTGTTAAGTTGTTGGTCAAAGAGGTCCCACCGTGGATCCCATAACCAACACAGGGTATTGACACGATTATTGGTTGCTCTTTGCTGCTGAGGACAATATATATTTACGTCATCAAACCTCGAGAAGTCTCACTGGTACTCAACTAAAGACTTTATCTACTGATCAGCATTCATGGGTCTGGAAGGTACGCTACATGCTACTGGAGGAAAAAGGTGGTCATCAGTATCATCTAACTACAAACCCAAGTACATACAACAGTGACACGCCTGCAGGATACTGGTATTAGTAACGGCACAAATGTTACCCGGTTAATCAAAACCTTCTTTTCTTTTTTTGAGTTAAGGCCTACACCATGAAATACAACCCATGAATGACATTGCTTAAATGGCCAGGAAACCATATAGGTCACGGGCCTAGGAAAAACCTTGTTACAAATCTATTTTATATTCTGATAAAGAAACAGAGCAAGGCCTTCTAATGACGTGGTTTTATACGCATTATCAGTATCCCTCAACCTTCATTGGTGAAGATGTTTCTTGAAGTAGATGAGAATTAACAGAGCCCCACAAGCAGACACTGTGAAGAGAGTGAGAGGCTTTGGAGCACTCATTTTTTTTTCTTTTTTTTTTATTGGATATTTTATTTACATTTCAGATGCCATCCCCTTTCCCCATCCCCCCCCAACCCCAGAAAATCCCTATTCCATGCCCCCTTTTCCTTTTTGCTTTTATACACATTTTAAAAATGCTAATCAAAGGCTTTATAAGTTTGGCAATGCTCAATCAGAAGTGTAACCTAATACCCAGCCTAGATATATCAACTATCTTTGACTGGTGGAGACACATGAACAACTGCCTCCATATCCTCCCTCTCTTTCTCTTTCTTTCTCTCTCTCATTACCTAGCTTCTCCTCTCCTTCTTCTTCTCCTCCTCTCCTTACTCCTTCTCTTCCTCTCGGTACCCCTCCCACCTTAGCTCCTCCTACCTTCCTGTTAAAAAAAAAACAAAACTTTTCTCTCAAAATACAATTAGAGCATAATTATGCCAATTTGTACCAGTGAGGTACAAGATAGTCCTAATACCCAGTCCATCATTTTGTTGACTAACCAGAACCTCTGTCATCTCTCCTAACTAAAACACTTAGTTCTGAACCTGGCTTTTTTCTTGGCTTTAGAATGAATATCAGCTGAAAAACATCCACTCAAATCTTTTCTCTCAAAGTAAATAGCCAGGATTGGCTATGAGACTATAAGTTTTCAACCCCATCAGAAATTCAGAATGAGTGAGTAACTAAAATTATGGGAAGCACAAAGCATAGCTTCTAAAACTTAGCCAATTTATAGAGACCACTGAACACCTGGACACTCCCTATACTACAAAATGTTGGAGCGTCTGTTCTTCCGCTTTCTGGCCCAGGATCATGTGACAGACCTTAGTGCTGCAGAATTATTAAGGGCTGATTACTCTGTCTAGGCATAAATAATCAGTCGACTATTCTGCAAGTGTGTCCTTTTCTGGACAGTAATTTGTCTGTAGATGGAAAGAGGCAAATCTTGCCTAGTGGCTGTCTCACCACAACTGGAGTAACTCCAAAGATGCTCAATTTCTTCTTAGAATCAAAGACAGGAAGCTGTCAGGAGCAGACAGGTCTCTAATCAGAATGGACATTACTACAGAAATGTTTGTAACGTCAATTCTGTGGACTTCTGACGTTTTGAAAACCAACTATCCATGTAAGGTAATCTGGACTGTTGTCTGATAACTCCACTCAGCTATTTCTAAATAAAATATAGAAAACACCCTAACAATAAACTCCAAGCCATGAATTTGCTATAGTCCCTTAACTCACAGGCTAACCATCTCAAATCAGTTGAAAAAGTTAAAGAAGGACTGGGTCTAGGCCTTGTATTCCTAAATGTGTTATATAGGCACAATGCCTATGATAGTATCAATATTCATCTCACTTTTATGTAAATAAGAAGCTCGTACCAAAGAAAACCTTGAATTTGAAATCAAAGTAAATTTTGTACCATTTAAGAAATTATAACTTCATCTTAATAATAATTATACAGATTTCTACCAATAGGTTATGGCTATGCAATAAATCCTAGCTAATCCTCCCTATTCCCACAAAAACTGCTACTTTTCCCTAGATAGACAGCCCAATATTAACCACCTTAGTCCCCAAGCCCAGGGAATAGGGGCACTGACTCTTCATTAACTTCTTCAAGCTGATTATGGGCATTGAGATATTAGAAGAGGGGTGGGGAGAGGAGTAAATTGATAGGCCTCTGATGCTGTGTCTTCACTGCATTCAGTTGGAATTCCAGGACCTCAGAGGTTTGAGCAGGTCTGCTCAGCTTGCTTGATGAGTAGATACACCAAGGCTGTGTATTCTGCAATATACAATTCTCATAGAAAAGCTGTTAGAACCAACATCTTTAATAAAATGTCAGTTCTCTAAAAATATTATCTTGATACTAAAATTTGGAGCACTCATTTCTAAATGATATGTTTTCATCAAAATCCTCACATAAAGGCTTAGTGAATCTATGTAGAATAGGAGGCAGATTTCTTAGACCAGTCCATGATTGAGTCTGAATAAACTGGTCATATTTAAGAAAAATATAAGAGTCATTATAACTTCTCTTTTTGATTCTCTGTCTCACAAGGTCTAAAACCTTGAGACAAGGCAGATTGTCTCATCTGGACTATAGGCAAGCAAAGGTGGGTCAGAACCATATGTCCAATACAGCTTCCCAGTCACCATTGTCAGGGATCTCAGCAAGCTCCAAATAAACATCATTCTTTGTCCCAGCATCAGCATGTCTCACCAATCACTCTGGTAGCCACCATGCTCCTTCAGCATCTTGCAGAAAAAACACAAACATGTCGTTTTCCCCACATTAAATACTTGATTGGGATCATGCCATATGCCAGTAAGAGGATCTTTCCTTTTCACCTGGCATAAGTATGCCTAGTTGTAGGGTGCCATAGACAGTCAGCAGAAAGTTCCTTGGCATCCAAATGTTTAAAACTTTATAATAAAAAGAACATGATTTAAATAAATGTGTGTTATATGGGGATATACCTCCCCTTTTTTATTTAGGAAGATATTGTTTTAAAGTTTCATGGGCCTGTTCCACAATACCTTGCCCTTGAGTATTATAAGGAATCCCAGTAATATGGGTATTATTAAAATTGTTGAAAAGAGTCTCAAATGTACAACTACAAGAGCCAGTTTCATTATCTGTTTTAATCTGATTTGGAACAGCCTGCATAGAAAAACAATGTAGGCATTAGCTAATTATATTTTTAGTTACTTTTCTTGTTAAAGCAGTTGCAACTAGAAAGCCTGAGAGGGTGTCAATAGTCGCATGTATATTTTTTAATTGTTCAAATTCAGAATTATGAGTACCATCCATTTGCTATAATTGATTAGGTATGAGTCCTCAAGGATTAACACCATTATATGTTACAGGTAGAAACTGAGGACATTCAGGACAAGCCTTTACAATTCGACGTGCACATTATTGGAAATATCAGTCTTCATTTAGAAGGCTGGGTCTGAACATATTCAGAGACATATTTGGAATTTAGCTACATCTATGATGTTATGTCAGCAAGAGATTAAGTTGAAACAGGATCTGGATTTCAAACAACTGTTAGTGCATGTGTTGAGGCTCTTTTAATTGTCATGTTAAAATTACTTTTGTTTCTCCTACAGTATTTAATATAAGTTGCATTGAGTGTACACTTTCTAATTGCGTTAGGGTGTTGAAACTCGGCATGTCTGTTATGGAGGTCTATCAACCATCTTTTGTTTTATTGCCCTGAGTATTACAGACCCTTGGTATTCTGATAAAAGCTTGCAAGTACTGGAAGAAATGTATCAGGCTTTAAGCAGAAGCAAGAGGAAAAATATGCTAGGGCAATTGTGGCACAAAACTTGTGGAAGTAACTGAAAAAATGTGCTACCTAACACTTCTTGGGTAACTAACAAACACAGACAAGAGATCCCAGAGACCTAGGGTAAAACCAAATATTATTGGTCTAAAAAAAGAAACAATAAAATGAGTCCTATTGATATTCTGCTATATTTATAGATCAGTGGTCTTAATCAGCCATCACAAGAGAAGCTTCCTCCTGCAGCAGATGGGAACAAATACAGAGATTCACAGCCAGACATCACACACACACACACACACACACACACACACACACACACACACACACAAACACACACACACACAAACACACACACACACAGAGGGAGGGAGGGAGGGAGGGAAGGAAGGAGGGAGGAAGGGAGGGAGGGAGAGACAGAGAGAGAGAGAGAGAGAGAGAGAGAGAGAGAGAGAGAGAGAGAGAGAGAGCATGAAGTTGGGTAGGAAGCAGGGATGAGGAAATAATCTGGGAGGGATTGGGGGAGGGAAACCAGGAGCAAAATACACTGTACAAAGAAAAGTTGAATAAATAATAACAACTGTTGAGAATGAAAGATGATACAAATCCTTATTATGAATACATTCCAGATTTCAACTACTCAAGGCCCGGTTATAACCATCCAATCCTGAAGTGTAATGGCCCAACACTATCTTAGTCTGTTTTAGCTACTATACTAGAGACTTTATAATGTGTAGCTTTCAAACAGCAAAGGTTTATTTCTTATAGGCCTGAAAGTTCTCAAATCTAAGATCAAAATTCCTGAAAATGTGGTGCTTGGCGAGGGCATGGTCCTGTTTTCAGACTCCCTAAGGTATCCCCTTTGTGCTGTAGGAAAGTGCTACTTAGAACCACTCTGGTGACCAGAGAAATGCTGTCACATGGTGCTTCCATGTGGGCTGAAGATAAACACTTATTTCTTAAGTGCTTCTTCCTTTTCAAAGCCACTGAGTGATACATTTCTAAGAGGGGTTAAATGACTCATTATGCATAGGCTTAGAAGCTTCCACCTCCGGGTCTTTGGTTTCCTCATTGAAACTAGCAAGTAGTGACGATTATTTTGCATCAATTTATGAAAAACATCTAGCACAGAGACAGGAATGTACCAAGAGCTAGCTTTCCCCTTAGACCTCCTTGCCTTACTTTGCACTTTTGGGCTCTGAGCAGGCAATGGGGGCTTAAGATAACAGGGGTAGATGTGGAGTCCAAACTTGTAGAAGCTACCACCTTATTTCTACTCTCTTCATGGCTCCCTTTAGCCTCCTGACTTCAGGGCACCTCTGTTCTTTTGTCTGAATTGCTGGCTCCTTATATTATTCCTCAAGCACCTTTACATTTCTCTCTCCCTTCTTCCCACCAGCCCTAGCTGCTGTTGTGCTTGCTGTTCTGATGCTATTGATTTTGCTCTATAAAAGATTGCTCAATTCATTTTCTCCACTGCAGCCCCACACCAGACCTCAGGCTAGGCCTCCAGATGACTGAGGTGATTATATAGGCTGCCTCCCTGGAAGGGCTGCAACCGCAGTCCCTCTGGTGAGACTGTGAAGGTGAAAGTGATTTGTCATTACTCTGAAGGTAAATAGGAAGCAGTGGACCCTGTCTCAGTGCTCTCTTTACCCCAGCACAAGACCTGGTACCAAGCTAGTGCAGATAACATTTGCTGAAATTAATGCCTATCTTCTCTTAGCTTCCCAGCATTCTAGCCTGGTGAGTTATCATTGACTTCAGATTGCCCGTAGCATTGGCTTGCCACCCCTGCTGCATACTAGAATTGCTTGGAGCTCTTGGGGAAAGAAAAACACATTTATGAGCAGGCATTCTCCCCCAGATCAGCTAAATTCAGAACTCATGGCGATATGGCCTGCACATTGCTTCCCACTTGATAAGTAACTGTGGCCGTGCTGGTTTAGAGAGCCATTTTAGTCCCCCTCAGACAGCTTGTCTACCCATCTGTGTGTTAGCTCCCGCCCTCCTCCAGCCTCAGCTCCTTCCACTTCTTTCCATCCTCCAGCTAACACAGCTAATCATGCAGAAGTTCATGCTGCCTGTCCTTTAATGTGCACCTCCCACAAGTTTTCCTCTCAGTAACCCCTAGGTACTTTGCATGATGCACATAAAACAAAACCTCCTCTGAGAATTGTTTTTCTGTATTTTGAAATATTCACTTCTTCGGACTTGCACTTCTGCACTCTGTACTCTTTGAAAGATGGAAATTTTTATCATACGTCTAATTTCCAATTTATTGTCCTAGCTTTCTCCTGATTTAGACCAACTTGTGCTGTCTGGTACCTTAGCTAGAGTTTTTATTAGATCTTGCATCCAGCACTGTGCCTTAGAAATAGGTAGCTTGGTTTCTTTTTGGTGGTAAGCCATAATGCCCATGATCTGCTCATATTCCCTGTCTCGTCTGGCTTACACTTTGACAGTGACTGGGACTCGGCATCATGTTTGGGACACACATTTGAATACAACTTTTACTTGTTATCAGTTACCAGTATAGACTGAGGATTTATTATGTGCCATATTAAGGAGTTTCATTACATTGTCTCACATAGTCCTGTACTGGTAAATCAATGGGGATTGGAGACACTAAATAAATATTAAAGGTAAATCAAGTAGCATGAGGTTTTCTACTGAGAGTGACAGTCTTCAAAGCCTACATCTCACGCCTGGGTGATACTTTAATGTTCCTCCTGTCTGCATTTTGTTTTTCAGTCTGCTATTAAATCTTGGTGTTGTATCATAATTTATTAGTTGATGTGTCTTGTGTACCCCCATTAAGTTATGACCTTCTCAAGGACAAAGAATGAAATGTTTAAGTCTATAGTCTTAGCACTTAGCAAATTGCCTGGCACATAACAGAGGCTCAATAAATGTTTGTGGGCTGAATAAAGAAAGGGTAACAACAGCCCTGAGAAAAGGAGACAGAAAAATCTGGACCACAGTCTGACCCAAACATCCACTTCCCCATCGCTTCCACTACTGTAGTCTTTGCTAGACAGAGAGGCAGATGGGTGGAGGAAAATGGGCAGCCAGCCGGTGAATGGCTTTCCCTTGTTCTCTTGAATTCCATCGTCTGTCCTGTCCTATCACCCAGCAGCAAGAGAACATTTGTTCCCTGAAGGGCCGGCACTGTGCCAACAGCAGGTGGTGGCTTGTCCACTGGGAGGGAGGGATACAGCAGCCAGGAGCACTGATGTGTGCCTCGGACAAGATGCTGCAAGTCTGCTTGTGGCCCAGTGGGCACAGCAGCTGGGACAGGGTTGCAAGTCCATTTTGTAACCATTAAAAAACCAGTCACTGCGTCTTTCATAACAAATTAAAGTATCACTCAAAAGCATTCTGGTTTCAGAAAGCAAAAGGAACAAAGGATAAAAATTTAAAGCTTCAAGCCCTGCTCAGCAGCACTGAACTTGCGTTATATGTTGGCTTGTCTATGAAATGGATAGGTTTCTAGGTGACTGCAAAATAACATGGTGCTCTTCAAGATTCAGTTCTTTTCCTACAGGAAGAAAAACAAAGGAACACACTGGAACTTACCACCATACACACTAGGAACAAGCTAATGAGGTGGGCAGAGGTTGTGTAGTGTCCTGGCCTGTTGGGTCATTGGCAGTTCAGTGTGGACTGAGCTGATTTACCCTATCTCCCATTCATGACTGTCAGAATAAGTCAGGTTGGATGGTAGTGGGAGCCAGCGCCCCCTATAGGTCACCCTGCTAATATCATCATGAAACAAAGTATCTAGCAGGTTTGGCCCATCTATAGTGGGCAGGCCAGTGCCTTTTGAGGACCAATGTTGTTTACTTATGTTCATTGGCCTCTCACTGACAGTATTTCTCCCACAAGTCAAAGCATCACCAAAGCAGAGAGAGAGAGAGAGAGAGAGAGAGAGAGAGAGAGAGAGAGAGAGAGAGAGAGAGAGAGAGAGAGAGAACTCAAAATTTAGACATGGTTGCAGGAATTATAACAGAACAGGAAACAACTTCAAATGGGAACTGGGTTACTAGAAGGCTCAAACACCACAGGTCATCCATTCCACAGGGAACAACTACTTGCTATTTCATGTTCCAGTCCCACCAGACCCATTTCATTAATCATTAATCATGAGTCCAAATGTGTGAAACTTTAGATGCAGAGCTCTGGTTTATTTGTTTGCTTTGCTGTTCGTTTTTTTGTTTGTTTGTTTTGTTTTTCCCAGGAATGGTACCCATCCAGAACAATACAGGAAGGTTTCCTAGATATAAAGTACTTATTTTTGTAAAACAGAACCTCAGTATTTTATTCTAAAATACAATTTATTATACCTTTAGGCTATGGAAGGTATTCACATAGGTTTGATATCAAATAATTAGTAGCAACTATTATTTTAATAGCTCTGTGAAAATATAACTGCCGAAAGTAGAGGAAAACTGGGGTCTTCCTGCTGTTTTTGCTCAGAGTCCATGAACCCAGCTGAGGTGTGATCTGAACAGTATGTGCAGAGTAAGAAGGTAGCACTACAGTTATCCAACCACACATGTCAGCCTCATATTGCTTTTCTTAAAGTGGCCCAGGAGTATGACACGTACAATTGAGTGTTCAGCCAGCTGAGCAGTAGCTGGAACTCAGGCTCAGCAGTAAGAGAGGTTGTTACTGATATTGTGGCTGTGGGTCAATAATCTGGTTAGTAGGTAAATGAAGGAAAACTGCTTGGTGGCATAAAGGCCATTTTCCTTCGGTACTTGAAGTTATTCCAAAGATGAGATTATTTGTGAGGAGTCCTTGATGCATCCAACTAAGTTCTTTAGTGCAATAGACAGAAGAACTATGCTTCCTTCACCTTGTAACTTTCCAGGGAGACAGGCAGAATGTCTGTCCTACAGTGAGCACTCAAAGTGTTAAGAGAGTAATTAAATAAATGGGCCTGAGTTTATGTTATCCCTATACAATAAAATTCATTCTTTAAATATATCATACTCGATTTCCTGACCCTCTGTACCTATCTCATATCTCCTCCAGTTACAGATACATGTAACAGGGGGGATGAGGAACTGGGGATAGCTACTGGAGGGTCCCAGACACCAGGGAAATGTGAGGCTCCCAGGACCCAAATGCGCCGAGAAGGGGAAAATAGAACCTGTTGAGACAACCGCCAATAGATAGGCACGGACCCTGGTCCAGGGATGGCACCATCTACCCATCTCACAGTTTTTAACCCAAAAATGTTCCTGTCCAAAGGAAGAACAGGGACAAAAATGGAACAGAGATTGAAGGAAAAGCCAACCGGGGACTGCCCCACCTGGGGATCCATCATGTCTGCAGACACCAAACCCAACACTGTTGCCATGGTCAAGAGGCACTTGCTCACAGGAACCTAGTGTGGCAGTTCCTTGGGAGGTCCAGCCAGCAACTGACCAATGCAAATGTGGATGCTTGGGGCCAACCATCAGACTGAGTTCAGAGAACCTGGTGGGGAAACTGGTAGAAGGACTGGAGGAGAGGAGGGGAGTGCAACCCCATTGGAAGAACAACATAGGCTTTTGGGAACTCAGTTCTCCCAAAGTCTAGACCACCAACTAAAGAGTGTAACTGGAGGGATCCATGGCCTCAGATACATATGTAGCAGAGGATGGCCTTGCTTGACAGCAATGGAAGGGGAGGCCATTGGTCACGGGGAGGTTCGATGCCCCAGAGTAGGGGGATGCTGGAGTGGTGGGTAGGAGAGTGTGGATGGGTTGGGGAGCACTCTCATACAGGCAAAGAGGAGGGGGAAGGGTAGATGTGGGATGGGAGTATGGTGGAGGGGAAACTGGGAAGTGGGATATCATGGGATGGGGGGGTTGGTAGAGGGGGTAACAGGGAAGTGGGATACCATTTGAGATGTAAACAAATGGAATGATTAATAATTTAAAAAAGAAATAATTAAAAAATGAAAACCAAAACCAAAAAGTACATCACACACACACACACACACACACACACACACACACACACACTTTCTTTCTCACACATACACAAACAACTTGGTGAATTTCTTTTTTTTTTTTTAATGTATCATTTAGTTCTTAGCTTAAAACCTGTGTCATTAATACTCATCAGAATTATGTCTTGTCTAGTCAGGGTCACAATTGTATTTCTTAAGTTGTACTGTATAATATTTATTACTATATTACAGGTATAACCAGTTGTTTAGCAGCTTTATCTTTCTTCAAACTTTAGGTCACTAAGGGGACACCATGCCTATGTGAACAGCCATCTGTCACATGAAACAGAGTGGGAATTATGGTAAGCATTCAATATCTTTCATCAAACCCATTTATCCTTCTTTATGGGCCTAAGACAGGCTACATTTCCTAGACTCAGCTGCTTCTAAGTATGGATATTTGATGGATTTCTAGACATGCTGAATGTGAGTGGATGTAATATGTTCATTTTCTCAGCCTTATCCTTTCTTGTCTTTCATGATCTCCCGCATTCTTGCCTTATTTTACTGTCTTATGGAAAACAAACACAGATATTATGGAAGTTGCATATTGAAAGTGGTAAAGACAAGAAAAAGGAGGCCTGGACCCCTGAGTCATGTCTTAAAATAAATTCACCAGCAATGGAGAATAAGATACTTGTATATATTATGTCTGAAAAAGATGCTATTCGTATTCTTCTTATTACTATTACATTTGAGTTTTTATATATTTTTGAATTTGCTTGTTTAAAGGCTAGTGTTATCTCCATTAAAATAGATAGAGTAAGAAACCACAATGAAACACAACAAACATTTGGGGACCACCCTATGAAGAGAGCAGAGGTAAGGTACTGTATGGCTTGTTTGGTCACTAGATGAAGTTTAGTGTTATGACTGAGCCACATCACCAGTTTTCCCATTCATAACTGTTAGTACATACAGGTTTGATAGGAGTGAGACCTTACCATATATCAGTGTTATATTTTATAGTAGAGATATGGTGAGATTTTCCATATTAGAACAGTATTCAAGGTGCTAAGAGACAGAGTCCCTGAGTCTTTGTCTCTTACAAATGCTCCTTGTCTGTTTGCCTCATGGTTTTTCTATAATATACATATTAATAAGCTCAGGTACCCTCAAATACACATCATAACATTGATGGGAAAGCCTGATGAAGTCATTCTAGAAGCACCTGTAGGTAATTTTTTCCCTTCCATTTTCCCAAGGAACACATAGACTGTTTCACAATTACCTCTGTGGAAGGATGGAATGGCAAATGGAAGGCATGCTAGGCAGCAGAGACCAGATAGTGAAAAGGAGTCATGGTGAAGGCCCCCAGGATCCTAGAGGTGTCATCTGTTTGCAATAGAGACAGCAGCAAAGAGCAAATCAGGGAAAGGAAAGCAGTCTCCATATTGCCCTCTCCCTTGTAGTCTAGTGAGCTCTCACCAGCGATGTGACACACCTGAGCAGCAGGCTTCTTGGCCTGTTGGTCACAGCCATGCTCAATTACTTCTTTCAAAATATACATAGGAGCCTTTTGTCACCAGAATGGAGTTCAAATTTTATCGCTTTCTTTTCTCTGTCAAGCAATGTATTCACAATTACAGGAATCTTCAGGGGACATTTCTCAAAATTAAATGTAGCAGTACAGCGAAGCTGTTTGTGTCCAGTCTTCACCTTGCAATTGGCCTGATGGAGATGGCATTGGTTGTACCTACAAAAAAACCCATTTGATATTACAATGGAGAGGAAAAAAGCAGTCCAAATACCATTTCAATCAGGCAGGTACCCCTGAAAGCATGGATAAGAGTCTTTAAGTAGAGAAAAGGATCAGATCTTGGTTCTATTTGTAAACACAATAACAGCATCCGCAAATTAGAGACTGACATTTAAATGAAACCCTCTGGGAAGTATCTTCTCAGGATCAGTACACAGAAGCTGTGTTTCATGTGTGTGTGTGTGTGTGTGTGTGGTACAAGAGTGAGTCTCAATCTGGTAGATTAACTTGTTAATATATAAGCATCTCCCACATGGTACTTGTTTTGAAATCATGAACAGGTCTTGTAGAAAAGTTGATGTATAGCACCATTTGACAGGGTAGGAGTTGCTGTAGAGAAGCCAGGATTTCACTGGTGAAAATTCAGCCTCAGTCATAGTGGAGTTCCCAGAATTGAAGTGGTCATGAAGAAATGCTGAGTCTTAGAATCATAAGGTAGAGCCAGAGTTGAAGAGAGTCCAGTAAAAGATGTTGGTGAAGAGGCAGCTTCATTTGCTGTAGGGACCCCAGTGTACAGAAGATGTCAGGACTATAGAATGACTACCAAGGACAGTGATAGATGTGACATGGAACTGAGCTGAGCCTAGGATGCAAGCTATATGTGGTGTGGATTATAGGACAGAAGGTAAGTTTCCCAAGCTGTTTGTGACTGAGAACATTATGAGAGCATTCTGATACCAGTATTTCTTGATGTTGGTTTTACCTGAAATTTATTGTAGCTGATCTCTGGTTCTTTCTTCTTGGAGTAAGAAAGTATATATTTTTTTTTTTTTTTTTTTTTTGGACTTTACAGGAGTCTACAATTAAGGTGCTCTTGATATTTTAAAGAGACATTGACCATTAAATGTGTTGACATTTCAAACAGACTGTGGTGATTATAACTGTTTTATATTATTATAGGAACATCAGATATTGGGAATGAACAGGAAATAAACAGGTTACTGTTTAATAGTGACTAATATCAGCTGTTGCATCTATTCAGTAATCTTACTATGCTTTTTCTGAATTCCTCTTTATTCTCCAAAATTTCTATACTTCTGGACTGAAGAAATTCCATATTCAAATTCTTTATTTAATCAATTGCAACATATTTATATGAAATAAACACAGAAAGAATTCACAATAATAAAAATCTTTACTTAATTTTTATTTTTTTAAATTATCTTTAATTTTTTCTTACAGTCCAGTTGTTATCCTCCTCCCAGTCTGCCCTTTGTCAGTTTTTTATCTCATTGCTCCTCCCCTGTCTTCAAGGGGATATTTTGTACCTCCAGTACCATGTGGGTACCCAAAATACCCTCATTACACCAGGACTCCCTACTCCCTGGGCCTCAAGTCTCTGGACGGTTAGGTGCATCTTCTCTCACTGAGGCCAGACCAGACAGTACCCTGCTGTATATGTGTAGGGGGCCTCATATCAGCTAATATATGTTGCCTGGTTTGTGGTTCAGTGTCTGAGATGTCTCAGGGGTCCAGTTTAGTTGAGACTGCTGGTCTTGCTATGGAGTTGCCCTCCTCCTCAGCTTCATCCAGCTTTTCCCTAATTTAACCATAGGACTCCCCGCCTTCTGTCCATTGGTTGGGTGTAAGTATTTGCATTTGACTGTTCAGCTGCTTGTTGGGCCTCTCGGAGGGCAGCTATGCTAGGCTCCTGTCTGTAAACATACTATAGCATCAGTAACAGTGTCAGATCTTGGAGTCTCCCCTTGAGATGGATCCCAATTTGAGCCAGTCACTGGTCCTTCTTTCCCTCAGTCTCTTCTCCATTATTGTCCCTGTAGTTCTTTCACAGGAACAATTCTGGGTCAGAGTTTTGGCAACCTCATCCCTCGACTTGATGTTTCATCTTTCTACTGGAGGTGAACTGTACAAGTTTCCTCTCCCCACTGTTGGGCATTTCATCTAAGGTCCCTCCATTTGAGCTTATCACCTCACAGGTCTCTGGTTCATTTTAGAGGGTCCCCCAAACTCCTGCCTCCTGAGGTTGCCCTGTTTCCATTTTTTCAAAATCTTCACTTATTAAGAATGTACTTTAGATTGTCTGGAGTCTAATTTCTTGAGTTCTTTGTATATATTGGATATTAGCCCTCAATCGTATGTGGGATTGGTAAATATCTTTTCCCATTCTGTTGGTTGTCATTTTTGTCCTATTGATAGTGTCTTTTGCCTTACAGAAACTTTGCAATTTGATGAGGTCCCATTTGTCAATTCTAGATCTTAGAGCATAAGCCATTGGTGTTCTGTTCAGGAACATTTCCCCTGTGCCCAAGTATTCAAGGCTCTTCTTCCCGACCTTCTCACCTTCTCTTCTATTAGTTTCAGTGTATCTGGTTTTATGTAGAGGTCCTTTATCCACTTGGACTTGGGCTTTGTACAAGGAGATAAGAATGGATCAATTTGCACTCTTCTACATGTTGTCCTCCAGTTGAACCAGCACCATTTGTTGAAAATGCTGTCCTTTTTTCACTGGACAGTTTTACCTCCTTTGTCAAAGATCAAATGACCATAGGTATGTGGGTTCATTTCTAGGTCTTCAATTCTATTTCATTAATCTTCCTGCCTGTGTCTGTATCAATAGCATTCAGTTTTTAGCACTATTGCTGTGTAGTACAGCTTGAGGTCAGGGATGGTGATTCCTCCAGAAGTTCTTTTATTGTTGAGAATAGTCTTCGCTATCCTGGGTTTTTTTGTTATTCCGAATGAATTTGAGAATTTCTTTTTCTAACTCTGTGAAGAATTGAATTGGGATTTTAATGGAGATTGCATTGAATCTGTAGATTGCTTTTGGCAAGTGTGGGTCAGAAACTGAAGGGGTCATCTGGAGACCATTTTACCTGGGTATCCATCCCATGTAGTCACCAAAGGTAGACGCTGATGTGGATGTCAGGAAGTGCATGTTGACAGGGCCTGATATAGCTGTCTCCTAAGTGGTCTGCTAGAGTCTGACATATTCAGAGGTGGATGCTCACAACTAACCATTGAACTGATCAAGGGGTTCCCAATGGAGGAGTTAGAGAGAAGACTGAAGGAGCTGAAGGAGCTGGTGGCCCCATGGGGAGAGTGACAATACCAACCAACCAGAGCTCCCCAGGTCTAAACCACCAACCTGGGAGCACATAGGGAGAGAACCATGGCTCCAGCTGTATATGTAGGGGAGGATGGCCTTGCTGGGTATAAGTGGGAGAGGAGATCCTTGGTCCCATGAAGGCTAGTTGCCGAGTTTGGGGGCATTCAAGGGTGGAGAGGTGGGAGTGGGGGTGGGTGGGTGGGGGAACATCCTCATAGAAGCAGGAGAAAGGGAAATGGGATAGCGGGTTCCTGGGGGGGGGGAAGGGGATAACATCTGAAATGTAAATAAAATATCCAATAAAATTTTTTTTAAAAAGAATGTCTATTAGACCAGGTATGGTGACACATGCCTTTGAATAAAGCATTTGAGAGACCAAGAGATGTAGGTCTCTGTGATTTTTGAGGCCATTCTGGTCTATATAGAAAGTTTCAAGTCAACCAGAGAGATTCAGTAAGAGCCTGTCTTTAAAAATAGTGAAAAAGATGTATATTCTAATCTGCAGCTCTATTACTGTGATAAAAGTAACCATAGGTAAGTTATGGGAAAAATTTATTTCATTTTTCAATTTATACTCAAATCACTAAGAGGCATCAAGGAAGGAACTTGAAGCAGGAACCTGGAGACTAGGACCAAATGAAAAATGAAACAAATGAGACAATGGAAAATGTTGCTTCCATGGAAAAATAAGCCTGTGTTTCATGGTTTTCTCAGTCTGCTTCCCCCTCTCCCCCTGCCACGCTTTGCCATAGTATTTTTATTGATTCTTTGGGAAATTCACATCATGCACCCTGATCACACCCATTTTCCAGTCCTTCTGAGTCAGCCTGCTTTCTTATACAACCTAGTACCACTGTCCAGGATCAATACAATCCACATCATTCATTAAGAAAATGTCCAACAGACATGTTCATAGGCCAGTCTGATGGAGGAAATTCCTTTGCTGAGATTCCCTCTTTCCAGATGAGTCTATTTAGTTCATGTCATATGAACGAAGACAAAAAATTAATTAGGATAATTAATCCCTTGTCAATTTGATGCATTATTTTGCATTTAAAATCTGAACATGCAATTCCCCAAGTAAGGCCACACATTCCTCTCAGCTCGTCCAGAGTAGAATCAAACCCATGAACACAGCATTCAAATCCTTCATTGTTATTCCAGCTCCTTTTGATCTCATGGCTTCATCTCTCTCTCTCTCTCTCTCTCTCTCTCTCTCTCTCTCTCTCCCTCTCTCTCTCTCTCTCTCTCTCTCTCTCTCTCTCTCACACACACACACACACATACACACACACATACATACACATACATATGCACATGCACACCAGGGACACACACACATACATGCACACATACACAGATGTACATGCACATGGACACATATAATTGAAGGAAGTGACCAGTTTTCAACTGAGGATATTATTCTAGCTAATGAAAAACCATGGCGTTAAAAATGTATAAATAATGGCAATCATTTTTGGAGGAACTAGCCTGATATCAAAAGTTAACATTCAACAGTTAAAATGTATTGATAAATATTGATTGGGTAGAGTAATTTTTGATAAAATATATAAATGTAAAATAAAGTCAAGGTAATCATACTCTGTGGTAATAATGGCCTCCAAAAACATCCATGGTGATGGAGGGGAAAGTTATTCTTATCTGATATGAAGGTGAACAATCATAAATGAGTAATTTAGTACAATGATACTTAAGGGAAACAGTGGAATATACGAGTTTAGTAATTTTAGTAAGCTAGAAGTAAAAATGAAAATATGCTGCTAAATAGAAATTAGCCAAATAATTCAATTGACTTAACTCTATTAAATAAATATTTTCCTTCTGGGGAAAGTCAATAGTATAATTCTGTGGCAATGTCAATGCTTATGAACATTAAATTAAGACAATTTGGGTTCAAGATATTTTGTTTGAAATCAGCAGTAATTGACATGGGGATTACATCACTTGTTTATTGTCAATAGTCTTACAAAATTTATTCAAAGAACACATTTTGTCTAATATATCTATGTCCTAAGGTAACAGTCATAATTTTCACTATTTGGGGGAATATATCTAGATTCTAAAAGTATGCTGATATGCTATGAGCTATTGAAACAGTTAGTGCCTACTGGAGAAAACTCTGTCCTATTTGGAAACATGCAGAAAAAAAAAAATTCACCTTCTTCAAGATCGTAAATGGAGAAAACCTAAACGCTGTCCAGACTCAACTGCTTGCAGTGTCCCATGAAGTTTCCAACTCTTTTACCACCTTTTATTATCCATCAAATAATTTCTCTTCTCTCTAGCTGGGAACACAAATGGGTCCAAAAGAGAGGGAGTCCTGTTCTTTGCATGTGCAAGACCACATGTGTGATGATACAGGATCCGACTGATCAGAGACAAGAGGCACACATAGGGCATCTCCTCAATGGCCTCACAGATCCTGCCTGCCGAGCTCCTTTTCTGCATCATTATCTTCTAAAAGCACTTACTTGAATCTCTTTATGAGTGTTTCATTACCACACTGGTCACAATGAAGGGAACAGATGTGGTGCACCAACCTCCAGGGGTTTGCAGTCCCAGGCATCAGGACAGACAGTGTGAACACAGATGAGCGCTCAGGCATAACCTGCAAGCCAGGACACAGGTACAGCATTGGAATCAAGGCAGCAGCCTTCCTTTTGTGTAATGACGGTTCTTACACAGGGTTCCCTCAGGGCTCCTTAACAGCCAGCCTCCTTGTGCATTTCTAATAGGATCTGATGTACAAGAGTGTTTTGAAGATAACGTATGTGGGGACCTATTTACTGCACACAGCTTGTGATGTTGGTGCACATAGATGCGGACAATATAGAATAATACACTGGAGTTTGGGATTTTGTATTTACATTCTAGCAATCTGAGGAGCTCCTGTTGTGTATAAGTACCAAAAAATGTGCCTTGCTGCATTTAGCATAAAATTTAGTATGTGGTAGCTGGTCAAGGAATGTTTATTAAATGAGTGACTAAATTAAAGGCAAAATAACTACCCCATTCACAGGTAAGACAGAGAAAATGCCACTTCCTTATTTTTCTCCTCTAATGTCCTCCTTTCATTCTTTTTACTTCCCATGTTCCTCCTTCCATTTATTATTTTTGATTTTGAACTAATTTTAATATGTGGTATAAACTGAACATTGGTGTATTTCTCCAAAGTACTAAATTATTTAGTTATTAAATGGTATTTTTTGCATACTATTTTAAAATTGGTAAATGAAAGACCTTATGATCAAGAGGTTTAAAAAGTTGATCCTACTAAAAGTAGAAATACTTTAGGCTCTATGATGATATATGATGTATTTATGTTAACACACACACACACACACACACACACACACACACACGTTTGTGTTGCTACCATAGAAGTAAATACAGTTTGAATTTTATTCTGATTGATATTTTGAAATTCTAAACTCAGATTATAATTCCATTTAGAAGAATGGTATTTAAATAAATGCTGAACTAGAAATAATGTAATTATGCTAGGTGTTGAGTCAACGTGGCAGGTTTCCATATTTAAAAAAAGAAAATGTGAGCCTAGAGACATGCTTAATTATTGAGGGCACTTGAGATTTCCTGCTTTGTTCTAGTGCTCATGTAGACACAACTGACTGTAACTCCAGTTCCATGGCTCACCCTCTAGTCTTGGAAGGTCGTTCACAGGCTACACATCCAAACCTGGAGGAAAGCAAAAACAGATTATTTTTTAATTTTTAAAAAGAAGAGAATATTGAGCTACAGATATATGCAGATGGAAGATGATTTGAAGGTAGACAGAGCAGACAGCTTTCTACACATCAAAGAAAGGGACTCAGAAGAAACCAAATCTGATAGTTTCTTTGGTCTAAAAGTTACAGTCTGCAGGATGTTGAGAAAATAGATTCCTGTGTTGAAGCCACCAAATCTTTATCACCTTGCCATGGCAAATATGGAAAAAGAATTCAGCATTTCTAAAAATAACAACTTTTCATGTTATGATTTGTGGGACATTTATAATTCTTAACTATTTGACTATGCATCCAAGGAAATCATTTTAGTACTTCAAATATGTAACATGGGTGTCAATTTTATAGAAATACATGAGAATGGTTGTCATGTCTGGGTGTGAGATTTGGAATTACTGTATATTTTTTCTTTGTATCACATCTTTCATGATTCTACAAGAAGCATGAGTCTTTCTTCTGAGTACGAGGAGAGTGACTTAGGCATCATGTACAGGTCTCACCACATTTCCAGGTTGGTGGCCTACGATGAGAAATGAAAGGCTTGTGCCTAGATGAGCTTTCTCTCAAAGCTTTTGCTCCTTATAGTGTTCTGAATTAATGGAATCTGGGCTTGTTCTATAAAAAAAATCTTGTTTCTGAAAATACTGGCATGTTTGGATAGGGGCCCTCCCCTTGGCTTTTGATGGCAGAGTCACAATAGGAGTCATTGTTCATAGACAGAGGCAGAGTTCAGACTTCTATTCCTGTCACTAACAGTATAATTTGAAGCTGCTATTTTTTAGCTTCTTCTAATTTCCACACTACCACTTATTGTACTTCATCAGGACTCATTTAGAAATGTGAGGTATATAATTAGGTTTGAAAATATGCTATCGATTTCGTTCTCTATTAGAATATTATAGCAGAGACAAAAGAAGTCATTGGGTACAGTTGTTATGATTGCAACCACAGAAGAGATGCATTACATGAGTTGTAACTCTGAGTGACCTGTGCACTATCAAATAGAAGGGTTAATTTGTTTCTATTAGAGTGGCATATATTATATATTCATAAATGCTTATAGGATAATAATTTCAATTGAATCTTTAGTAGAAGTTTTTAAGAAGTCATTTAAACACTAATCAATCAATCAATCAACAAATATTCTATTTCAGCTCTGCACTGTGTACAAATGCACACAAATGAAAAATGTACAAATGAAAAAATTAGCTTCTCCTAGTTGCAAAGAGGCTGGACATGCAAAGGGTATAGGTTTTGAATCAGGCATAAGTGGCACCAAGTCAGTGACATGCCTGTACAGGAGACATTGGCTCACTAATCTATGTATACCACAAATGGAGTTTTTACAGATATTTTAGTCACTTCCCATAAAGATGTAAAGTTGATGGCCCAAATTCAGATAACTAAAAACCCAAAGGACTTTTGTTTTCTCCACCTATGACCTAAAATAAAGTTATATTTTTTTGTTTCAGTTATTTTGGGCAATATATGCACTGTTTCTTGGTCTTACTTTTCTCATCTGACAGTCAAAGTTAACAGTATTTTCAAAGAGGACAATTTTAATGATTAAGGGAATTAATATTTGCATAACACTGAATGATGTGCTTAACACATAATACACACATAGTAACAATTCTCATTCCATCCATACTTACTAAGATTAACTGTTGGGATGGAAAGGGATGAAGGAACATTGTTGACTTTCCTCTCTCTCGCCTATATAGGTAAGGAAGATAAAACAGGAATATTCATATTCAAGTATATTGTTTAATGCAACAATTTGAAATGAGCTAGTAAAGACAAATTTACAGTGATTTTATTTGTTTGATTTTTTTTTTTTTTTTTCGAGACAGGGTTTCTCTGTGTAGTCCTGGCTGTCCTGGAACTCACTCTGTAGACCAGGCTGGCCTCGAACTCAGAAATCCGCCTGCCTCTGCCTCGCAAGTGCTGGGATTAAAGGCGTGTGCCACCACCGCCCGGCTTACTTTTTTGACTTTAATAATCTGCAAGCAGACTTAAATATTTATTACACATCTAGTATGCTGCAGGACTTGTGATAAAAACATAATCGTATAATATGTTTCTTAATTTTTTAAAGCTACATTTACTGTAATATTATTTGAATAGTATTCATAAAGATAAGTGCAACTTCCAAAAGCAGTATTGAAGATCTTTACAGGGTTCTTTCTACAGGGAGCAATACTGGGCTGTATTTGACCTTCCTAGTTATTTTTGGTAAAAATCACATTATCTGTAGAAAATGAATTGATGTTCTGACTCTGCGTCCAGATAGTCCATAGATTATCAACTATTCATTTTTATTTAAATGCTGATGATTAATACCCAATATTTGTATATATCAGAAAATAGTTTGTAAAGAGACTGGATAGTCTTAGTTTGAGATTGCCAAACTTTAGTGGCTGAAATTACCTTTATCAAGATTTCCATGGTCTCTATGAAAGAATTCTGTAAATTGAATGAACAGTAAGAGATTAGGCTTACACATAGTGACTAGTACATGATTCTGCTGTGACCGAGTCCAACAGCTCCCATCAGGACCCAGCACTTGTGACCTGGAGCTTCTCTGCTTTGCTCATTTCAGATTGTCTCTATTTCTAGGCAAAAAAGTCATGCAGCTGCTTCCTAAGCAACCTTGTCAGGTTAGTTATTCTCTTCTAGCCAACCCAGGAAATTCCCCAGGGTGATTTTTTAAGAGTTAATTAAAAGATGAACTCACCCCTAGATCTACCATACAAAGTACTGATTCTTTTACCGAGATTTTAGTTACAAACCCATAACGTATTAGCCACTCTTCTAATTGCACTTTTTAGAATTGCTGTGATTAAACACTGATGAAAAGCAGCTTTGGGGAGGAAAGAGTTGGTTTGGCTTACAAGTTCCAGTTCATCATCGAGAAAAGACAAAGTAGGAACTCAAGGCAGGATACTGAAACTGAAGCCAGGATAATAGTGAAAAACTGCTTGCTGGTTTGTTCCCCTGGCTCATTCATCTCCCTTTCTCAGCTCAGGCCCACCTGTCTAGGTATCAAACAACCCACAGTGACCTCGGTCTTCCTGTATCAATTAGCAATCAAGATAATTAATGCCTTACAGACAATTGAATTTTTTCCCAGGTGACTATAGCTTGTGTCAAGTTGACAAAAACTAACCAGCACATTCCTTTAGGGAAATAACAGTTGAAATAAAGAAACTACGTGGATTAGTTGGTAAATGTGGCAATATTTTATTTCTTGAATATAATTTATTCCAGCTAGAGCATTTCTGATTTGCAGGACATTTTCTGACTCAAAATATTTTCAATGTGATGAACAGCAACCAGTGTATCTTCTTTTTGCTCAGTTTTCCTTGATGGCGTTTTAAGTAGAAGGGGAAAAATAGTGCACACATGCTTGCTTAGCCACTGTGGATCATACATGGAGCTCCCATATTTATGACACTGTTGGTTTGAAATAGTTGTACAATCTCATTAAAAAGCCATGCCTTTTACTCACCTGTGCTATTAAACCACATCTTCCCCATCAAGTACTATAAAGAGCTGCCTTGCTTGGATCTAGAACCATGTTATCTGTTATCACTAATGAAAAAAATTAATGGATGAAAGTAATTTGTGTGCATCAAGCCTTGCTCTGGTGCTGAAAGTGGATGTGTTTCCACCTGTTCACCTTCTTTATGGTGAGATGGCCCCAGTGAAGATCAGAATATTGATACGAAAGAGGCTGGCCCCCTGGGTGACTCTGTTCAATGTTTCCCAATCTGATTTTCTTATCTGCATTTAATGCAGGAGAATGGATTTAAACTTTTACTGTTTTATGGATTTAAACTTTTACTGTTTTAAAATAAACATATTGGAGTTCTGGTTGCAGTGGCTCATGCCATTCTAAGAAACATTCAAGTATTTCTCCACACATGAGAGAAATTGAGGAATAGGATTTCAGAGGAAACACCAACTTCTCTAACTGTTTTAATACTCCAAGAAAAGGAGTGTCCCTCTCAATGTTCATTTGCCCAACCGCACAGCATATTTCATAGTTGTCAACATCAAATGATAAATGACCTGTAGTTTTGTTGATATCTTCCTTTGAGAAGCTCTGTACAAGTACATGTATCTTTTGTAGTCGTTTATATAGTAACATTTTAAAACTATTAGTTCTTAAACTGTAGAAGTTTATTTTCAGGATCAGTACTTGATTTAGTCTTGTGTACTCAGTACCAGGCATAGTGCATGGTCTATAGCAACATCTCCACCCATTTTGGAGTTGTACATGGATGGACAGATGTTTGGATACAAATCTAGGCATGCAATATACAAATGTCACCACTGAGAGAAGAGAACATAAGAGAAGTGAGGCTTTGGCAATGGAGATGCTCAGTAGGTGCAGAGTGACTGATGGTAAACTGACCTTCAGGCTTGCAGAATTTCCAGTCAATAAATTCAAGTGCTAATCAGGATTGTGTGCTTTGAGGCAATTGTCTGGGTGAATAGTAAGTGGATCTCTAGAGAAAAGGGTCTGTCAATGTTCTTCAAGTGGGTCAAGAAGAGGCTCATGGATCTTCTGTGCAATAAATCTCAAACAAAATCTCTGATTATTAAAATAAAAAATCTGTAAGTATTAGAATTAAAAGGTAATTGGATTTCTTTGCAACGTTGAAATGTTTTAAAAAATGAACATCAGATACATAGCATTAAAGAAAGTATTATTCCTAGTGGAGTTCCCATTCCTCATCAATCTTTGTTGGTGTTATGCTTTGTTATTTTAGTGGATTATCTTTCATTTCCTCTCAAACCTTCTTTATCTTCCATCTCTCCTCTATTATACAACTATGATATAGTTGATGTGCTCTAAGAAGCTGATTCAAAGGAAGCAGCAAATGTAGAAATTGGAGCATAAAGCATAAAACATGGGGAACATTCATAAGTCAGATTGATCTCAGCTGTATTACAAATGGCAAGTAGGCAGGATTAGCTTTGTGGCTTGCTTTTAGATATAGATATTGATCAGAGCCTGGCTTTCCAGTATCTCACAGGGGTCTTTCTTTCTTTCTTTCTTTCTTTCTTTCTTTCTTTCTTTCTTTCTTTCTTTCTTTCTTTCTTTCCTTCCCTTCTTTCTTCTTTCTGTCTCACTCTCTTTCTGTGTCTCTCTCTCTTTTTTCCTTTTTTTTTCATTTACTAAGCTATCATGAATCTAACCCTATATATTCCTTATTATGGTAATTTACCAACCTATCATTTATCTACCCATATCTAACTATCTATGTTGCTGAATATCAGTTGTTTCTAATTTGAAACATCCTGGAGAAAGGCTTCTTAATACTCTGGAAGTAAATGAAACTCTTAAGGCTCAGGAAGACAACAATTCATTAGTTTTAAGAATTTTGTAGACTCACAAGGCCTTTCCCCCAGGTATAAAAGCAATAAGGACTACACAGTTTAATGGGAACATTGACAAATGGAGCTACCAGTTAGTTGTGCAGGGATCTCTGAGGGTGTTGTGAATGGAACCCATGCAGAGGTGGACTTTCCAGTGAAGTACTTGGCTTTGAATTGCCATGTTTATAAAGTGACCTCTCCCTTAAACTCCTGTAAATAACTCTAATGAGCTCACTAGCTTGCCATGCTACCCTTTGGTGTAATAATTTCTGTGGTCTGTGGTTAAATAGATGTTTTTTCAAGACTCTCCAGAAAAAATTATACAACATTTGTATGCATTCATCTGCTGACTTATCTATGCTTCATCTATGTGCTTTGATGAAGGAAGATCCAAAGTCTTTCCAAGCTCCCACAAATTCTGGCTAGAATACTATGTATTTAAGCCTTTTTAAAACCATGTATTATTTTTAGAAATTAAACATAATATTAATTCTTGATCTTGTCAGATTAAAAGAAACTTTCCTCATGTAGCAAAAGAGTAAATGTTTTGTTTTGTTATAAGAGAAGAAAAAACAATTTATCAGATTTCTTGCTGCTAAATGACTGCTTTAATAAAATAGGAAAAAAACATATTGGAAAGGAGATTTAGGAAGAAATGTTTGTTTGGAGGCAGGTTCTAGATACAGTGCCTCCCCCTACTGAGTACACTCACTTGGTTTCCAGTGAAGCCAAACCTTCCAAAGCAACAGGAGAAACGTGGAAAGTGCTAGTAAGACTGTAGCTGTTTATTTCATTTCTTTACTCTTGGTTGTCTTTCCTAATCATAGAGAAACCCCTGTTTGATTAATGAACGATTTCTGGCTCTGTTTCAGGATCTGGCTACAGTACATTTGATATTTGATATCTGAGATATGTACAACATGTTCACAGTGAATTCTCCAACTGCAAACAGTGGAGTTCAAATAAAGTCAATTAATTCACAGAGTGAATGGATTGAAGCCCAGAATCGCATGTCTGGTGGAGGCCTTTTTTATTTACTTGCCAGAAGATATCTGTTTATAAATGCAGTAAATATAACTAGCTGATACTGAGGGCAATTAAAACCTGATGTGTCCCCCAGCCCCATGTTTCAGAGATCAGAAATAGAGCTCTATTTTACATATACTTAGGACACCCTTTCCGCTAGTCACCCTCATGACTCTAGGATGTTCTTCGTGCTATGTTGTGTGCCTCAACTTGCCTTCCTCACCATCTCCCTTATGCCTATTCTCTCCTTTCCCTTTTTCCATTTCCCATTTCCTTTTTTTGGGGGGGAGGCAGACTTCCCTCAGTCTTTCTGAATGTCAATGCTTTTTTTCAGCTCACCTATTTTCTCATTTTTACTTTCTGTTCTGCAGTTTTCTCTCTTACTAGTCTTCAACTTTTCTCAATTGGAGCTGCTGAAGTGTCTCCTTTCAAGCACAAGATTCTAAAACTTCTCTGACCACATTAGACCTGATACTCTTCTGGAACATCTGTTCTTACAATTCCCTTTATAGTGTGGCTGGCAGTGGGTCTTAGCAGTGAAAGCTAATTGAATCCAGGCTCTCACCAAATTTATAAGAATACCTTGTTCCTGTACCTGTAGTTATTTTTTGTTTTTTTTTTTTTGTTTTGTTTTTAGTCCTTACTAGAAATAGGTTTCTTTTTTCTTTCTTTCTTTTTTTAGTGATTTTGTCTAGTAACTGTTTTCTAAATAATTGTCCTCTTGTTTTCAATGTCCCTTGTCAATATCTCACTTTTCCCATGCCTTTAGTTTGTTTGTTTGTGTTTTTTGTGGGGGTGGGGAGATAGAGTATTGCCACATACCCAGGCTGTTCTTCAATGGTTCTCTGTCTCCATCTCCTGAGTTCTGACATTACAGGTGTGCCATCTGCTGAATCCTCAGACATCAGAATTGATTCTCACCTTTGTACCTTTTCCACACTGTTTCCTTCATGGATCTCTTCTGTTTTTACTATTTCCCAAGGCCCTAAAATTGTAGTTGTGTGTGCTTAATGCTCTCCACACAACTTATATCCATCTGGATAATCGATGTTAGTGGATTTAAGTTCCCTTAATGTAAAATTAGTATCTTTCTCAGTACTGTCCTGTGCTTTCACAGCATTTGTGAAGCTTCCCTCAACAGCAATACTAATTTTTCTAAGAAAGCTTAATTTGGGAGCTCCCAAAAGCATTCTATGTCTTATTTCAATTATTCATCACACCTCCTAAGGGGAGAATGCCTCCTGTCCCATTTTATGGATGAAGTGACCAGGGTAATGCTAACCAACTGGAAAGGTGAAGACACTTAATTTAGAAAAAAAAGAGACTATCTAAAGACCATTGTTAGGTTTGTTGGAGAATTGGATTTAGATAGTACTCATTGAGAATGTTGCCTCAAATAAACCCCAGAAAACTTGTTTAGAGAAGAAAACTTTACTCCTCTCTTGATATTTCTATTCAGAGCTAACATGGATATCACTGGCTTGCAGATTCATGGAACCAAGCTCCATCTACTAGGGTGGCCACAAAAGCAGCACCTGGCTCCCTCAGCTTCTATCCTTAGAATTAAGGTCGTCGGCAACATTTATAGGATATAAAATGTTTCAAGACCTGAGAAAGCTTTAGATAATAAGCTGTTAGAGGGTTGAATGTTCATTACAAATACTTTGGCCAAAATCACAATGCTGAGAGCAGCCTAGGGAGGGTATGATAAGACTCAAGATTTAACTGTAGTACCATGTTCTCTTCCAGGCTAGATACAGGAGTTAAGAGAGAAGAATATTTAAGCGTCAGTTATGGAATCTTAAAAAAAACAAAAACAAAAACAAAAACAAAAAACAAAAACAATGTTAAATGACTTCCCTGAATTGACTTTGGCTGGAATTCTATGTAGAGTCCTAAATTTGTGAACTTCATCAGACAAACTGTATTCATTAATCCCAAATTGAGCTAATTTTGTTCCTTTATACCAGTATGGTGCTCCCCAACTTTTGCCCCTGCTTCCCACCTTGGGACCCGAGGTTCTGGTTTAGCATCTTTCTTAGATTTCTGTGGTTTTGTTCCATGTACGAAGGACCTATAAAGAAAGTAAATCCCTGAGTGTTATGAGGCAAAGAACCAACAAAAATGCCATTGAATTAATTTTGTGTTAGTCATCTACTGTTGGACATGTGGTCTGTCCATAAGAATGGTTTTGTATACTCAGTGAGACTCTGTTGGAGACAATTAATGTTTTACTTGGGAGTGGCTACCAGTTTGGAGATAGATTCTGTGTGAAGACTAGGTACTTCTGCCCACTTTTCCTCTTACTGCTGGAAGCCCACATAGTCCATTCTTGTGCATGCTTCTACAAATCTCTGTGAGTTCATGTGTGTGGTGGTTCTATTATATGTAAAAGGCCTTGTTTCTTTGGTGTCCTCTATCCCCTCTTATATTCTTTGAACCTCAACTTCCCCATGGTTCTCTGAGCTCTGAGGGTAGGGATTTGATGGAGACATCTTATTTAGGACCCAGCAGTCTAATGTATTTCATTCTCTGCATATTATTAAGCTCTGGTCTCTGCATTTAGTCACATCTACTGCATAAGGAAGCTTCTCTGATGAAGGCTGAGCAAAGCACTGATCTGTGAGTATAATACAATGCCATTAGGAATCATTTTAAACCTGTGGTCCTTTAGCAGAACAGTAATATTAATTTTTCTCCTAGATCCCTGGCTATTTAGTCTCAGGTTGTGGGTCATGAGAACAATATCGAGGTTAGTTTCCATCTCACTGGTTAGACCTTAAATACAGTCAAATATTATTTGTTACTCTCCAAGCTTTGTGCCTTTATTACACTAGTATATCCCATAGGTAGGTCACTAGATCACTTTCATATGTATATATGTATATATGTATATGTGTATATGTGTATACGTGTATACGTGTATACGTGTATATGTGTATATATGTATATATGTATATATGTATATATTATATATATACTCTATATATTACATTTTATATATTATCTATGAAGAGAGAAGAATGTTAAATTATATATATATGTAAAATAAAAATATACATAATTTAAGATGCTTCTATCTTCATAGATTATATATGTATATATTTATATAATTATAATACATAAATATATATAAATAAAATTTAATATGATTCTATTGTTGTAGGTTTCCATATGACTCAAGTGACAATAGTAGCTATCTTTCCACATATTCACTCCCTTACACCCTTCTTTCCTCTCGTCTTCCTGTTCCAACTTCCCCTATTCCTTCTATTCTATTTCTTCTTGCTAATGAAAGCTACCCACCAGTTCCTTATTCTTTACCTAAATGTCCATGGTTATATGGATTGTACTCTTCTAATCAAAGGCATAATAGCTAATGCTACATATAAATGAATTGATAATGTATTTGTCTTTCTGTTTGGGTTAATTCACTCAAGATGATTTTTTTTCTTGCTCTACCCATTTACCTGCAGATTTCATGATTTCCTTCTTAGAATATCTGAGTCATATTTCATTGTGTAAATGTATCCGCAATTTTATCCATTCATCTATTGAGGGAGATATAGTATGTTTTCAATTTTTGACTTTTATGAATTGAGCAGTAATGAACCTGGTAGAGCAAGTGATTTTCAGCTGCTTTGTTCAAATGATGATGTCCATCATAAAGATTTTTATAGTTTTATGAGGTCTCCATTTATTAATAATCATTTTTTGTTCTTGTAATTTAATAAGAATAACCAGGGAGCATAATTGTTTGAATGGATTAGAAGGATTGGGAAGTGTGGTCTTATTAAAGTAGATCTAGCATTGTCATTGACAGTGAGTTTTCAAGAGCCCACCCTAGACCTAGCTTTTTTTCTCTCCCAGCCTGAGGATTAGGATGTAAAAGTCTCAACTACTGCTCCAATACCCACTTACATGCCACTATGCTCCCTGCCATGATGATAATGGACCAATACTCTATAATTGTAAGAAAGCATCTAATTAAATGATTTTTTAATGAGTTGCCTTGGTTGTAGTTTCTTCACAGCAATAATACAGTGACTAAGACAAGGACTCTGCTATCACTGTTCTTGTCAGGAAATCTTTTGTTCTGCCAATGAGATCAAGATTATTCCCCACCTTTTCTTTCACTAGATTCAGTACATCTGTCCTTATGTTGGGGTTGTTGATTCATTTGTAGTTGTGTTTTTGAAGAGTGATAATTATGGATCTATTCACATTCTTTTACATGTAGCCACCCAATTTAAACAGAACTATTTGCTGAAGATACTGCCTTTTCCCAATATGTATTTCTATCTCCTTTATTTAAAAAAAAGGTATGGACTTATGTTTGGGTCTTCAATTCAATTAATTGATCAATGTACTTGTTTGTATACCAAATACCATGCAATTTTGTTGTTTTTATTAGCCTAGTTTTAAAGTACAATTTGTGGTTAGGGATCATGACAGTTCCATACGTTCTTTTATTATTCAATATTATTTTCAGTATCTAGAGCCTTTTGTAGAGCTAAAAATTAGCCATTCAACATCTGTGAAGAATTGTATTGGGATTTTAATAAGGATTGCTTTGAATCTGTAGATTCCTTTTGGTAAAATGACTATTTTTACTATATTAATTCTAGCAATTCATGAGCATATGATATCCTTCCATTTCCTGACATCTTCAATTTCTTTTTTCAATGACTTAAAGTTTTTATTAAATAAGTTTTTACATGCTTGGCTAGAGTTATCACAAGATGTTTTATATTATTTGAGACTATTGTGAAAGGTGTTCTTTCCCTGAATTCATTCTCAGTCCATTTGTATATAGGAAGTATATAGGAAGACTACATTTTATTTTTGTTATTTTTGTATCCAGCTTCTTTGCTAAAAGACATAAGTGTTTTATGCCCAAGTATGTGGTCAACCTGGCACAAAGTTATATGATCTGCTTTGAAGCAGGTATATTCTTTTATGTTTAGGTGAAATCTATCTACTATCTATCTATCTATCTATCTATCTATCTATCTATCTATCTATCTATCATCTATCTATCTATTATCTATGTATAATCTATCTCTCTATCTCTTATCTATCTATCTATCTATCATCTATCTTCTAAAATATATTATGGAATTTGGTTTATGATGTCATTTATCTTCTACATTTGTCTCTTTTGCTTTTGTCTCAATGATATTATATTGGCACGAGTGGAGTATTGTTAATCACCCCCTACCACATGTGAGGGTCAATATGTGATTTAAGTTATAGTAGTGTTTCTTATATGAATTTGGGTACCCTTGACTTTGGTGCATAGATGTTTAGAATTTCAATATCCACTTGGTGGATTTTTCCTTTGATAATCATATAACACCCTTCCTTATCTCTTCTGAACAGTTTTGTTTTAAATTCTATTTTATCAGATATTAAAATGGCCATACCAGCATTTTTCTAGATTAAATATAATTGAAATATATTTTTTCCACTTTTTTACCCCAAGGTGATGTCTATTTTTAATGTTAAGGTGTATTTCTTGGATGCAACCAAGGATAGATCAAAGCCAAACTGTTAGACTGTTTATTGGAAAATTGATACCTTTGATGTTGAGAGTTATCAATGAACTGTGTTTGTTGATTACTGTTATTTTGATGTTGTGGTATGGTTTTTCTTTTTCTTTTGATTTACTGATCTTATGTTACTTTTTTCTTGGCTTGGTTAACCTTTGTATATTGAAGTTCTTATAGCCTTCTGTGAAAAGATACTCCTTAAATTTAGTTTTGTTGGAGAGTATCTTTCTTTCTCTCTATATTGTGGTTGAAAGTTTCCTGACTATAGTATTCTGGTCTGGCATCTGTGGTCTCTTATAGTTTAGAGACATGCATTCAGGCATTTCTGGCTTTTAAATTCTCACTGGAATGTTTAGGTGTTATTCTACTTAGTTTATCTTTATAAGTTGCTTGTTCTATTTTCCTTTCAGTTTTAATATTCTGTCTTTGTTTTATATGTTTTGTGTTTTGTGTCATAATGTTATCAATGATTTGTCCTTTGACAGGTACCCTCTTCCTTAAGTCTGGAATATTTTCTTGTATGATTTTTGAAAATATTCTCTGTATCTTTGACCTGGATGTCTTTTTCCTGCCACTAGTATTTGTAGATTTTCTCTTTTCATACTGTCCTAGATTTCCGGGATATTTTGTACCTAAAAAAATTTTAAATATAACATTTTCTTTGATTAAGATATCTATTTTTTCTATCTTGTCTTCAATACCTAAGATTCCTTTCTCCATCTCCTGTGTTCTATTGGCGAAACTTGCCTCTGTGATTTCTGTTGGAGTTCCAAAAGTTTTTATTTGGCTTTCTTTATTGATTGTATTCCTACTTCCCTTTCTTGAACTGCTTTCTTTCATTTATTCCATTTTTGCATTTCCTTTATTCTTATATCTATCTATATCTTTTTCTCTTTTTCTTTTTTATTAATTATTTTATTCATTTACATTTCAAATGATATCCTCCTTTCTGGTTACCCTTCCACAAACCCCCATCCCATCCCTCCTCTTCCCCTTTTCTTTGCCTCTATGGGTGCTCCTTCATCCACTTAGCCACTCCTGCCTCATCCTTCTAACATCCCTCTATGCTGAGGCATCAAGCCTCCTTCACCTCCCATTGATGTCAGATAAGGGCATACTCTGCTACATATGTATTTGCAGTCATGCCTCCCTCTGTGTATACTCTTTTTGGTTGGTCGTTTAGTCCCTTGGAACTCTGGGTAGTCTAGTTCATTGATATTGTTCTTCCTATGGGGTTGCAATCCCCTTTAGTTCTTTCTTTAGCTTTTCCATTGGTGTCCCCGGGCTCATTCTGATGGTTGGCTGTGAGTATCTGCATCTATATTGGTCAGGTGCTGGTAGAACCTCTTAGGGAATAGCCATATTAGGCTCCTGTCAGCAAGTGCTTCTTAGCATCAACAATAGTGTGGGGGTTTGGTGTCTGCATATGGGATGGATCCCTAGGTAGGGTGGTTTCTGGATGTTCTTTCCTTCAGTCTCTGTTTCATTTTTTTGTTTCCGTCTTTCCTTTAGACAGGAGCATATCCGTATAGTGTGAGTGTAAGTGGTAGCTGTAGGTTGATTTTTGAGTCTTTGCTAGAAGGGACTGATCACTAAGGGTCCCAGGTAGAATTTGTTTTTAGGTATTGGGAGCTAGTAGAAAGGAATAGGGATGGGCTGGAAGGGAAGGGTGCAAAGAGGCTTCACGGGAGGAAGGAAAACTGAGTGTCTGTGAAGTCCACAGGGAATGGAGGAAGAAAAGAAATACAGGTACCTGCAGGTATTGTGCACAGAATTGGGAATGAGACTGGGGAACTGGAATTGGTGGATTGGTGGAAAAAAGGCAAATGGATGAAGATCACCTATCTTAAAACCAGTCTCTGCATTGCTGAGCAAACATGAATCTTGTGTTTCCTTCCATGTGTTTTGTAATGGGCTATGCTATTAACTTCTTAGCAGGCAGAGATTATTAGCTCCGTCAATGGTAGAACAAGAACCTAAAGAGGTTATATGACTTGCTTAGGTTGTCAGACCTAGGTAAAGATTACTTGAAGAGTGTGCTTTTGAATCACTACTTTTGTTTCCTTGGCTGCAGACATGCATGGGTAAGTAATATCACCTTGGTGTGTGTGTATGCACTTGGGTGCGTGCATGTGTGTATGTGTGTGACAGAGAGAGAGAGAGAGAGAGAGAGAGAGAGAGAGAGACAGAGACAGAGACAGAGACAGAGACAGTGACAGAGAGAGACTCATCTTTTCAGTGTGAACACCTCAACAAACCTCCCTTGTACTTTCACTTTGCTTCTTTCTAAGTAGGACTATCTGAAAGGAAGTCACTGTGTATGCTGCACAGCATCCTTAGCATCCTTCTGAAGGTGAATCGGTGACCATACCATGCTAAAAAGATACTCTCTGAGTTTTGTGTGTGGCTTAAGCCTCCATGTATATTCCTAACATTGTTACAGTCCTTCTCTGTCACCATTTCTGTACAGATCCACTAGTGTCTGAATACTGCTTCCCAGAGGCTCTTATATATGACCAAAATGATCATAGTGGCTGCTTATAAAAAAAAAAAAATAAAAAACATGGCTGCCTAGCACCTTAGAAAACTACCATGTGTCAGAGTTCTATTGCTGAGGTGCTAGCAATAATGATTTCTGACAGCACAAAGGAACACATTCTTCATGTCTTCTTATATCAAGAACTTCTGCTGTTAATCGGCACTCTTGCAGGACTTCACATCTAGTTTTGATTCTTATGCTATATCCTTGGAAAACCCCAAGTACTTCTGATGTGATCACAAATGTTACTGTTTGAACAGACTTCTTTTAGGATTCGGGCATTTGAGTTATTTAAATTGACTTAAGGCAGTGTAAGCTAAGACTCTCTCTGACATTCCAGAGCCTTCAGGAGTCAATGACTTCTGGCAGTCAGCCACCCAGACCTCCACTTGGCCTAAATTAAGTCAGCTCTAACACATCAGTTCTTTCAAATTGGGTGCATGTTGCATAATTCCAATAAAACCTGTTTTAACATGCAGCCAGGGTATATGTGGTTATAATTTATGTTAAAATAAGTTGCCCACACACATTCTTTTCTGAAATACTCTAGTTTTCTTTTCTGTTTTATTCATTTATTTATTCATTTTGTTGGTTGGTTTTATTTACTTATTAATTGTGAGAGCTTGTTCTTTTACAGAATTTATAGTCATACATCTTTTGTTTTTGAGAACTTTGAGTTAGATATGTGTTTACATGATTGGATATATGTGCATGTGCTTGTCCTGTGTACATGTACTTAAGTGTATGTGGAGATTAGTGGTTAATGCCAGGTGTCTTTCTCTAGAGCTCTCTACTGTACTTTTTAAAACAAAGTTGTTTGATTGCTTAACCTACAGTTATTGATTGGCCTTCCTGAGTGGCCAAGGAGCTTCAAGGATTCACCCATTTCTGCTCCTTTGCCCCAGTGATATGGTTACAGATGTTTGCTGCAACACTCAGCTTTTTATGTAGGTGTTGGATACCTGAACTCAGTTCCTCATGCTTTCACAGAAAGCACTTTACTGACCCAGCTATCTCTACGATGGTCTTTGTTAATGCAATTTTATAAAAGAAAAAGTTGAGCCTTGGAGAGGTTGAATATTATGCACAGTTATATACAAAAATAAGTGTGTGTGTGTTTCCTTTTTTTTTCTCAAACAAGAAAATCCTTCATCACCATGAATGTACAAATGTAATGAAGTATTGTAACACTTCTGCTGCCCTCAGTGGTGGCAATTCTGAGTTTTTTTTTTTTTAGTTCACTTGTTTCATTTCTCATATTAAGCTAATGCCCTGGAGAAGAGCCACATGTTTCAAAGTAAGGGATGCCAGGCTACTTAGCCCAGACTTGAATTTTTGAAAGAGGCAACAAAGAAAATGCAGCTCAAATAGATTTTGTTCCTCAGTTGTCTTAAATATCATTTGTCAATTATTCAGAGGTTGGTTTTAAGTGGAACAAAGCATAGCCATTCTAAACTACAGCTTTTGGATAGGCTCTGATGTGCCAGTAATGAGTCACTGGTACTGTGCTCTCTGGATGGGAGGCTCCATTTCCAAGCAAGAGTCACCTAACTCACTTTTTCCATAAGAGCCCTCCTTTATAATGGAGCTATAAGTAAGTTCACCCTAATTTTGGCTATCATTGTGATTTATTTTTGCCTTTCTTATGCGACCAGTCCTAAGTTAGATTCATTTGTGTATCCATCCATACATGCATCTTTCCATCTACCCATGCATCATTCATTTGTTCGATAATGTCCTGGTCAAGGTCAGGACCTTCAGGATACACAGTTCCAGTTCTCAAGAATTTATTCAAGGATACATGTAAGTAAACTGGGTGTGTAAATACAACCATAGATCTCTTGATTTCAGCTCAACATACCTGAAAAATGCATTTCTGTGTCAGCAGTAGTTACTCCAGATGGCTATTAGTCTAGTAAATGATAAATAAGACAGAAAGGAATAGAAGAAGAAGAATTGAAAAGACATCCTCCTTCTTTGTGAGAGTAAGGATAAGATCCCAAGGGAATGACTCTCAAGGCCAGGCTAGCTTCCTGAGTCTAGGATAAGGATAACTACAGCAGGTTACTGTCGCAGAGATGACATACTCACTCATATTTGGAGCACCCATATGGGGGCAGACAATGTTTCTGAGAAGTGAAATCATGTAAATGAACATAATTCTCTATGAGAAATTACATTAGTGAGAAAGAAATGGGATGTCACCAATATGAGGGTTTAAGACAAAGAGAAGAGGGAATCTCTGTCTCTCTGTCTTTGTGTCTCTGTGTCTGTCTCTCTGTCTCTTTCTCTGTATCTATCTCTCTTTCTCTCTCTTTCTTGTGTGTGTGTATCTATAAGAAGCCATATGGTCATATAGTATTACTTTAAAGGACAAAGTATAGGTTGTGGCAAGAACAGATAGTCAAAAGTAAGCAATGAGATGAGATAATGACATTGTTTAAGGCACATTATTGCTTTAGAGAATGGGGACTTCACACTTATTGAGCATCTGATCTGCCAGAAGAGAGTTTTAACTCTCTCTAACTCAATGTGCCCCTCCTAACACACCACTCCAATGACTTAGGACTGTGCTGCATTGGAGCTACCACTTGGCCAGGCCCTCTCAGCCTTCATGATGGGCAGGCAGTTTTCAGGACAATGAATTCCAAGAGAATATTCCACCTTTGGGGGGATATACAGGAAAGAGAGCTAGAGGCACTAGGTTTGAAGGGAAAGGGTCTATTAGGAGAAATAAAGAAGGCTCCAATGTATTATCACGAGGACACTGAAGAACAGCACGCCTTACTGAGAGATATTTCTTCCTGTTTACTTTCCTCCTTGTGGCACTGAGTTGGGCTGCATTTGCCATTTAGGCATAATTACTATTTTATTCTTATTTTTTTTCCACAGTTAAGTGGAGCATTTGAACGCAGCTGAATTGCTGGGAGCCTTGGTGGAAAAAAATCTATTAGTGATATGGCTTGAAACAATACACAAAAGGCCACTGCGTGTGGTCTACTATCCACGCTTTCAACTTCCTTCTGTGGAACAATAAATCTCCGAGTCAGCGAGAAGGCAGAGACTCCCATCTAACGAGAGCTGCAGTTTTATCTTTTATTCATTGGCAGGAACATTAGCTGTAGGAGGTATTCAAATCACACTTTTATTTAAACAAACACAGCTGGATCACAGCCTCTTAATATAGCAATTCTCTAATGAAAAATAACAACATACTATTTATCTCTTTTCTTTTGTGTGACTCTCAATTTGCTAAAATTAGGCAGACTTCAATCCCATACAAAATTGGCATGTTTTCATGACCAGAGCTCATCACAACTAACTGCAAAATTATAATGGGGATGTAATTATAGGAGGGCATGTGAAATACACATCCTTTTGCTGCTGTAAGCTATATGGGGTTATACAATTATGTTGTAATAACATCATTTATCTTAAAGGAGTCAGACAGCTGACTTCATTTATTTAACTTGAGCACTCCAATTATATGCTGTGTCAGTTTAACATTAATGTCTTGCCCAAAGAACATGGTATAATAATAATGGTAATAGCAATAATAATAATAGTGTACTTTGTGTAAGAGTGCTAGAGGGTCTGAGACATTTTACTATTCTGCAAGGTAGGTATCCGGGCCTGCAAGTCTATGTACCCATTTTACTAACAAGAAAACTAAGGTTTAGAGAATGATGCTGTCAGAGCTGTACATTTAGTAGGTGGTGAGGAAGAAACTTCAAACTCAAGTTTTCAAGTGATTAATGTGCAGGGACCAGACTACTGTTTTGCCTGTGAGATAAGCACTGTATGTTTCCCCTTTATTTCCCAACAATCTTTTAAGGCAAGTAGAGTGATCTGTGATGGATGGTTGTGATAATAGGTATTCATTCTGTGGCCTCAAACACACTGAATAAAGTTATGAAACCTAAATTCCTTGCTGGCAAAAGTGGTGGGAAGTATATATTGACCAGGGTTGAATTAAGCAACACGTCTGTAAACTGCCTAGATACAAGTGCTCAGAATGAGTTTATTCTCTTTTCCAGTACAATCAGCCTACTTCTCCTGCTTCTGCATGTGACAAAATTGCTGTGCATTTTCATAATAACTTGCTCAACTCACCAGGTAAGTGTGAGGACAGTAGTGGAGTCTTATCTTCTAAGAGCACTGCTTGCCATTGTTTTCCCTCAGAGATGTCCTAAGATGTTCACCTGTGTGTATGATGCTATCTCAGTTTATTACAGACTCCATTTGTTAAGTCCATAAAGGGGTGAAGATAAAGGTGAGATCCTTGTGTTTTATTTGAAGAGAAGTTTTAATGCTTTTAGCCTAAGTGGGAGACTCTGTGTGTACAGCACAATTGGATGTAGAGGTGGCAGCATTCTTAAACTGTGTAATGGAAGTCCATCCTCTGAGTTCTTTAAACCCTTGTTAGCTCCTCTTTAAATATTATTTTTCAGTCTGACCTTCCTGAGAGGAAGCCTGAAGTACATAATGTTTCTGGAAGAGAGAAAATATTGTACAGACTATTTATCCCATTATCTATATGGACAGTGTACTGCTCAAAGAAAACCAGCTGAGTGAATCTTATAAGAGCTCCAAGAAGGGAAATAAATATGCTGTTTACTGATGAGTAAATGGAGATTCAAACACTGATTTTAAAAAGTATACAACTTAAATTTGGATGAGTTTTATGTAATGATTTGGGGGATTAATTTTGAAGTTTCCTTTGTATAGATATAATATAGATGGGACGGTGTACAGGCTCTGCTTAAATATCTCTGATTTACAAGCCACACTGTTTTGTAATCTTTAAAATATTTGTGGATTTTTATCAGTGTACATAACATCATTGTGTATAACTGAGCCAGCCAGTCTATGCTTCATAATTTAAAAAAGTGTTTTACTTATTATTTTTAATAATAATAGAGTGTGGTGTCTCTATGTGACTATGTACAGTTGTATGCAATGCCTTCAGAAACAAGTAATATCAGATAACCTGGGTCCTGGGTCACAAGCAGTTGTGAGCCTATTGAAATGAGTGCTGGGAAGTAAACTTGCATCATCTAGAAGAGTAGTTAGTGTGTGCTTTTAACTAATGAACCATCTCTTCAGAATCTATATCAAAATTTCAGAAACTGTTCAGTGAGAGCTTTTCAAATGTCTTATGTTAATTGCCTTTGGTCTTGGGGTCTAGATAATGTGTGAATGTGTTTGTATAAGTTTAAAAAATGAAATGCCTTAGAAAGAGACAGGCTTGACTTGGTGGTTGTAGCACTATTCTCCCTCTTCCTCTTTGCTTAACCATCTATATATTTACTTTTCTAACCCTGAAATTAAAATCTAACTTTGCATAATTACACTACTTTCCAATGGTTTGCAATGTGTTGGGAGAAGGCCATAGGGAGAAAACATTCCAACACCAAGTTGTTGCAGAAATGGGTACAAATACAGGCCTTTTAAGGTTGAACAGAAATGGAAGTTCTCACCTCTGATTAAATAAAGGATTTAAAGCAGGGCATGGGGGCAGGTCTGTAGTCCCAGTACTTTGGAGGTGAAGGCAGAACTATCTGGAGCTCAAGGTCTTTCTTAGCTTTACAGGGAGTTGTAGTCTCTTCTAGGCTACCTCTAACATTGTCTCACAAAAACAAGAAGCAAACACCAACAAGACTTCATGTGAGGGGCCTTTGCAATAGAGGCACTGAATGTTTCCTGATATTCATGGATACTACAATAGCCAAGCATGTGGAAGACTTGGATATGTGTATTTAAACATTCAAATTAGTTTTTTCGCCCTCTTAATCTTTTGATCATTCTTACTGAAAATTAGTTGCTTCTATCTCTTGGTCATTGTTAGGAATTATTGCCACCAGCATTGGCAATACTTTAATATATTCTGTCTTCAAATATCAAGAAAAGGCTGTTTCAGTGAACTGTTCACATTCTAAGGCTATGACGCCATAGATTGGTAATGTGATAGAGTTTTAATTGTTAACTTGGCATGATCTGAAATCACCTGGGAAGAAAGTCTCAGTGAATGATTTAGGTGAGACTGTAGGCATATACATGAGGGATTATCTTATTGTGTTAACTGAAGTAGGAAGACTCCCATTTTGGGGTGCCATCATTCCCTAGTCAGAGTATCCAAGATCATATAAAAATGAAAAAATGAGGCAGGAAGACACTGTTCTTTGGTATGAATGTAATGTCATAGCTGCTTCCAGTCCCTGCTGTCTTGACTTCTTTGCAATATGATAATCAGGGTGCATGTACCAAGTATAAACCCTTTCTCCCTTAAGTTCCCGATGTCAGAGTATTTTATCAAAGCAAATGGAAACAAAACTAAGACAGAAACCTATTTGTTTTATTCCCAGGCTCAACCCTGGGATCTGTGTGGAAGGAAACAGACAGCATCTATCAGAGGTTTGAGGAGTTAAAAAGTGACAATTTCTCCAAGAGAGAGGAAAAAAGAAGATATTTTCTCAGAGGAGTGGTTCTCAAAGCATAGCACGTGAATTCCTATGGATCATGTTCTCATCTAGGTAGTGTATGGTGATGAGATCCACTTTTCCATATAAACCTGATGATAATCTGCATTGTTTTTTCCCTAGCATTTGTACCAATGAAAAGAGTCAGAGGAAACTGAAACTGAGTTAGCTTGAAAGCAAGAAGTGCCAACAAATCGGAAGTAATTCAATGTCTTCTTTAGCATCTTAAATGTACTAAAAGAGGCATTTTATTTTAAAATAATTTTTTTCCTAAATACATAAATACAGCCTGCTCACTCTCTATGTTACTTGTATGCATATGTGTTTAGGGACTACCATTTGGTCGGATAACCATTTGACATGTTTCTCACTTGTTCTGATCACGTTTATGATTTGAGCGACTAATATTACTAGGAGACTCAATCTCATAACAAATACTTTGGCCCTCTAAGTCATACTCTTTCCCCTCCTCTTCTGCAAGGATTCCTGAGCCTCGGGAGCAGGAGTTGCATTGTGGATGTGTCAGCTGGGACTGACCTCTACGACTCTACATTTTGATTTGTTGTGGTTTTATATAATCATATTTTTCTGTTGTAAATAGAAGTACTTGATGACGGATGAGTACTATACCCACCTGAGAATGAGAACAGATATTTATAATGAATATTATGCTGGTTTAGTGAAGTGGTGGTTTTCGGTTTTCCTCCAGTATCTGTGATTTCACTAGCCCCGAGTAGTTGGTTGGGTTTTTAGTGCTAGGCATAATCCCCTTGTTGAACTGGTCTTTAGTTCAATGGGGAGCTGCTGGCTACCACCAAGGTATGTATGCCACTCTTAAGGTAATCATGCCATGGTAATCATTTAAAATTGACATTCCAAAAAAAAAATGCCCTTGATAGAGCAGTAAACATTTGTATGTCTATTTCATATGCTCTCAGCTTAACACCCAGCCTCCACCAAGACTTAGTCTTATATCAAAACACACAATAGAAAATTTGCAAAAATGTAAAGCAATGCCAATTTTCTCATTAACTGTAATGAAATTACATTTCAAACATTTTCACATATATAAATATTATTTATAAGGGAATTGTTACGCGAACAGTCAAAATTATTCTTACCTTAAATTTCTAAATGGTAAATACTGATATAGAAAAAATATATACAATTAAGTCTTTCCCATTTCCCAATGTCCAAATGTAGACTTTGATTTTAAAATCCAGACATTTGTGAACTGCCCTCTCCTTAGTCTCTTCAGTCTTTGTGAATATGGGCAAGCAAGTTGGGTGAAAGATGGAAGCACATTCTTATGAAAAGATGTGTGGTTTAAGCAGCTAAGGTGGAAAATAGTGTCTAGAACAGAGTATAGAAACACTTGAAGAGGAAACATTTCCTGATGGGTAACCTGATGATTCAGAAGGGTTTGCTTTGATGGTTAGGGGCTGGCTATTGCTCCTAACCATCCTATTGTTCTTCGAGAGATTCCAAGGATGGTTCTCAGCATTCACATTGGGTACCTCAGGACTGTCTAAAAATCTAGCTCTAGACAATCTGAGCCCAATTTTTGCCTTTGGATAGGCACATGTACACATGTGGGTACAAGTACACACACACAGTACATTCATATACACATAAATAAAAAATCTAAATGTAAACAATATATTTGAGTAAGGAATGGTGTGACTGGATTTTGTTTTGACATTATGTGTTGGCAAGTGAAAGCAATGGATGTGGGACAAGAGGGACCAGGGAATAAATGAGAAGCTATGACAAAACATAAACTCAGAAAAACGGAACAGGATTAAGATGATGAAGACAAAGTTAGCAAGTAGGCATATGTAAGAGGGTCTTTGGAAACAGGATGAAAACCAATATCACCTTCATGGGGACTATACATTACATATTTCACAGCTGGAGCCTTTTGGGAAGTGCAGTATTATGCCAGAGTCTATTGACCAGATTATTTAATATGGATGGTCCCAAAGAAATTATGGTAGGGGAGTTAAATTCCAAGCTCTCAGGTTACTTTGCACAGTGGCCCTACTTGTTGGGGTTAAGTTCAATTCTATTTAATAGGAATGTTTTAAGGCATGGAAAGAGTTTGTTCCCTGTTTTTTAAAAAGATCAGGGCCCATTTTATGCTTCACTATTATCGGCATATTGCTTCTGTCTCCAAGGTTAAGTTGCTTCTCATGATAGTTTCTAGAACATCATACCAACTTTCCATGCTGGTTAAAAGGAGAAGGCATAAAGAGCAAAAAGTCTTGGTTTGTAGCAAAGACGGCTTTTTTTAAAAATCAGCTTTCTAGATATTTCTACTGTTTTTATTTTTGCTGATCATTTTACATTTACTATAATCAGGAGCAAGGAAAGATGAGAATTATGTCTTATTTAGATTTATCTATATTCCAAGTCATATTGTGATTCTTTTATTAAAAATAATGGATAATGGATAATAAATTAAAGAAAGGATAATGATTATGAAATACCAGCAATCTCTCCTACAAAGATCCAGAATCCTGCTCACCCTCTCCAGGAAGCGTTTTGTTATCTAAAACATCTTTCTGTTTTCCCCAGGAAAACTAGTTTTTATGTAGAAATCTCTTCTCTGGAAAATTTGAATTTCTTGAAACTGAAAATAGAGTAAACACATCCCTTAGAAGTCTCATTTCTTGTCTTTTTTTTTTTTTTTTGGCCAAAATAATTATCATCTAACCACTTGACCAACTTATCTGCATCTTCCACTCAAAACCTCCCTACACATGGAAGCAGGCTTGATTTTCCTGAGGTAGATTGTAAACTGTTCTAGTCCGTTTGCAAAGAATCTTAATTAATTTCACATGGTCTACTGAACAATCACAAATTCTCACAAAATATACACTTTAACACTTGAAACCTTACTCAAAGCAATGTCCCCAGGCATACTGTCCCCTCCTATATTGTAGATATAATACAATATGGCTTTGCTTATAACTTTGGCTGTTTAGAATTTGTATTAGTTACTTTTCTATTGCTGTGATAAAACACCTGGCCAGTACAACTTGTAGAAGAAAGAGTTTATATTGGCTTAAGGGTACAAAGGGCTATGGTCTCTGATGGGGTAGTGGAGGAAGCCAATGGCAGGCAGAGTAGCTGGAGAGAAACTGAGGTCTCACATCTTGAGCCTCAAGCACAAGTGGAGAATGAACTGAATATGACTCCAGGCTTCAAAGCCTGCCTCCAGTGACATATCTCTTTCAGCAAAGCCATGCCTCTTAAAAATGCCCAAATAGTGCCACCAACTGGGGACCAAGTATTCAAGTGCCCAAGGTTATACTGTACATTTTTTCATTTTAGTCATCACAGAATCTAAGGTATATAGCCACATGGGCCAGTGCAACCCACAGGTTACATGGTACTTCTGGACCCCAACCCTTGCTCAACAGCATCCATGTGTGAGACATCCCAAACTAGACTCCACGGAAATTGCTACAGGCTACATTTGTGTTTAAGAATTATCTTCCTTCTAAATCAAAAACAATTAGACAATAAAAGAGAGAAAATTCATCCAAATAGGAAAAGAAAAAAATCAAAAGCTGTTGGAGCTCACCAAAGTTTCAGGGTACAGTAACAATTTGATCAGCATATTTTTATGTATTAACATGGCCTAACAACAACAGTAAGTAATCCCATAACAATACCAAGTTTTTGACATACATGGGAATTATACACATACACACTCAGAAATATATTTAATCAAGAAGTTGAGAAACCTACAGGTTGAAAACAATAACTGGTAAAAAAAACTGGAAGAAGATACAAATCAGTAGAGTGATATTCTGTGCTCATGTTTGAGAAAATTAATAGTATGAAAAGTTTTATACTAACCAAAGTAACATACAGATTCAGGATAGTTCCCAGCACATAACCAATGATATTCATTACAGAAATAAGGAAAAATGCTACAATCCTCCAGGACTAGAAAAAATATTGAATAACTAAAATAATCTTGAGCTAGCACAATATGCTAGAGGCCTTTCTGAGTTCAAAAATGTTATGAAGCTATAGTTATCACATGTTTTTAATAGCATAAAATTTAACATTTCAAACAACAGAATAGATTGGAAAGCCTCAATATTCCTGCTTTTCCATCCATCTGATATTTTTAAAAGGCCCAAAGAATGTGAAATGGGTAAAAAGTATATCTTATAAAGTGATGTTGGAAATATTTACTTGTAGAAGAATGAAATCAGACCTTTTTTAAACATAACATGTGCAGTTCCAACATGCACAGTAACACCTCAAGCAAATTGAAGACTTGTAGTCTGCAAAACTATCAAAGGAAACAGAGCAGAAAGACAAGTATGACCTTGGTCTGGACTATGACTTCAAAAACTCAGGGAACAAAATCCAAAGTAGACAAATGGAATGATACCTCATTATTTTTGTAACAAATAAATAATTAATGGAGCAAAGAGACAACCTATGATTTTGAAAAATATTTTTAAGCCATACTTATGGAAAATGAATATAACCTGAAATATAAAAGTCAATAATTCATGTTAAGAAAACAACCTTATTAGAAATTCAGAATGATCAAATGACCTGAGCATACATTCAAAAAATACACCATATGGCCAACAACTGTGCTGAGGTCAGGCTATGCAAGGTCTATGTCATTCAACATTGTATCAAATAGTTGCTTTTCACATTTTTCTTTGCACCAAGAGACTTCATTTTTCAAGTATCCTTTGACTCCATTTTTGAAGCTAGATAATCTTTGGATCCTAGGATAGATTTTCATCTGCCACCATTTGCCCAACACTACTAGACATAGACAGATAAATTACTTACTCATTGGAGTAAAAAGGATGCTGTGCTGGCTAGTTTTATGTCGATCAGATACAAACTAGAGTCATCAGGGAAGGAGGAACCTCAATTATAAAAATGTCTTCATAGCACCAGGCTGTAGGCAAGCCTGTGGACTACTTATTAATTAATAGTTAATATGACAGTTCCCAGTCCATTGTGGTGGTACCACTCTGGGCTCGTTGTATTCAGTTGTATAAGAAAGCAGGCTGAACAAGCCACAAGGATCAAGCCAGTAAGTATCATTCCTCTATGGTTTCTGCATTAGCTTTTGACTCCAGGTTCCTAATCAGTTTGAATTCCTGCCTTGGATTCCCTTAGTGGACTATGATCCAGAATATGTAGGTCAAATACAACCATTTATCCTCTTCTTGATTTTTTGTCATGGTGTTTCATCACAGAAATACACACACACACACACACACACACACACACACGCACACGCACACGCACACGCACACATGCACATATTCTAATTTAGGTGCTGCTCTATAAAAAAGTCAGTGTGACCTGAGACTGTGGAACTACATGTATGTATAAACATGTGAGGGAAGCCAGTCCCAAGAATATATTGAACATGTAAGACCAAAAACACCTGGACCATAAAGAAACAGACATATAATTCCTGGCCCTACCACTGACCTGTCATCTGATATAAATGCCTTACAAGCAGGGAACACTTGACTTTCTCAGGGTCTCTCAGCTTAGCTGCATTCCCTACTGATGAAATGGCTTACCCCACTGTTCTTACTGCCCATCATACAGCTTCTTGCTATAATCCTGTTCAACCCTCTCACCTCAGATCTGGACTCAATTCTGATATTTGCTTCAGACCCTGATGATCATTTGGCCTCAGCAGCAACTTCTTCCTTGAGACTGGTTTGGATTTGTTATCTTATCCATGCAGACTCTATATGGATTTCCCTCAACCTACTTCTGAAGCCTCTTGAACTCCACTATAACCTCTTTAACTTGTATTCATTCTGTAAAGCACAGCACACATACACATGCACACACACACACACACACACTCAAACACACGTATGCTCCGTGAGATGAGAGTAAGATGGAAATTTAAAATAAAGACCCATGTTCAAGTCTAACAGATTGTGATTTGTAGGATTATCTGACAAATTATTGTGATTAAAACCATTACATTTTGTGAATTTATTAATAAATTATGAAAAGAAGCAGACACATTACTTTGCCTTTACAGTTTACTCAGAACAATTTGTATGAAAAAATTCTTAACCTCACTATTATATGATAAATGCAAATTAGAAACATGATATGGTATTGCTTAACACATTTTCAGATAGTTATATAAAAAGGTGAGATATAACAAGTGTTAGTGAGGATGCAGAGAAAGGAGAATCATTGTATACTCTGGGTGGTAGGAATAATTATTGTAGCTAATGCAATATGGAGATGTTTAAAAATTATCAGAAGCATTTCTTTATGAGCAAGTAGTCTTAATACTATACAGATTTGGGGGAAAATAGAATTAAATTCTTGATGAGATATCTGTACTCTTGCATACATGACATCATTATTGTTAATTATTAAGCTATTAAATTAATCTACAGTCTCTGAGTAGAAGAACAGACTTTAAATGTGATAAAAATTTATAGCAGAACATAATAATGCTTTTTAAAAAGGGTGACCACATTCAACAAAACCACATATACTAGTGTGGGATGAAAACAGAAATCACGTACAATATTCCTCACATGTTGAATTTTAAAATTTAAGCTCACAGGAGCAGAGAGTAAATGGTGGCCATCAAGGGCTGTGACTGAGATGAGTAGGAAGATGCTTGTCAAAGGGTGTAGAGTTTTAGTTAGAAGGAAGGAGAATCAATAGCACTACATTGTGTGGCATGGTGACTTTAGTAAATAATAATAATGCACATATGAAAAATGCTGAGGGTACAGTTTAAATGTTTTCACTATAAAAGATAATTATGTGAGGTGATGACTATGTTAATTAATTTAATCATTCTACAATGCACACACATACCAAAACATCACACTCTACTCCATACATATGCACAATTATCTCTTAATTAAAATTGTAATAAAAATAAGAAATCAGCATTTTTCCCTTAGTTTAGGCCCAGCTCCCTAGAGCTTTTAGAGGAAAGCAGTCTTTTTAAAAACATGAGACTCTACCCCTGAGCAGAACATGACACGGCTCCTTCCCAGAGTTCCTCATCCTTCCTGTTGCTGAACATTGTGGCACCCATGATGCAATTGCTCTCATGGATGCCTGCTGGCATGATGGTTCCTCCTTTGGCCTTACTCATCTTCCTTTTATATATATATATATATATGTGTGTGTGTGTGTGTGTGTGTGTGTGTGTGTGTGTGTATGTAAAATTATATGTAAATTATGTGTATATAAGATATCATATATAAATTATATATAAATAATTGCTATATATTATATGTTATATATACTGAAATACATAATAATATTATACATAATATATCTGAGTTTTTCCTCAATATAATATTTTATTAATTACTTGGGAATTTTACCCCACTCACACTTGATTCCTGGCAGTCATGCTAGTTTGGGCTTTATTCTTAACTCACATTTTTTGCTTTGAAATTATTTATTTTTACGTTGTCTGTTTGCATATTGTTCTTTTTAATATAGCAAAATCAATCATTAAACATACAAACTAATGACCAACAGAACTAAAGTTGTTAGGTGCTGTTTTCTTATTTACAGGGAGAATTGCACAGTGGCAAATTGATAACCGTTTTGTGGCATCCACTGATAGGTATCAGGCAGTTCATCCCTTTAAAACATGTTTTGTGGTTTTGCTGCTCTATTGAATTCACTGGGATGAGTACACACAGAATCTCTTCTCCACTTTTTTTTTTTTTTTTTTTTTTTTTTTTTTTTTTGATATCCAGAACAATGCATAGGTAAACCTGAAGTTGGCCTGAGATGACTGTGCTGATCTCCGGGCCACTCCATCCTACTACAGCCTTCTTACTTATGCCCATTTTATTTTTGATCCCGTTTTATAAGTTCACTTCCCCACACCCCCAAACAGAGTATCCGTATTCTCTTCAAGGATGAAAGCTACATAGTACTAGACTCTTCCAGATGGCTGGTTAGTCATAGTTTCCTGACAAATTAGACATAAGGGTGAGAGAGAAGAGCTAACTTTACAAAGCTGGTGTGGATATCTAGTTAAGTTAGCTACGTTACCAATCGCCTTTTGTAGTAACGTTCATCAACATTCTGAGTACAAACAAGGCACTGGTTGACAGACTTTTGCTGGTATTTGTTTATTGTCATGGCTGATTGATTATCAATTCACAAGGAAATGTGAAATAAGGAACTTTTTAGTAAATTTCCAGAGTTCTAGATATAATTTTCCCCGATGCCCTCACCATTTTACAGCTTCTTTCCACTGGTTCATTGGAAGGATGTGTCTGCTGTAACAGTATTTCCCATTCGATAGCACTATTTCTGGATACGCCCCAAGGCCGTCATGGAAGGGAGGAAGTATAATCCTTGAGATGCATTAAATTTTTGATGCAACTTTTGTGTAATGGAGAAGCTAGGCAAGGTGTGCATTACTAACTGTTACTTCACAGATTCCACAAAAATACAGTTCAGCCATCAATAGGTAGGTCTACTTGGACCTTATGAAACATTTTTAGGCAGGATATACAAGGGACCCAGACCTCAAGGGCACTCTAAAGGAGATGAGAAGTAAAAATGAAATAATATGATTCCTCACGGGTTTTGCCAACATCCTTAGTGTTGCTTATTTCCCCCTCCCTCTTCCTCTGTACTGAGCTCCCTTGCTGATTGTCAGAAAAAGTCTTTTATCTATTTTCCCCATTTCTCTCTTCATAGGAATTCTGTCTTACTATCATTCATCATGAGATTTGCACTCCTCCCATGATTTTTTTTTAAATTTTCCTTATTTCTGCAGTTACTCCAGGTGACATATTCACATCTAAAGGTTCAGAGCCAGTATCACAAATAAGAAAGAATATGAAGTATAGGTGTCATAAATGTCTTATTTAAAGACCCCATAAGGCTGGTGACTTCACTCCATATAATATTTTAGGTGTCTATACATTTACCAGTAAATCTTACAATTACATTTTCTCTACAGCTAATTATAATGCAGGTTTGTATTATGTAGCACATGCTTATATCCATTCATCAGCTGGAGGGCACGTCGGCTGTTTCCCTTTCCTGGCTATTGAGAACAGAGAGCAATGAACATGGCTGAGGAGTTGGAGTCAAGCCCTTCAGCAAATGCAAGTGGTATTGCTGTATCCTATGGTAGAAATAACATAGCTTTTTCAATAATTCCCATAGTTATTTCCATGGTTTCATCAGTTAGCATCCCTACCAGGAATAAGCGAGGATCACCTTGTCTCCACATTCCCACCAGCATTTGTTATAAGCTGTTTCTTGATCTTGAACATTTTCATTAGAATTATATTACACTTTATTAAGTGCTGAAATAACAAACATTTAGCCATTTTTATTTCATTTGAGAATCCTCTTTTTTTTGACCCACAACTAATTTTTATTGAGTCATTTCTTTCCTCCCATTTGGTTCCAAGATTTTTTTCTCTTTTAAAATTGAAAATAGTCTTTTTTTCTCCTCATACAATATATCCTGACTATCTATGGTTTCCCCTCACTTGACTCCTTCACATTCCTTCTCACCCCACCTCCATTTGGATTCACCCATGTTCTGTCTCTCATTAAGAAATATAGGCTTCTAAGGGATAATAATAATAAAGTAAAATAAAAACTAACAGATTGTGATTGGAGAAAACAAATATACAGATGAAAAAACCTGATAGAAGGCTCAAGAGACTCACTTGTTTGCTCATTTGGAAATTCCATAAAAATGTTAAGCCAGAAGCCAAATATATACTCAAAAAACATATTGGGTAAAAAGAAAGAAGAAAATATAAAATAAAAAGTAATAACAAGTTAAAATTTATAAAACAAAACAGCCCTAACACGGTATTATGAGACAAGGAACCTGTAAAAATGCCACCAAGCTTGAATTTTGCTGGACTTGCAGCCTAACCTTTTTATTAGTTTATTTCCCTACTGATACTCCCTTCAGTGAAAGTAAATTTTCATTTTCAGGTGGTTATCAGTTTGAGGTTGCTTTTGGGTTAGGGATGGGCACATGTGCTCACTTATCCTTTCAGCTCTAGGACCCATCTTCTGCAGACTTGCGCAGGCCCTGTGCATGCTGCCTCTGCCTCCTTAACTTCATATATGCATTGATCCTTCTGATAGAGAAGGTCTTGTTTTCTTGGTGTCCTCCATGTGCTCTGGCTCTTAACCTCTTTCCTCTTCCCCTTTAGTGGGGTTCCCTGATTCTGAGGGTAGGAATTTGATGGAGACATATGACTTATGTCTGAGTGCTTCAAGGTTTTCCACTTCTTATATAATGTCTGGCTGTGGTTCTCCATACTTGTTCCCATCAACATCAGGAGGAAGTTTCTCTGATGATGGATAAACAAGGTACTGATCTATGAGTGTAGAAGAATGTCATCAGGAGACATTTTATCATTCCTTTTATTTATCTATTTATTTACTTTTAGAACAATAGTATTTGGTTTCACCCTTGGTCCATTCTTCTATTGAAGAACATCTAGGTCGTTAACAATTTCTGGTTATTATGAATAGAGCAGCAGTGAACATGGTTGAACAAGTGTTTTTGTGGTAGGATGAAGTGTCCTTTGGGTATATGCTCTATATACCCAAAAGTCATATAGCTGGATCTTGATGAGGATCAATTACCATCTTCCCCAGGAATCGCCATCAATATTTCTGTAGTGGCTATATAAGTTTGCACTCCCACCAGCAATGTTCTAAATCCTTGACATCATAAGCTGTCACTTGTACTTTTGATCTTAGCTATTCTGACAGGCATAAGATGAAATCTAAAAGTAGTTTAGATTTGCATTTCCCTGATGACTAAGAATGATGAATATTTCCTTAAGTGTTTCTCAACCAATTGTGCGTCCCCTTTGGAAAATTCTCTCTTTAGGTCTATACCCCCTTTTTAATTGGTTTTTTTTTTTCTTGATATCAAGTTTTGTGTTCTTTGTGTATTTAGGATATTATTAGTCTTCTATCTTATGTGTAATTAGTAAAAACTGTTTTCCAATTCTGTAGGCTGCATGCATCCCTATAGTAGGGTATACATTTCTTTGGGTATATCTTAAAGAATCACATTTTTGTAGCAAGTCTATTTCTAGGTTTTTGAGTAATCACCACATTAATTTTCATAGTGGCTGCATTGTATAATAGCCTTCCTGTATACAAATGACAGCATACTGAGAAAAAACTAGGAAAACAATAGCCTCAAAATATCAAAATATATTGGAATGAACCTAACCAAGGATATACAAGACTTATATGATGAAAATTTAAGACTCTGAGGAAAGGAATTAAAGAGTATACGAGAAAAAGGAAAGAGCTGCCTTGCTCATGGTTAAATAGCACTAATATTGTGAAATGCCTACCTTACAAAACAATCTGCAAATCCAGTGTAATTCTTATCAAACTTCCAACAAAATTCTTCAAAAAATTTGAATCAAATATATCAAAATTTGTATGGAAACACAAAAGACCCTGGATAGCCAAAGCCAGCATGGACAATTAAAAATACTGCCAGAGGCATTGCTATGTCAGTTTCAAGATATCCATAGCTATTGTAATAAAAACAGCATACAAGACCATGTTAATATTGTTGCCTGATTTTTGACAAGGGGTCCAATAAGAAAAGACAGCATCTTCAGCCAATAGTACTGGGTACATCCATTAAGACAGAATTAAATCCTTATCTCATCTTGCACAAAACTGAACTCTAAGTGGATCAAGGATTTCAACATAAGACTTTATACCTTGAACTTTATAGATTAAGGAGTATGCTTGAATTCATTGTCACAGAAAAGGATTTTCTGAACAAGACCCTGATAGTGCAGACATTAAAACTAGCAATTAATAAATGGGACCTCATGAAACTAAAAAGGTTCTATAGAGTGAAGAACATTAGAATTCTATTAAAAGAACAGCATACAGAAATGGAAAAATCTTTATGACCTGTACATGTATTAGAGGGTTAGTATCTAGACTATTCAAAGACACCCCTGAAACAAAAACAAACCAACCAACTAAACATAAAAATATCAGACTGTTTAATTTAACAATGGGGGATGGAACTAAACAGAGAACTTTCAAAAGAACTATTGAGAAAAAGCATTTTAAAATAACAACATTGTCAGCTGTTAGGATAATGCAAATAAAGATTATTTTCAGATTTCATTTTACCACAGGTATAGTGCCTAAGTTTTTTCAAAGGGACAACTGTTGGTGTGGCTATGGAAAACAATAATACTTAGTCATTTGTATTACTGATTCTTTGTTTTTTAAGTTCTTTTTAAATTCAATATATTAAATTCTCTATCAGGATTAGAGTGGCAAAATTTTGCCCGTCTGTGGGTTTCCTCTTCATAGATACGTTTTTATGTTTATGTATGATTTATATTATATATTTGTGTTTATATGCATACGGTTTGAGTGAGGGTAAATCACTTGAAGTTATTATGCTCCTCAAAGTTCCAGACTCATGAAAATCCCAGTGTCATGCATAAGACATTTCCCCTTTAACTGTTGTTTAAGGGAATCCAAGAAACTTCTAAAACAATGTAGGTTGTTTCTGTTGTTCTTGGTTGTCTTCCAGAAATTGATGATACTACATGCTTTGAAGAGAGGACCTGGAGTGATTGAGCTGGAACAGACCTGGAAGCCTTCTCTCTGAAGACTAACTCTCATAGCATCTAAAGGTATTATTCAAGCTGCCAAGGGAAAAAGGCAATAAACAGTCCTACTCAACCATAAAGTCTATAAGACGCAACAGTAACCAGCCCAACAAGATATCCTCAGTGGTGCAATAGCAGCACTTATATCTTGGAGGCAAAAACCAGACATTTAATTGGACTTCATGGCTCTCTAGTTAGTTAAAGGTCATCTCACCGAGTTGCCTCATTTGCATTTCTAAGAGACATCATCTAGTTCTTTGACTTATTTGCTATCATTACCATAGCATTGTGAACTGAAATTCCTACAAAAAACACACCTGTGTTAAAAATGATAAAATACTAATTAACTGATTAGAAATTCTATGGTTGTAGAGATCTATAATATGATATGGGTTGAACCAAATTATATCGGGTTATCTTTAATAGCTATTCATTGCCGACCTCCATGTTTGAACTAACATCAATTGTTGTGACTATTAGATAAACCATTTTGAACGTACAAACAGAATCTTAGTTTTATCAATCCAAAGGCAAATAATGTCTTCAGGTAGTATCTGAGGCCCAAAACAGAGGTTGTCCCACTTTGAGGTAACCAGCCTACCTGATGCTCATACCAATATATTTTGAAGGTATTTGATTTGTGGATTTCTTTGTTCTATTACTATAAAAACTTCATGACATTATTACCAAATTGGAAAATGACATTTGAGACAGACTAAATCTGTGCATCTAGGTCAGGGTCATCTATATATTCTGCCAGAGTAAAACAACAACTATGTTGTATTCTCTTTGAGGGGAGGTTGTGATTTTACATTGACAGCATTGTAAGTGCTATTTCCATAATAATCCTCATTATTAGTCTATGTTTTTTTTAAAGAGAAAAAGATACATATATTTCTTTCTTTATGTTATTGATATATTCATTAATCTGTCTGTCATCTATTTTTATATTTATCATTCGTCTGTCTGTCTGTCAGTCATACATCCAGCCATATATTTTCCCATCTAGCTATCTACCATTTGACAACCAACCTATCATCTGTCTATCTACTCATCTAGCTATCATCTATCTACTCTCACATCCACATCTCTCTATATTACATCTTAATACAATGATTAGTATAGATAGTGCAAATGCTGGAATACTGAGAGAGAAGATTTCATTGTGCCAGGAGTCAGAGGAAAATAGAGGATGATTATCCTAGGAAGTGAATTACAGAGAAAAGCAGCACAAATTCTCTGAGGCTATATATGCATAAAAATGTATGTTTCCAAGTTAATTGGTAAAAAAAAAAATCATATGGGATCATATACTTCTATTGAGAAAATTAAAATCAATTCACATTCTGCCAACTTATGCATCACTGTGCTCCTGTGTTTCAAATCCCTTGCTATATTAAAGGAATGGCAATAATATGCATCTTACAGTACTTTAAAAAATACTATACAGATATTAAGCATTTAGCAAATGTTAGCCACTATTAAGCAATAGGCAGTCATAAAGCTTTTTCAGCAGCAGAATAGGGTGGTCACATTTTATAACCTAGGCTAGAGAATGGGTTTGGAGTAGTCATTAGTACCAGAAGGATAGTTACTTTCTAACATGAGATTAACCCAAGAGGTGATGGTGGTCTGAAACGAAGCTATAGTTATTGAGACTATCAAAGTACCCAGAAGGCAGAATGCTCCTGCGATGCAGTGTGTAATTGTTTGAAAGTAGTCAATAAGGGGAAGATTGACTCACAGCTTAACCCAAGGTTAGTGACTTGTGCTGGGTGAAGCCAAGCAAAGAAACTACAAAAGGGATCGGGAAACACACAGATCTCAAGAAGGGCATTGTTCACAGAGCTAATCTGGCAATGGCTCAAGTGGAAAGGTGCCCCATACATCGGTAGCATTTGTTAAAGATTTGAAGCAGTACCTTCAGGGCAGTAGTCCTTATTGTCATCTTAGCTGAGAAAAGAAAGCACCAAGTTAGTAAGTGTGTCTCTCAAAGTCAGGTAGCTTCAAATCTCATTTTTCTAAAGCAGAAATTGGGCAATCAGGGAATAAGGAAAGATGTCATTCTTTGAAGAAGTACATCTTTGACCTTTCGGGTTTGTATATCAAGCTTTCCTACAACCTATCAGCTCTCCAATACAATACCAAGTAAGTCAAAAGCCACTTCATCTTTATAAGTTCTTATTTAATATATAAAATCCCACTCTCCAGGGCTTGTAGTTATCCCACAGACAATGACAAGGAAGCTCAGAGGGCTGCATGACGCTGCCGTTTAGCCAGTGAGGGAACAACAGGAATTGAGTTAGTGCAGGAGGTTAATGTGTGTAATGTCCACTTAGAGAGAACATTTGAGGAATGTACTGCTAACATAGCTGACAGAGATAATGATGTTGCCATCCAATAGAGTTTTCTGGGCTGAGCAAGGTTGAGAAATGTAGGGAAAAGCTGAAGGCCCCGCGTATGCCATGAGGGCACAAGAGCTTGGGTTTCTGAATCTAGTTGTATGGTTGGTGATTCTCACTGCTCCGACTAGACGGAGCACAGGAACCTTGACTGAGTTCGTTCCTAGGACACGGGGTAGGGAGTGAACTCAGCCTGATTCCACAAGGGCCAGGGTCTCCAGTGGGGACCCGTGGGCCTGGAGGTGGCCGGGGGCCAAATTGGTCTCAATTCTGGGGCTCTGGGAGCTCTGGGAGGCTGCAGCAGAAAAGAGACAAGGAACATGCAGGCGCACAGCCAGCCCAAGTGTTGAGAGAGGTGCGGGAGAAGGGAGAATGATCTGGTGCAACACCCCACGGGAAATGCTCGCTTGTTTTACTCACTTGGCTTGAATGACACCTCCCGTGGTTGAAACGCAGAGAAGTCATCCACTATGGCAGCATGATGGCAGGCCCCAATAACACAAGAAAGCCCCGGTTTCCATGAGCTTTATTGACATGGCGAATGGTAGATGTTCTGAATGTGCACCCCCCACTTAAGCCAGGGAAGGGCCTGACTTAAATATTAAATATTAAATATTAAAAATAATAGGAGGAGGAGGTCACTTAGTTAGCTTTAGGTAACTCATTAATATGGAAATCTCTTGAAGCCTGTAGTCACGCCCTCTACCTATGTAGGGTGACGTAAACCTCTTAGGGAGGGGCTGCATCCTATGTGACTGAACGGTGCAGGTTAATGGAGTTCCACACCACGTGTTAGGAGCCTGGATTCTGGGAGCTTGGCGGAATAGATGACCATCTCTTGCAGGGTCTCCAGGCTACTTCTAGCCAGCGCTTCTACCAAAAACCAAGACTACTTTCACGGCCCTACAGAGAAGAAGGTAAATCCCACTCTCAAAAAGCCATATGAGAATGAACCAATTTGCATCCCTCAACACCTTGGTCCTGTGAAGGCTTGATGACCTAGCATAGGGGAATGCTAGGGCACTGAGGCAGGAGGGTGGGTGGGTGTGCACCCTCATAGAAGCAGCGGGGAGGAGGAGGGAGCAGATATGGTGTTTTTGAAGGGGAAACGAGGAAGGAGGATAACATTTGGAATGTAAATTAATAAAATAACCAATAAAAAAATCAAAAAGAAGAAAAAAAAGTACTTTTCTTTCTTCCATAAAAAAGCCATATAATCCCTTTACATGATGACCACTTTATTCTCTATTTTCTAGGTATGATGATGTTAGCTAACTAAACTCCTTACAATAGCTGTCTATCTCCATTTCACCAAGTCCAAGTTTCACTGTTTACTTGATTCAAAGTTATTATTCCTACCAAGAGAGGGGAGACTCTCTCAGCAACACTGGAATCTGAAACAGCACACATTAGAGTTTTAAAATATTAAATACCATAATTAACAGTTAGGGAGCGTCACATAGTATATTATTTCAACTATGCCATAATTTGAATAATTGCTGTGATTATTTATAAGACTCCTCAAGAGACAATAGACGCAATCAGCCTCTCTTGCTTGGTTCAGGCTGCTAAAGTAAATGAACAGAGTGTAAGGCCTGTAAACACAGAAATGCAGTCCTCCTAACTCTGGCTGCTGAGAAGTCCTTGGTACTGGCCGGCACTGGTAGACTTGGTGTCTAATGAGGGATTAATTTCAGTTTTTCAGAAACCCATATTCTTACTCTATCATCAATATGGTAGCAGAAGCTATAGAGTGGAGTGATGACATTAACCAACTCATTGGGGTGATGTCCTTTCATAATCCCAATGTCTGTGTCCTATCACATTTGAAAATTTATGTACACAAAATGAGAAGGGAATGTATCATACAAACTTCAGATCTATAACATAAACAAAACCAAAAACTGGCTTCGATTTTCTTATACTATGTCTAATCATACAAGATTACTCCTACTTTTCCTGTTGTTCTTTGGATTTGTGTCCATTCTGGAATAATTCTATCTAGAAGCAGGATTAGAACAGTGTTTGGAGGTATGTGGTTTGGACACCATATACTGGAGCATTACACACAGAGAAGCTCATGTGGCACAGTTTATGACTCATACTTCCTAAAGCCTCAGTGTAAACTACTGCCCCCTTCATGAACGTATGTGCTTTCCAACATCAAATCTTGTCGCTTGGTTTGCACAGCTTCCTCTCTGATGCTATATTCTGAGAAGCAGGGAAGAGCTTTATTTTTTCTTATATTAAAGTCTTATACTGCACATTAAACAATGAAAATGACTAGAAATTAAATGTGAAGGTTTTTAGTGGTAAGGGGGTAAAACGTTGATATGGAAAATTCTCAATAATGATGGCTACAAATAGCTGAAAAGATGCCTTCTCAACCAGAGGAATCTCCATCCTTTGAGAGACAGACCAGTGCTAATAAAGACACAGTTAGAGAACAAACATAAAAGGTACAGGGAGCAGGTGGGATTGGTAAGGAAAGGGAAGAAGATACTTGTAAAAAGGTAACATTCTGAACCAGTCCCGAGTGTAATTGAAAACTAGTTGTATGTTACTTACAGAAGATGCTTTGGAAGAATAGTCCTTTGGCTACCCTGTATGATTGTGTCCTGTGCCCACGGTTTACACATGAAGTTCAAGACCACAGTGCAGCCAGGTCTGATGTACTGACATAAATGAGACAAGATGTTGTCTGAAAGCCAGGAAGAGAAGTTTCCCCAGAACATGAAACCTGTGTGCTGTAACAATTAGGATTTCCTCCCAGAGCATGTGAGGAAATAGATTTCTGTTATATGACTCCATTGTTGCGATTTTATTATGACTCCCCAAGTAGATTATTATAGCCTATGGATTGTATTTTCTTTTCCCACTCAATCAGTTTTACCCCATAATGATAATATTAATAAGTCTCTTGATGATACAGATTAGCTTGGTTTTTTGTTTTTCTTTTCATGCATTAAATTTTATTAGACTTTCATAATGAAAATCTAGAGCAAAAATGAAAACTACTTACTGAGTTTCAGACAGTTGTCTTTAAGAAGAGGTTCCAGGTTCACTGCTACTTCTAAATTTCATCTTCTTCATATTCATTTCTAATTCTATTCAAATTCAAATACTTAAGACCTGGGCTAGGTCAAGAGCATGTTGATTTTAGATCACCTCCATTGCATCTCTCTACTCTGCTAATACCACTTTGTAAAGATGAGAAAGCTAGACACACATACACACAGGCAGAGAGAGACAGAGACATAGAGAGAGAGAACACACAGGCAGAGAGAGAGAGAGAGACAGAGAGATAGAGAGATGCAAAGAAATTGACAGAGGGAGGGAGAGAGAGGGACAGACATATACAGAGACACAGAGACAGAGAGACATGCAGTGACAGACACACAGAGAGGCATAGAGAAAGAGAGAGAAAGTAAGAGTCAGGGGAAGACTGAGAGACAGAAAGGCACAGATACAGAGACAGAAACACAGAGACAGAAAGAGACAGAGACACAGAGAGACTGGGAGATTTTTTAAAAAGAAAACCAAAGCTTCCAGCATATTAGGGTGCCTTTAAAATGTACAACTCTGAAGTCATCAAGTTTGTTTATGGTTAGTGAAGGAGAGAAGCAGTTATCATACTGATTCTGAAATAGTTCTAGAGCATATGTGATCTGTCTACTATTGAAAGTATTCTTTCCATGGAAGTGTTTTGCAGGTGATTATTCTAAAACAACAACTAAGAGCCTTACCAAGTATGGTAATGCCTCAGGTGCAATTTGGAAAGTGCAATTATCACAGTGTAAGGCAGCTTCAAACCATCAAGCAATCAGAAGCAGCCGTAGCACTGAAGTGGGGAAAGCAGCAATTGGCATTCGCAACTGTTACCTGCAAACTCTTGTTCAGGTTGATTTGTAAGTTCAATTTCTACCACATGAACGAGAACACTATTTCTGGAGATGCCTTCACCTCCACCAGCACACACAGATACTGATGGTCTCAGAATCAACCCATAATCCATCTTCTTAGTCCTCAAGTTTCTTACCCTCTGAATGGTTACAGGACCCTTAAATGTTCGAGGAAACTACAATTCTAGAGAAACTTTGAAATTTGTTTCTGTGTGATTTTGGGGACTTTTTTCATATCATATTTAATAGTAATTTGTCACCCAGATTAGCTATTGATCCTACTAGAACAGAAAAGAAATGGTCAGGAGAATCTACTTTGAAGTCACAGACTTGCCTTACAGAGGATGTTAGTGAGTCTGGATGTCTGAAGAAGGCTTTAAGGAAAAGCAACCCTGCCTTGGACGCAAAAAGGCAAACTTATCAGCATATTTCCAGTGAAGATGAAGGGGCTTCTCAGAGCTCTGAGACAAATGTGCAATTTATAAAACACCTTCTCATTTGTGCGCTTAGCTTTTCTTTTTTTCCCCTTCTCTCTTGTCCTCCTTTCTTTCTAACTCTTTCTTTCATTGTTTCTGCCTCTCTTTAGTTCCTTTGTTAAAAATCTCCTTTCCCTTTCTTTCCCCTCCCCACCCCCCCACACACTTTCCTTCTCACGGTCTTCTTCAGCAAACACTTAATGACTACTGGGCACTGTGCCAAGAACAGTGTGCATTCAGAGCCAAAACAGTTTTACTTTTAAAGAGCATGGTGTTTGTGGGATCGACAGTGGGTGATTCTAGTAAGATTGATAGGGGCATTGTGAAGCATCAGGTGTTACCTAAGAAACTCTCTCAAAACCCACATCAGCTGCATGGTGGGGCTATCTTTCTACAGATAGGACCAGGAGTTCTCTTTGAATGATAGAATTAATTTTAGATTACTGACAAACGAGAGAAGGTGACGCAGAAACTGTGGGAATGGCCATACAGCGACTTTTCCAGCTTGAGATCCATGCCACAAGACAGAACCTACCCCTGACCTTGCCTGGAGAGCCAGGAACCAGAAACTGGATAGCCCGGAGACCTAAGGCAGAATCAAACGCAACTGGAAAAAAAATCAATGAAAGGATTTTATTCTGCTATATTAATAGATCAGAGCCTAGTCTAAGCATCACCAGAGAGGCTTCATCCAGCAATTGATGAGAAGAGATGCTGAGGCCCGGAGCCAAAAGTTAGGTGGAGCTCAAGGAAGAAGGGTGGAAAGTTTGTCAGAGCTAGAGGGGTTACAGACAGTATAAAAACACAGCCTACAGAATTAACTAAACAGAGTTAATAGGGGCTCACAGAGACTGAACCAACAATTGTTGAGCCTGCATGTGTCTGACATAGGCCCTCTATGTGTACGTTAAGGTTGTGTAGCTTGGTCTTCTTATGGGACTCCTACAGTGGGAGTGGGGGCTACCTATGTCTCTTTTTCCTGTTTTGGGGACTCTTTCCTCATACTAGGTTGCCTGGTTTAGCCTTAATACAAAAGGAGGTGCCTAGTCACATTGAAACTTGATATCCTATGTTTGGTTAATATCCATTATAGGCCTGCCCTTTTCCCTTTTCTGAAGGAAGAAGGAGGAGGAGTTGATATGGGTCATAGGGGAGGTGGAGAGACATGGGGAGGGGAGGAAGGAGGGAGAACTGTGGTTGGAATGTAAACATATAAGAGAAGAAGAAATAAAGATATAAAAAAATACTGGCAAACCAAATACAGACATACATCCAAAACATTCTTACCATGACTAAGTTGGCTTTATCTGGGAGATGGAGGAGTACTTCATTATATATACGCCAGTAAATGTAATAGTTCATATGAATAGACTTAAGTACAAAAATCACATGATCATCTGAATGGATGCAGCCATAACCTTTGGCAAAATCCAGTATACCTTTATGATATAAATTCTAGAGAGAGTTGGACTAGAGAGAATAAGTCTCAACATAACAAAAGCTATGTATGAAGAGCCCACAGTGAACAACGTCCTAAGTGGAAGAAAAACTTGAATCAATCTTATTGAAATCAGGAGCAAGACAGGGCTGTCTACCAGCCCCACTTCTTTTAATACTTTCCTTGTGAAGCAGGCTGAGCTGTAAAGCAAGAGAAGGAAATCAAAGGGATACAAATAGGAAGAGAAGTGAAACTATCACTAATCAGATTTTTAAATCCCTTTTCTGTTTTCAAGACCAACTAAACACCCAGAGTTTCAATCCATATCTCTGCTTCACCTGACCTAGATTCTTGACTGCTTGCAAAGCAGATGCTGAGTCAACATTTCCTGACTCTCTATGAAAGGACCATGGATTATTCATGGGGCCCATGTACTCTTCCAGCTGCAGCTGGGATTGCCCTGCCCTGGGCCCATTTGTAATGTAAAGGCATGGCAAGAAAATCTATTTTCTCTTTTTCAGATCTGATTTCATTTCCATGCTTCTGCCAATGTTGTGAATTTAGGCTGATAAATTAAAAGTGAGGCAGAACAGTGCAGCTTCTGACAACTTTACAGAAGGACTTTATGGACCTGAGTTTGTGAATGCTCTTTTGGAAGGAACTGATTTCAAAAGCCCTCCCCTACCCCCCCCCCCCCCCACACACAGAGGTATCTATTCCCTTCAATAGCCAATGAACTGAGTATCTCATGCCCAGAGACTTCTATTTAGCAATAGAAAAAGTAGCCCCAAACTGTGACAGTTTTCCAGAAAATAGAAGTTGAGAACAAATGAGGCTCGTTTTCTGTGACATTCTAAATTTGGGATTCCCAGCAACCAGAAACAAGATGTGCCTCACACAGGGTCTCTGCTAGCTGTATCCAAGCTCTGCCTGGATAGTGGAACACTCTGTTTGACAGAAGCACTAAGAATGGAAACCCAAACCTCCACCCTGTGTGTTAAAACCAAAACAAGATAACAACAGCCAGCCATCTCAGAACTTCTGGCGTGATTAGCATTCTTCTATGGGCTTAATGACTTTTTCCCCATAGTCCTGAAATAACTCCATCAATGTCACCAGTGAATGGTTACTACTCAAAATGAACTGCCCTTGTTCCAAAAATGAAGGGAGATAGAAAAGAAACTAAAGAAAACCCACACCAACTAAATGTTATGAGTTAAACTAGATCCATTTTCTATTGATTCTATAAGCAAATACCAGCAATTTGGTGCTGAAAACAATACACATTTCTTTTCTTCTATGGTCAAAGGCCAGCTGGAGCTCCTGGGCTCAATTTAAGGTCTTAACATGGCTGAACCTCCCATATGAAGGATAAAGAGAAGAATCTATATCTTTCCCAGCTTGTAGCAGATGCCTTTGTTGGTCAGGGCCCCCTTCCTGAATCAATCTCTTCATGCTGCAGATCTCAATGGTTCAGCTCCATTTCCTCATACCTCTCTTTCTAATGTTCTCTCTCTCCAAATTCTCCTCAACTACTGGGGAAAAGTTCTACATTTTTTAAGGATTTGTAGGGTAATAGAGCCTACTAGATTACCAGAGAAAACTCTCTCCAATAGTCTTTACTAAGTTGCATCTACAAAATCAGTCTGGCAATGATGGAAGAGCTAATCTTAATCCAGGATTATTACCCAAAGGGAACCTTCTCATGTGGGATCATCTCTATAGACTTCTAGGTATTTGTGTCCTTCTAATCATTCCATTTTATTTCTCCAAGAAATATGCAATTCACTGATTCACTGGTTCATCTAGTCTGAGTATATTAGATTTGCTGGTTGATACTTCATATCTTGCAGTTATGTTATGCTTTTTAGTATTTTATTTTAAATGAGTTTATTGCCAGTTCCACAGAAGATCAGACCAAGACCACTTGAAGAAAGTCATGATATCTCTAGGTCTTGAGACTTTTCCATGATTTTACTCTCCTGGCCTGTTTTCTTCTTGGCTCTGCATAGATGAATTCTTATTAAGTTAATCTCCTTGAAGAGTTTTTGAGGCACATTTTCCCAAAAGACCTATGTGTCAAAGTAGGTTGCTTGCAGATGATGACCCGACGATGACCAGTGGCTCAGATCGGTCAGGAGCAACAGATTGTTTAACAAAATTTTTAGTCACCAAGATATGTAGCTAAATTCAACCTAAGTAAATCTGAGTGGGGAAAAAGAACAGGAAGACAGTGCTTACAGCATGACCAGACACCACGGTCCCTATTATTACCAAATAGACTTGAGTACAAAACCATAAGTTAGCAAGGAAAGAGACCAGAAAGGAAGTAGCCAGTAGCAAATGGGAGAAAGGCAGTCATGATAATGACCTTTAGAGAAACAGTAGCGATTTAGACAAGTCACTAGGGCCTCCTTCCTCCTAAGCTATGTACTCAGAGACTGGGATCTGCAGCAACTGAAACTTCTTTATGTTGCTCTCCAGTGTTTAACAGCAAAGATAACAAAGGGCAAACTTATTCATGCAAAGTCTGCGTTTGGTCTCTTTAGGGTCACTGGAAATAGCCTCACATCAAGTACATCTGGCTGCATGGTGTAACATCTTTCATAGTGCCCAGAAGGCCAACCACATTAAAGGGTGGATAACTGATAATCCACAGTTAGGAGTGTGCCTTCTGAACACCTAAAACTAGAATCAGTCTCGCTGAAGGCAAAAGAGAAAAGGAGAAACACACAGCATCCCACCTGTTTTTAATCTCTCTCTAAACCTTGGGCTTTCTTATTTGATGTTTTTCATTAACACAGGGAACAACTGATGCAGGTAATAGTGAAAATGCCTAGGGTTATGTCACATCTGTCTCCCAGAGAGGTCTGGGACAGGGTGAGGAGTGAAGGATTAGTGATCTGGAAAGTGACATCAGCTTTGCCATGCCTGGCAGGTTACTCACCTCTCTGGATTTCTATGTCTTTCCACAGTACAGTAAGTCATATAATACTTTGCTTTCTAAGCCGTAAGTGTGTCAAGCCAGTTCAAATGGAATACATTTAAAACTTTGAAGAAGTTTAGAGACCTAATATTTATGTTACCATAAACAAAAACATACCACTATAAGTCTGCATTGGAACTTGAAGGATTTTAGTGAGAACTTTAAAATATAAACTAAGCCAAGCAAGTGAGGAAGAAGCAAGAGAAACTCTGGTGGATTCTTTGTTGAAAAGGCTAAGTTAGCTTTTCTGGTTCTGAATGTTGGTTGGTGAAGGCACTTAGAAGAGAGAAAGATCAGAAAGAGGCTGGGCTAGGTATATGGTTTTCTAATGATTTTGCCTGTCTTCCATGTCTCTTTGAGGGTGTTACAAAGAAAGAAGAGTCACAATCTACCATCAATAAGCCTGTTTGGAACACTTCCATGATAGCTGACCAGACATGCAGGTTAGCAAAAGCAAAAGCAGTTGCTAGTTTTTTATAACCAGAGCATTTTCTTCACAGACAGCCTATAAACAACTTTTCTGCACATACCTTTGGCTTCTGGCAAAAGCTTTGCGCTTCTAGCTACCACACTGGATGGCACATCAAAAAGTCTTCTCTTATTCCCTGCAGGTAAAGGTGATCTTGCTTCTCCTTCAAATTTCTGAATGTTTTACTTATTCTGGTTGTGCTGGGTACTACTCACAATAAACAACATTTAGTTTGATCACTGGTGAACCTGTTATTTGATGATAGCCTGTTTCTGATTGGTTCTCTTGTGCTCCAGATGCTAACATCTTGCTCCCTATCATGAAATAGTATTTGTTAAAATGTTTAATAGTAAATGATTATAGACCCATACAGATAGGAAGCTCAAACAGACAGAAACAATGCCTGCTTTGGAAGCAAAGTGCATGTCCACTGTTTGATGTCCAGACTGGCTTCTCACAGAGGAGTGCTGAGGTGGTAGGAACACTCTCCTCGGTCTTCTTTTCTGGTCTAAAATCATCCCAGCCTTTCTATACGTTCTTCTCTGTTGTTGATCACAGAGCTGCACTCCCTGAAGATCTTTAGATGCTTTGTCTCATTGACCTCTAAGTATACATTTTTAACTGGTCAGATTCCTGCTTCACATAAAATGGAAGCTGAGCTTTGAAAGGTTGGAGCATTGACTAGCTATGGTTATTGCCAGTCTTCAAAGCCAAACTTGCTCACCTTCCAGGTTTTTTTAAAAGTGAATTTGCCAGTTCACTGAAGATAGATACTACTTTTATAAGTATGGGTAATAAGACAGGATGATTGGACAGATATAATGTTTTGAATCTGACAGAACTGAATTTGATTTGACTTCTTTGGTTTCCTGTCTTTGAGATTCTTGAAATCTGACTTACTCTTCATAAATCTATTTTTTCTCAAAATAAATAAATAAATAAATAAATAAATAAATAAATAAAAGGTGTGGATAGCTAAAAGTTCTCCCTTGTGAGATAATGCCTCTGAAAGGTTTGGTTGGTGAGATAAGTCATTTTCTTCTTTCTGGTTTTTTTTTTTTTTTTTTTTTTCACTTTCTGTCCTTGTTTTTGTGAAATATGATGGTCATAAAGCTTATTTCCTGGTATGGTTAGCAGCCCTGTTTTCACTCTTAAGGGGGCCCAGTTAGTCATAAAGTGCACTGTACAGTGATTGTTTGATGGCAGTGGCAGTCTCAACAGTTTAGTGGGCTCTTTGTAATAGATATTCAGTGGTTTCCCTTCTGCTCAAACTCCTTAAACTGCTGGACAAGGGACAGATAGACCGTCCTCATGATGGCACAGGAGGCTTTTCATGGTAGGACCTAACTGCTTTGGTGTTTCCTTACCTTTACCAAGCCTGTGTGCTGTCAGGACAATATTTCAAGTTTAACTTTCTTGAACTATTTGTCCCGTGACTCCTGTGCCTTTGCCATGGCCTCAGTGTGCTTTGAAATTTTGCATTTCTCCATTGTTTCTTTGACTGAGATCTCTTTCTAGGAGAAGAGAACCTCCAATTTTGTGGGATGATGTAGGGACAAGACTCAAGATTTTGTTACTTTTTAGGAGATTCATATTTTCTGTCACCTATCATTCTCTCTCTTTCTCTTCCTCCCTCCCTCTCTCCCTCCCTCCTTTCCTGTTTGTCTGCTTTTTGTCTGTCTGTCTTCCTTTCCTTCTCATTGTAAACCTCTTATAGCTACAACACTAGGTTCATGCCAATCCAAGAGTAATGAGACAAGAGGAACAAAACAGTTACTCTTATTTTATGACAGAATAAAGGTAACAACAGCAGCTTCAAGACCATTGTGTACAAACTGTGCCGACCTCAAGTTATTCATTGTGTACTTCTAGACAAGCTACTGGACTTTCCTTTACTTCTGTAAAATGGAGACAATGACAACAACACCTCAGTGGGTCCTTGTAGCATTAAACACAAAGACACCATTGTAGAACCAATACCTGGCACAAAGTGGGTGCTCATAAAACATTAAATATTCTAATGTGTTACTATTATTACCAACAACAAAAATAATATCGATGGTACCTAAAACTTGTGTTCATCTCCCCTTGATTTGACCTTAACATCTAAGTTGAACTGTCCCTCAGACATGCCCATAAGCCCGTGTAATGGAGAAAACTCTTTAAAGTTCCTTCTTCTAAAATGTCCTTAGTTTTGTGTCAAGTAGAAAACAGAAACCAGCACACGGACTATAATCTTAAATTTTAGATTGCTGCATACCACCAAACTTTATGTAAATGCCTTAGTTTTCACATATGCCTCAACTACACTTTAAATACCTTCCAGGATATATTGTCCTCAAATCAATATTTCAGATTCTAACTGAGCAAGACCTTGGGATAAAGTATATGTTCAATAAACATTTTCAGAATGAATGAACAAACACCTTGGTAACCCCAAGAATCCTGCAGTGAGAGAGCAAACTTAGCAGGGAAGGCATTGTTTTGTATACAAGCACTTCAGTGTTTCTCCAAGGTTGTCCCCCACAGCCTCATTTAATCAACACATTCATATTTGCACTGATGATCCCTGAAGCCTTGACAATCTCAAGAGATTTGTAATCAGTGTATTTGACTGCTGCACTGTCCCTGTTTCCTGCACTTGGCTCAGTAGATGGAGCTTATCCAGATATTTGATCCCAATCAGTGCTATTGTGGTTCCTGAGAACAACATCCTCTAAGTCAGGTGGATGCAAAGCAGTTTACCAGACAGAGCCAGACATGTCCTAAAGAGATACTGTGTGATGCTGCTCTGTGTGTTTCTTCTGAATGTGAGACACTGGGTGTTTCTCTTTGCTTCTCTGTGAATGAGTGAGCATAGGCAACATTTCTTCTGAACTAAATGTCTGGATATTCCTGCCTTCATCTACATAGTATTTCATGTTCCTGCTGTTTGTCCCACTTCGAAAACAAAATTCTAATTATTTAATAAGGTATTTAAATTTCCTCAGAAACTGATTCCATTATTCTTCTGGTTTTATATCCAATCACACTTTGCCAGGCACTCCAGACTCCCTATGATTAGTTAACTAACCCCTTCCTTTCTTACCTCTATCTGAAAACATGGGATGATTAAATGGGTCTGGTAGTGACTCTCACACCAAGGCAATCTGTCATAAACAAAGCAAAATAAAACAGAAGGAAACTGACTATGTATATCATGAAGTTAAATAATGCAGGGTTCTAAGAATGTCACAGAGCTGCATCATCATGGAGATGTCCATGGAAGCCAGCAGGTATCCCAGAAGCTTGTTACAAGTTTGTTGAATCCAAGCACTACTCTGTCATTAGTAAATCACCAAAGATCAAGATAAAGTGGCCATAAAATAAATATTAATTCAATACACCAGTAAGTAAAAATATTGATGCTAGCAATGGAAATTTTAACTGCATATAATCCCATAAATAATATCTACTTCCCATTTTTATGTGGAAGTTGTGTAAGACCCTCATGAAGGGAGGACCTCCCTCAAGCCTCAGGAATTCACAGCCACCCATTAACTCACAAGACTCTGTTCTTGATGCAACAGCAAGAGGTATATTTCCGGATGAGTCAACTGAGGCCAAGACTCTAACCCAGGCAGAGACAGAGGAGTGTCAACCCTGAGGCAGGGGAGTACAGGATATATAAAGGGAAAAACCACAAACGGGGGGTGGGGGGGTGAGGGGGAAACCAAGGAAACATAACATTAAAACAGTAAAAAGTCTCAAAAAGTCCCAACCCATAATTCAGCCAGAGTCATGTGGAAATATCTTATATACTCATCTTTCCCAAGAATGTAACCTTGTTTAACCATTTATCTTGCAGTCAGCCAGTTCCCAGGACCACCCAGACAGATGACTTGCATCTTTCTTTGTGGTCAGGAATGTGTCTTCCTGCTTTGGGCCTTCCCCACCTGCAGGTGGGTTCTCTTCCCTGAGGTCTGAGGAATGTTAATCAGCCCCTCCCTTCCTCTCCTGAATGTTAATCCAGCAAGTGTCCTCTGACCCAGGGATAATGTACTCCTCCTGGAATGTAGAATGTATCCTGGGGCAGTGAAGACCTAAAATCTCACATTTAGTTCTGCTTTCTTGGTGGAACTAGTGAACCTGCATTCTCTTGCTCAGGTCTAGGGATCATAAAAACTTTCTACATTTTTCATAAGTTTTCTATACCTTTCAGTTGAGAAGAACATACAAAACCATAATTTGAAGCACTATTGATGGAATTACACATGAATGAGTATTTTATGGTTTAAAATTCTATTCTGTGCAAAATCACAGTAAATTGTACATAAACCTATAAATGCAGGGAAATACTATCATTGTCTCTACTTCAGTAGGAACTAAGGTTATAGAGAAGTTCATGGTAATACATATATATAATCTCCACATATGACCACTTTGGCTTTCTGGACTGAAGTTTGTGGACTATTATTTTCTCCCACCTTCTCATCTTCTCTTGAATTATGGATCAAACCTAAGGCCTTGCACATGCTAGGCAGGTGTTTGACCACTGGGCTAGATACCTATACTAGCTTGTAGTTCTTAACATCTCAGTTCTCCAGAGTGCTCAGATGTCAGATGTGTATCATTAAGCCTGGCTTTCATAGTGCTTATTTCACCATCTCTCTGTCATATCTTTTATACCAGGTATTGTAAGACTCTTGCAAACAGAACCTTAGTTTACCGAAGACTCCCTGAGTGAACCACGGAGAGAAGAAGGATCTCTGCAAAATGAGAGAAGAATTTGTAATGATCCAGCATGCTGGGGCCACCCTGCATCACAAAAGGAGAGACGACCCCAAGCAGCCCATTTGGTCAGTTTTTATACAGTTTAAGGGATAGACTAGAGAAATAATGACTAGGCACAATATAATTGGTAGAACAGTGTGACTTTTAAACTCATTGGTCTTTGGGGAATGAGGTGGCAAAGAACTCCCTTGTCTGTAGGTGGCAAGGGTTGGTCTGTCCTAGGGAATGTGGGAATGTGTCTATGGTGCTCTGAGCCTTCCCCACCTGCAAGTGGGTTCCCTTCCAAGTAGTCTGGGAAATGTTAATCAGCCTCTCCCTTCTTCCTCTGATGGAGGAATGTTAATCCATCAAGTGTCCTATGACCTAGGAATGTTAATTAGCCTCTCCCATGGGGGGTGAGTGGGACAAGTGTTCCAAAGTTCCTCTTCAGTATCATGTAGTCCAGACTGGCCCTGAACTCCCTATGGAAGAGACAGTTCAAGGATAACCATGAACTTATGGTCTTACGGCCTTCCCCTACCCCAACAAAGTTGTAGGATTACAGGCTTGGAACACCCACCAATTTATGAGGTGCTGGGGAATAAATGCAGGGGTTCTGCATACTAAGCTACAACTGAGCTACAGCACTGAAGACCCCCAAACTCAGGAGACCCTTACTAAAGTCTCAGGAAATCACGGCCACCCAAAAATTGCAAGACACTGTACCTGGATGCAATCAGCAGAGGTTTATTAGGGAGAGTTGGCTAGCCAATGGTCAAACTTCTTGCCCACACAGGAGCAGAATTTGAAAAAAGACCAGAAAGCTGAGGGGCATTTTTTAGCACGGGGTGGGGAAAGGGAGGAATTTTCATGCAGCTACACATGATTGGTTGCTTTACAATTTTTGAACATCAGCAGGCTGTACCAGTCAGTGAGGGTGGAAGGCAGTTCCTGCAGGCAGAAGCTTAGCTAGGTTAGCAAAGCATCTAGTTAGACTTAAATTACAACTTTCTGGAAGACCTCAAGTGGGGGGGAAAAGGTAAACAAGGAAACATAACATAAAAATAGTAGAAAGTACACTTATCTTTTGTAAAGATGTAACCTCACCCAACCATTCATCTTATGGTCAGCCAGTTCCTGGGACCACCCAGATGACTTACGTCTTTCTTTGTAGTCAGGAATGTGTCTTCCTGCTTTGGGCCTTCCCCACCCATATGTGGGTTCTCTTCCCTGAGGTTTGAGGAAAGTTAATCCAGCAAGTGCCCTCTGACTCAGGGATAATGTCCTCCTCCTGGAATGTATCAGGCAGTGAAGGCCTGAAATCTTACATTCAGTTCTGCTTTCTGGAACTGGTGAACCTGCATTCTTTTGCTCAGGTCTAGGGGTAAAGAAAAAGCCTATATATATTTTATAAAATGATCTTTATAATTTTTCACTCTATAGCACTAGCCTTCAATCTTATTATTGATAGGAAAATGTGGCCATCCAGTGGCCACAGATGAACTGGGTTCACCTGAAAGGAGGGCTGGAAATGAAAAAGAGACAGAGAGGTAAGAAAAACATGGAGCCCAGAAAAAGTTTTCTGACCAAGGCTCAATGTGTAATATCCAGCTCTTGTATATACAGGGAAAGCCCCATGGAATCCATCCTTTGTTTCAGCTGGATTATATCAAAGGCAAACTCAGCAGGCAGTCTATTCTTCTAAGTTCCTGTAGGAAGCTGTATGTACAGCCAGGGCAGATAACTCCACCTAGGTCCTATTACTAGGTCTATTGTGGTAAACAGGGTCTTTCCAGTTTGCTCAAGGCTGGCAAACAGCACAGGAAAATATACAATGGTTTCAATGATACAGGCACACATGATACAAATTAACAAACACTAACTTAAAACACTAACAGTGGAAACTGTTTTTCTGACTCTTGCCTGTTCTTATGACTCTTTTTTTTTTCCCCTATTGGATTGCCTTGTCTAACCTCTTTATGCCGGCTTTTGCTTTGTGTTAGTGTATCTTGTTTGGTACTGTTTGGCTGTGGTCTTCTGAAGGCCTGCTCTTTTCTGAAGAGGAAAGAGAGTGGGGCATCCTGTTTAGATATTTTAAGTTTGTTCATATCTACTGAAGAATGTAAAGCTCAGAAACAGACACAATAGTTGTTCTCATCAACAATGCACCAGTTTTCTCACAAAACTCATTCTATTTAGGAAATTATGAATCTACTCTTCCATGAGTTTTCTCCTTTTCAATTTTATAGCTTATGCTGGAATTGAAGAATTGATGTTAGACCTTTGGTATAAATGTCTATATTAATTAAATCATGAATACCCCAAATATCTTTTAAGTTGTTAGCCAGAGCTGTCCAAGATCCTCCCCAAATATAGTTTATTGTTGTTGGGCTTGGTTGCAAGGTAGAAGGTAAGTCATTATTGCAGAAGACACGATATATTTTAGAAACAGGCCCAGTAACCCTTTAGCTAAACTGACCTGGATATGCTCTCTTGGAGGACTAGCATTGTGGTGCCAGAAAGCATAATGTAAAATTCCAAAGAAGGGAGGCAACTAACAGTCCCACCTAGCTATCATAACTGAACCACATCAACAGCCAGCATGGCAGAATAACCTAAGGGTACAGTAGTAGCAAGCATACCTTGATAGTAGCCAAATTTTGATAGTAGCTAATTCTCTGGACTTAATGCCAAGACCATACCTGCTACTAGAAACCTAGTATCTACTCAGTCCTAGTAAAGTCATGGTTATGAAGGAGAATCTATAATTACTAATTTAATAAACCATATATACATGTGTTCTCATATCCACTGTTAATTGTAATCTTCACCCCTTATCAAGAAAACTTTTCTTTGCAATAGATCGAGACTACTATGTTTAACCACAACCAAGCAATATGCAGAATTGTATAATCCAGTCACGACAGGTTCTACAAAACAGCCCCAAGTCTAAGGCTGAAAGAACATTGTATACGAGGGAACAGGATGATCTATAGGCAAATGAGAAATTCTGGGAGCAGAAGATGCAATCTTCTGTAGGGAAAAACATGCCAATTTGTTGTTCAGTGTGGAACAGTCAGCCCTTGGAAACAAGCATTTAAGTACATATGTTTGTAACATTACAGACTATAACATACAGACTGAGAAGGTTATATTTAGAAATTTACATGTATATCCACACACATGTAGACATGCAATGTCAATTAGTGAAGGAAAGGGCAATGAATCTGAAGGAGAGCAAAGAGAGCTATACTGAAGAGTCTGGGATTAGGAAAGGTAAGAAGAAATGTTTTGGTTATTTTATAATCTCAAACATTAAAAAAGTATAAGCACACTAATAAATAAAAGAAAACAATAGCATTGTATATTTGAATCCCTCTCTAGCAGATGGAGACAGATAAGCACTTCTTAGGTAATATAAACCTTGGATGCTTAAAAGTACTGTGGACAATGAAAAGTTAAAGTATTAGGGAGGTGTGATGTTCATAAGATTGGCATATTGAGGTCTATGACCTCCCTGCCCTGGGAGCATAGCTGTACCCATTTTGTTCTATGCCCGCCAGCTATTTCATATTGTTGCTGTAATATGCCTGCCAGTCATTGACACAGAAAAATAACTTGACTCAGAACAAGGTCATGCTGCTCACATATTTTGTTATGTTCAGTATGTATGTTCTGAGGTTTGTTAATCTTGAGAAATTCTACAAACCTTTATGTAGGACCCATCGAATTAAAGGTCAGTATGAACTGTTATGTCTAAAATGGCTTGAGCCAGAACCAACCACTAGGCTGTACTTCCTGCACCTGTGAATGAGTGCACTGGGGGTTTTTGTTGTTGTTGTTTCTTCATAGGCTGACAGAAAAAAATGTTCAATGCTGTGGCTCAGCCTCCAGATACTGAGTTATGGTTCTGACTGATCAGTATCAGGGCATGAATTCAATAAACCATCCCTGAGATGTGTGTTTGTGTAGTTTGTGGGGTGACTCCTGAACCCCAACAAGTGGACAGAATAGGTATAAAATGAACTGCTCAAGAATGTCCTAGTGAAAAATGGCAATCAGCAGCAAACCTTACAGGAAATGAAGACAGAATTTCTGGCAAAACAGATAAAGCAAAAATTCTGTGGTTCTAGATGCATTTTGTAAGTAGATCTAAGAGAGGAAAGGGGAAGCTACTTAAGAGAGCAGTGGAAAGAGAGAGAGAGACAGACAGAGAGAGAGAGAGACAGAGAGACAGAGAGAGACAGAGAGCGAGAGAGAGAAGAGGAGCCACTTTTTACTGGGACAATGGTACAGATACATGTTGCAAAGAGAAAAAGCTAGAAACAGATAAAGACAGAATGAGCAAGAGACTGAGAAGAAATCAGAAGATTAGAACATATTGCCAAAATGAGTATGAGGTCAAGCAGAGTAATTCAGGAGAGGCCTAGAGAAAGAAACCAGATTGAATCAGTCTGCTTGGAGAGGAGTCTGAGCCAGAACAGCTGAGTTGAATGAGTCAGCCAGAGATCAGAACTCTAGGAAGGAGAGAATTTATTCTCACAAATAAGCCTCAGAGGTTAAAAATGTTCTAGATTGTAAAGAGGATAGAAGCTTTCAGAATTAGGCCTAGGTTAGCAGACAGAGGCAGTAGGTCTCTGAGAGGACATTTACATCAAGTGAATATATGTTATTTTATGAGATGTCTAAATGGAAGTTTCTGCATAAGTGATTGGCTACATTAGTCAGTGGTGAAGTTAGAGGTCTCTGCTATAGATGTCAAAATCTAGATGGCACTTAAAGTCATAAAATCGGGTGATTACTCAAAGGCAGTGACTTCAGATAAAAAAGGTAGACTCTCTATGGCTGCTTCTGGGCTGCCTCTATATTAACTAAAGAAGAAAGGACATGAAACGGAACAAAACAGCCAGAGAGAAGTACTAGTAGCCCACATGAGTTTCTGATAAGCAAGAAAGATGTAGACAACACATACATAGAAACTGAGTAGAGTGCCCACATTACAGTGAAAGTTATCATTTCTGTCTGATTAAGCTGTAGTTTTCTTGGGTAGGATGTGGGGGTTGAGAGGAAAACGTAGACTGGTTCCCACAGGAAAGGTACTAGGATCTTCTACCAACAACATTCTGCAGCCATTCCAAGCTTCAGAGCTAACATTTCCCTGAACTTTGACATTTGAACTTTGATCTGGAAACATAGTAAATGGGTGAGCTTCTATGGCAGTGGTTATGTTTCTGATGCTGCTAGTTTCATTTTATATTTACTATTTTATTGAAAACTCTCCTCTTCACTGTCTTATTTCTTGTCATTACCAGGAAATCAGTCAACCAACTAGTCTTTATGGCAGCAAAAATTCAATGTTTATAGTTATACCAACTGCTGTTCAATATTATGTCCAATTCTAACATTCTGTTATTCTTCATCAAGGTGATATGAGAGATGTTATGTGGTCTGAGACTTTGATACATGAAGAACTTTGTCTCATCAACTTTCTCTATGGTATTTTTCCAAAGTTGGTTTGGTGGGATCTGTTCCAAATGAAGCCATGGTATTTCAAGGTAATTAACTTTTTTCTCACACGATAGTAGGAAAACTATTTGTGACCACATCGCTGCCTAGGAAAAACTTGTACTCATCCATCTGAATTTCTTGAGACATTGCTATCTCAATTTTGGAAATCCCACCAGGCATAGCCTGCCTTTGATATTTTGGCATACCTCCAATTCTCCATGATTTTATAGTGTTAGTAGAAATTTTTATATTTTTTGAACAGCTTTTCATTAGCACAATCTCAAATTCATAGTTGGCAAAAGATGTAATTTTTGAGAAAAAATAGCTTCCCTAGTAAAAAGGAAGTCTAGACTGGTTTTTGACATATGTTACTATATTTACAAAATAAACTGTTTTTAGGGATTAGTTTATAAATGCAACATAAGGTTTACTATTTCCCTTAAGTTCCTTTGAACTTTGAGTTTTCTTATATAGCTGACACAGGAAACCACATGAAATTTAATTGCCACATATTCCACATAGGAATATACAGTGGATCCATTTTTTCTATATTGTATGGCTAATTGGAAATGTGACCTTGGGTTATAAAAACTAGGATCAAATTCCAGTTCTGTCACCAAAAAATTCTTTAATCTTGAAGGTCATATCTATTCCTGTAAATATCTTTTTATCATCTGCCAAATATGGATAAATATGAATGAACCATAAGTTGATGCCTTTTAATTATTCAACAAAATGATTGAATGTCTGTTTGTATGCCAGGACCCACATCAAATACTTCTGTATGAGCCTAGATATGACCCATGTGCTCAGAATATCATAGGTAGGTCTGTGAACCCAAAAAAAAAAAAACTGGATGTGGTTATTCATGTAGTAAAAGATTATATTGTAAATATAACATTTTCAAATGCATGAGAAATTTTGGCTGCAGTCTATAAAACAATCCTGGATTCTTCTTGTATGTAGAATCTGTGAAATAAATTTCAGAATTAAAAATTATGAAGTTTCAACAAGTGGTTTATCATGTGGGCATGAAACTATTAAATATAAATTGTCAGCTTTCTTAGAATCTCATTGAGATAAGACACCATGATGAAGCAAGACTCTGTCTTCATGGGATTGGAGGTAAATGTCAAAGCCAACTTCAATTTGTATGAGAATAGGAAAGATCATGATACAATGTTTAGTCTAGTAAGTTAGACTTCCTTAACTTCTGAAAATAATAAGTGATTAGATACACTTCCCCAAAATGAAAAACTATGCAGAATACTGAAATCATGAATCAACATTAAATTAATATCAGATAAACAACTTGAATAGACCTATAACCCCCATGAAAATAGAAGCAGTCATTAAAAGTCTCAAAAAATAACCCCCAAACCAAAACAACAACAACAACAACAACAACAACAATAAAACATCCATGGCCAGGTGGTTTTAGAGCAGAATTATACCTGATGTATAGAAAAACATTAATGTTAATACTCCCAAATTGTACCAAAAAATAGAAATGGAAGGAACATTGCTAAATTCACTTTATGAGGCCACAGTCATCCTGATACACAAACCACATGAAGATACAACAAAGAGAATTACAGACCAATGTTGCTTATGAACATAGATGGAAGAATAATAAATAAAATACTTGAAAACTGAATTCAAGAATGTGTCAAAAAGATCATCCACTATGACCAAGTAGGCTTCATTCTAGAAATGCAAAAATGGTTCAACATACAAAAAAGTCAGTTAATATAATCTATAATGTAAACAAGCTGAAAATCAAATAAACACATGGTCACCTCACTAGATGCCAAAGAAAAGGCTTTGACAAAATTCAAGACTTTTTCCAGATAAAAGTCTCAGAGAGATTGGGGACACAAAAGACTAACCTAAATATGATAAAGGCAATTTACAGCAAGCCTATAGCCAATATCAAATTTAATGGAGATAAAGTTAAAGCAGTTCCACTAAAATCAGTAACTAGACAAGGCTGTTTATTCTCTCCATATTTACACAATACAGTGCTTAAAGTTCTAGCCAGAACAGCTAGATAGCTGAAAAAGATCAAGTGGGAAAAAAATGGAACTAAAGAAGTCAAAATATCTTTATTTGGGGATGATATGATAGTGTACATAAGTGATCCTCAAAATTCTACCTCGATCAAAAATATTAGTGGCCCTCCTGTATATAAATAACAAGTTGACAGAGAAAGGAATCAGGGATGCAGTGGTCTTCACAATAGCCACAGACAATATAAAATATCTTGGTGCAATTTTGAGCAAGCAAGAGAAAGACTTGTGTGACAAAAACTCCAAGTCTTCAAAGAAGATATCAGAAGATGGAAAGATCTTCCATGATCATGGATTGATAGAATTAACATAGTAAAAACGGCCACCCATCAAAAGGAATATACAGATTCAATGCTATGCCCATCAATATTTCACCACAATTCTTTACATATTTTGAAGGGGCAAAACTCAGTTTCATATGGAAAAACAAAAAACCCACAGTCCCTGGTTGCAAGCTGTACCATATAGCTATAGTAATAAAACCACATGGTGTTGGCATAAAAACAAACAGGCTGATTAATGGAATAGAATTGACGACCCAAGTATAAATCCACAAACCTATGGATATCTGATTTTTGACAAAGAAGCCAGAAATACACAGTGGAAAAACCAGAATCTTCAATAAATGGTGCTGGCTTAAAGAGATGTCTTCAGGTAGACTTCAAATAGACACAAATTTGTCAGCCTGCACAAACTCGAGTCTAAATAGATCAAGATTTTATTGTTAAACTAGACACACTGAACCAAATAGCAGAGAAAGTAGGAAATAATTTTGAATGCATTGTCCCAAGAGACAACTTTCTAAACAGAACACCTATAGTGTAGGTTCTAAGATCAAAAAATAATAAATGAGACCTCAGGAAACTTCAAAGTTTTTGTAAGGCAAAGGATACTCTCAATAGGACAAAATGACAACCTATAGAATAGGAAAAGATTTTCACCAACTCCACATATGCTAATAGCTAATATCCAAAATATATACAAAACTCAAGAAACTAGATGTCAACAAACCCAACAATCCAACTAAAAATGGGATATAGACCTAAACAAAGAAGGGGAATCTCAATGGCTGAGAAACAGAGAAATTTTCAACATCTTTAGCCATCAGGGAAATGAAAAATTAAAACTACTTTCAGATTCTACCACATACCTGTCAGAATGTCTAAGATCAATAATTCAAGTGACAATTCAGGATGGTGAGGATATGAAGTGAGGGTTCAAACACTGCTTCATTGCTGGTAAAAGTGTCAACCTGTATAGCCACTATGAAATCAATATGGTGGTTCATCAGAAAATTAATCAATCTACCTTAAGTTCCACCTGCACTACTCTTGGGAAAATACTGAAAGGATGCTCTATCCTATCACAAGGACACATACCCAATTATGTTTATAGTATCTTTATTCATAACATCCAGAAACTGGAAATAACCTATATATTCCTCAACCAAGTGGTGAAAATATAGTATATTTACACAATGAAGCATTATTCAGCTGTTAGAAGAAAATGACATCATAAAATTTCCTTGCAAATGTACAGAAGCAGGAAAAAAACATCTTGGGTTAGGTAACTGAGACCTAGAAAGACAAACATATGTACTCACAAGTGGATATTAGTTGTTAAGTAAATTACAATCATGATACAATTTACAGACCCAGAATGGCTAAATGACAAGGAAGGTTCTCGTGGGACACATGAATCTTTTTGGGAAGGAGAATTAAATAGGTTTTTTGGATGGACTAAGATGGGATGAGGTAGGGAAAAAAAGAGTCAAGTGGAGGAGGGAGGTATTGGACATTGGTATGGTGCTACTATATATTTAAATGCTAAATTTTGCTCCAAGATGAACGAATTTCCATGCACACCAGCTTTGGTATCTGAACATTGCTCCCTAATTTAAAGTTAATTGCTTAATAAAAGGCTAGGGCCTGAGTTTGTACAATAGGGAGAGAAAGGTAAGACATGAGGATTGAGTAAGGAGTCTCAGGAGAGACCAAATGAGGAAGAAAGGAGACAGAGAGATGAAGGTTGCTGTGAGACCAGATGGATCATGGGCACATGGCCAGCAGGAATGGACACTCAGGATAACCCAGGAGAAATGAAACAGCAAGTAACAAGGGGCATATAGCTGAATTATAACAGAATAGTTCAAACCTGCCCAATCTTGGCTTCCAGGTTGTAAATAAAATACCAGAACTGTGTGTCTTTTACATGGGCTAGCTAATACAATAATTCGTTTTGCAATGTACAATGGAGGAAGAGTTGTCACGGGGATATCACTGGAATCAGGGGGCACTTAAGAGGCAATGTAGAAACCTAATGTATTGGAGACTTCCTGGAATCTCTGAGGATAGTCTTAGTGAGGACTGTTAGTAGTTGAAGACATGAAGCCTCAGCCGGCCCTCTTCTGTAACCAAGCAAATCTCCCAATGCTGGGACTAGGACACCAATCTAGCCATAACACCTTCAACACACACAGGTTCTCCCTACAAAAGGTGCTAGGGTAATCATGGCTCGGAGGTTGAGAGTGGTTAACCAGTGATTGGTCTAACTTGAGGCCCAAGTTACAAGAGGGAGCCCATATCTAACACTGATTGGATGGCCAGGAATTAGAAGTTAGATGGGTCAAAGACCTAAGGTAGAATCAAGTACAACCCTCCTCCCACCCTCTGCGAAAGTCAATGAAATGATTTCTAATGATACTCTGCTTTACTCAGAGATCGGAACCTAACACCATAGTTATCAGAGGTGCTTCCTTCCTTCAGCTAATGGGAACAAAGGCAGAGACCCACACCACAATATCATGCAGAGTTTACAAAACTCCATGGAAGAGAAAGAGGAAAGATTATAGTACCCAGAGGGACTGAGGACACCAGGAGAACATGGCCTACAGAATCAACCAAGCAGTGCTTGTAGGGGCTCACAGAGACTGAAGTGACAATCACAGAGCCTACATGGGTCTGCCCCAGACCTCTTCATGCATGCTGTGGTTGTTTAATTTGGGATGTTTGTGGGACTCTTAACAGTGGAAAAGGGGCTATCTCTGCCTCTTTTGCCTGCCCTTGGGACCATTCTCCCATGGTGTTGCCTTGTCCAGCCTTGTTATGCTTGTTTTGCCTAGTCTTATTGCATCTTATGTAATGTTTGATTGACATCCTTGGGAGGGCTGCTGTTTTCTGAAGAAAAACAGAACAGTTGATCAGTGGGGAGAAGTGAGGTTGAGAGTACAAGGAGGAGTTGGAGCAAACAGAGGCAGGTCAGGATGTATTGTATATGAGAATAATAAATAAACAGAAGAAAAAAGAAAGAAAAAGAGTTCAAAACAGTATGATATTTAAATGAGAATGGCCCCATAGGCATATATGTTAGAATACCTGATTTCTGGTTAGTGCAATTGTTTGTAAAGTATTAGTAAGTATGGCTTAGGAGGAAATATGTCTCAGTGGATGGGCTCAGAGGTTTCAAAGGTCTTACTGCTATTCCCAGAGTAAGTTCTGGATCCTGCTTGTAGTTAGATGTGTTCTCTCAGCTGTCTCCACATGTACTGCCAGCATCGTGGATTCTAACACTCTGAAACCACAAGCCCAATCAAATACTTTTTTATATGTTGCCATAACGCTTTTTCCCCAGCAATGGAAATGTAAGAAACATACCATTTTACACTAAAATGCTTGTAGGAATCTAATGAATATATAGTTGTCTTCCCTGATGAACAGGTAACCTTGGCTAAGTTATCTAAAGGTTTTAAACCTTCTCAGTTATTTTACTTATAAAATGGACATAGAAATAGCATTTGTTGTGAAGCAAAGAATAGTGCCTGGAACATAGTGATTACTATATTTGCTATTATGATAAAATTTGTGTAGGTAATAATATTGAAAATCAGCACTCACAATGATCTTAGTATTTTTATTAGATGGATTTGTAGGCAACATTTCTAGGAAGTATATTAGATAGATAAAAGTCTCCAAAAAGTGAAAAGTTGAGAATTTAGACATTACCATATACACATAAACATCTCATGATCGTCAATGTGGAAAATCTCTGTAAATGCACTAGACACAGAATCTGCCGTTATTCCTCACCCCATGCCTTTGTCTTACTTGCCAACACCCAAAGCAGTCTCTCCCTGGAAACTGTCTGGTCATACTACATAAGTTATCAGATAGGTAACTTTTATTTCATTTCCATTCCCAGTTCCAACTTGCTAGTGTCATTCCCAGTCCTGTACCAAACCACATGCTTTCTTCTCATTAGAACAAATTCTGCTCATTGATAACATTCAAAATCAAAGGTCTCCATTCCCTCAATAAAAAGACTAATGGATTATATCTGAACACATGATTTACTTTTCTGCTGCAACCAAGAAACACACATTACTATCAAGGATAGATACCACCTCAGGGTGAAATGATAGAGAAAGATAATCCAAATGAATCGACCTAAGACATGCCATCCAGACAGAAAGAGAGAGATGCTGAAGCTTACCAACCTCATAAACCAAAGCTACCTGACAGGTATTTACAGAAGTTTCACCCAAACATGAAAGAATCTGCCTCCTTAGCACTTCATGGAACTTTCTTCAAAACTGACCACATATTCTGACACAAAGCAAGTCAAACAGATACAAAAAAAAAATGCAATAACACCTTGTGTCTTACCTGGCCATCCATGTTTTAAAGCTGGATATTAACAACAAAAACAACAAAAAGCTCTTGAAAACAGAGCATCTCATTTACTGAGTAAAACGTAGGTTAAAACAAAAATGAAGAAAAATTTAAATCATTCTAGAATTTTATAAAAATGTAAGTACAATATGTCCCAAATTATGGGACAAGATAAAGGTGATTCTAAGAAGTTAATAGTACTAAATGCCTACAAAAGAAAAGAGAGACCTTATATTATTAACTGAAAAGATGAAAGTAATTGGCAAGAAATAATCAGACTCAGGGCTGTGATGAATTAAATAGAAAAGCAAGCAAGCAAACGCACAAACATATAAATAGAATCAATGAAACATAGACTCAGCTCTTTGAGAAAAATCAATAAAATTGACAAACCTTCAGCCAGATTAACTAAAACTTAGAGGAAGAAGATCCAAATTAATAACATTAGAGACAAAAAGGGGAGAATAACTAGAGACATGGAGAAAATTCCAAGAATCATAAAGGCATACTTTAAAAAAAAAACTGTACTCCACTAAATTAGAAAATCTAAAAGAAGTAGAGAATGTTCTTTATATATACCACCTAAAAAAGTTAAATTAAGATCAGATAACCAATACAAGCAGAACTAAAACCCTCTAGTGAAACAGGAGCACTCAGTAAAATTCTTCTAATAACAACAAATCCAACAAAACAAAACAAAAACCAAACAGATAAACAAAAAATCCCCTCAAGAACCAGATGGATTCAGCACAGAATTCTACCAGACTTTTAAAGAATTCATGCCAAAACCTCTTAGATTATTTCATAAAATAAAAGAAACATTAGCCAATTCATTTTATGAGGCCACAGTTACTCAGATACCTATAAAGGCCCAACAAAGAAAGAGAATTACAGACTGATTTTCCTTATGAACATACATGCATGAGTAGTTCAACTTATATAAATTGAAAAATGTAATCCACAATATAAACAGACTAAAAGACAGAATTGTCATTAGATGCAGAAAAGGCCTTCGACAAAATCCAACACCCCTTCATGATAAATGTCCAGGACTAGGGTACCAAGGACATACCTCAATATATAAAAGTGATTTACAGCTAGTCCACAGACAACATCAACCTAAATGAAGAGAATCTCAAAGCATGTCCATTAAAATAAGGAACAAGTCAAGGTTATCCCTCCTTTCCATACCTACTCAATATGGTACTTGAAGTCTTAACTAGAGCAATAGCAACTGAAGAAGATTAGGGGCTTACAACAAGTGGCTTTAGTTAAAGTGGATGAGTGTGTGTAGAAGAATGAAAAACTATCTATCACAATCAATGTAGAAACTAAAACACTCCATGGTTGACCCAAATTAAAGAAGTATCTATCTACCAATCCACCTCTAGAAAAGGTACTAGAATAAAAAAAAAAATAAGCCTAAAGAGATTAACTATCTCAAAGAGGACAAAGGAAATAAATAATCCAAGAAGAGTTAATTAAAAAGAGGGGGGAAATTGCACCACCACAACCATATCACAGGAATAAATAAACAATGATCATTAATTACTTTCCATGTTAATTGTCTCAATACTCCCATAAAAACGTACACTAACAAATTGAATTAGAAAACAGGATCCACCTTTTGGCAACATTCAAGAAATACATCTTCATTATTGATTATAAATAAATTATAAATAAATTACCTCATGGCAAAAGGATGGATAAAATGGATAAAGGTATTCCAAGTAAATAGACCCAAGAAACAAGCAAGTGTAGCTATGTTATGTTATGTAACAACTTCAAATCAAATCTACTTCAAAGAGACAGGAGATAGTTTTTCTACTTTAATAAAAAGTTCACCAAAAGAATATATACATAATTTTAAACATTTTTGCACCAATTTCAAGAGCACTACAGCCCATTAAAAAAAAAAAAAAAAAAAAAAAAACGCTAATACAGGTAATGTTACATATTGACTCTCACACAATAGTAACAGGTGACCTTAACACCCCAATCAAATAGACAGCTACAAAACTTTCCACCCAAACATAGAATCATATACTTTTTTCTGAGAAGCTCCTGGGATTTTCTCCAAAGTTTACCATCTATTAAGATACAAAATTAGTCTCAACATATATTAAAAATCTTGAAATAACACTCTAAATTCTTTGTGATCACCATATATTAGAACTGGATGTCAACAAATAAAATACCAGGAGGTATACAAAATTATAGAAACTAAAAAACTCACTACTGATTTAAAAATCGCATCAAGACAGAAATCAATGAACAAAGTTATATGGTTTTTTTTTTAGAATCGAATGAAATGAAAACACAATACACCTAAACCTTTGGGACATAATGAAAGTCCCTCTAAGCAGCACATTCATTGTGCTGAGTGCCTACATTAAAAAAAAAAAAACAAACAAACAAAAAAAAAAACCAGCTGGACAGATTTTGTATTGATAATTTAACAACATGTCTGAAACTGTAGGGATGTGACCATCAGTCCTAACCTGATGGCCTGTATTTTTTGCCTGCCCTGAAATGAACTGCTCTATCCCAGTCATTTGAGAGCTCAGACCTGAGTGATAATTCACACAGGTCCCTTGTGATGACTAAAGGGACTTTATATGGAGCCAAGCATCCCTTAAGGGCCTTTGCCCTTTTGCTCTGGAATGCCTGGGCGATCCTAGTAGTCTGCAGGTGAGATGGGCATAGGATAATGGGCTGTGGGGTTTTAACAGCTGCCTTTACTTCTGTAAAACCTGCTTATTGCTATGGGAAGGAACTAAAATCATCTTTTTATTACTACATAGAAGAAAAGTAGTAACACAACAGAAGGAAGTAAAACAATGTTCCTGCCCAGCTGTGGATGATTACATGGACAGCTGTAATTCACATCTTTCAGACATCAGCCTTAAAAACCTCACCCTTTCTCCTATTTCTGAAGAGCATGCTGTTCTGGCTCTAAAGCTTTTTGCTAGTAGTAAAAATAAGTTCACTTACTCTAAATTTGAATTGAGTCTAAGTTTTTGGTTTCTCCCAGTGGTTTTGAACACCACAATAAAACTTAGAAAAGCAATAAGAAATTATACCCGAAAAGAGTAGATGGAAAGAAATAATCAAACTCAAGGTTGAAATCAATGAAATAAAAATATGAAATGATAAAATATATCAATGAAACAAAGAGTTTGTTTATTGAGAAAATCAAAATTGACAAACTCTTAGGCAAATTAACCAAAAAACCAGAAATATTGAAATTAATAAAATTAGAGATAAAAAGGTATGTATTACACTAAATACTAAGTGTTGCGGCCTGAGCTGCCCCACACTTGGGCGTCAAAATGTTGAGAGCTGCTCTAGCCCACACTTGGGGGCCAAAATGTCTCGGACCACTCTATCAATGTTGGAACACATACTTCCAAAGCCTTGAGGGCTAAGTTGTTAGAGCCTGCACTGCCCCAAGCTGTTCCCGTCTGCTGATCAGGGTTCAGCAAGAGAGAGAATGAGAACGGACACGAGGAATGGAGACAAGGCAGAGTGTGATTCAATCCCGTTTATTCTTCAGTCTCTCTTCTTCTCCAAGTCCCAAGTCTTGAGTTCCTAGTCCCTAGTTCCTAGTCCCTAGTGCCTCCAAGTTCCAAGTTACTTTTTCCAAGTTCTAAATGCCTAATGCCTAATAATTCTTCTTCTGAGTTCTCTAGTCCAAGTGTCTTCTTCCTCAATGCCTAATTCCTACTCCAAGTTGTACTCTAAGTTGTACTCTCTAACCTAATTCCTAGTTCCAAGTTGTAGTCTCTCAAGTCTCAAGTGCCTACTAACTAATAATCTAATTCTTCCTCTAAGTTGTACTAAACTCTTCTGTCTGCCTCTGCCTTTTATATGTCTCACTCTAAGTCATACCTTCAAGTCATAACCTTAGGCCTTGTCTCTAAATCTGATCTCTAAGTCACACCCTTAAGTCTCGGCTCTAAATCACAGCTTTAAGTCTCACACACCCAAGGGAAGATCCTGAGTATCTAAAGCAAGATGTTATCAAAGTGTGCTCAGCTATTGTAGGCTATTGTAATCAAATCTCTTATCAGGGTATATGGCTCAAGATGGCTGCAAGGATGATATCTACCTTCTGTCAGCTCCCCACAACTAAGGATATCCACAGAATCATAATGATACACTTTAAAAATATGTATTGTACCAAACAGAAACACATGAAAACAATGGATGATTTTTTAAATATATAAAACTTATGGAAGTTAAAGCAAAATGAAATAAGCAGTTTTAACACACTATAAAAACATAATGAAATAGGAGTAATTTTTAAAAAGCCCAGGGACGAATGAATTAAATTCAAAGTTCTGCTAGACCTTCAATTAAAAATTAACACTAACGGTCCTCAAATTACTTTACAAAATATAAACTGTAGTAACATTCCCTAATTCTTTTTTTGAAAACACTACAACCCTGATACCAAACTACACAAAAGACCAAAATCACTTATAAACACAGTTGCAAAAATTCTCAACAAAATTTTTCTAAACCAAATTTAAGAACACATAAAAAAGAATATCCTTGATGATCAGGTTAACTTCATCCCAGAGATGCATTAATGGTTCAACATAACACAATCTACTAGGCCCAACACCTCCTTTTAGGCTTTGTCCAGACTTGTCTTGCTTGTGTTCACACACAAATATTTATGAGGCTTCTGCCACTGCAACCCATACCCCAAAATCCCATGCCCTCTTTCAGCGTTTAACCTGATGAATTGCTGCCTGTGCCCTACACTAGTCACTGCATGACTCTACTTGCCCTTGCGGTTAGAGGTGAGGTAGCATTGAGTCAACAATGTAGACTCTGAGCAGGTGAGAAAGGCTGGAAGCAAGCTCATCTGAACGCTACTGCAAGCTTAATACCCTCATCGGGTCCCATTCCTTAGTGGTCACAAGAAAGCATCTTTTCTAAACGGTAGTTTCCAATTGGCTGGCATTGTCTGCATCAGCAATCCTTGGTCTCTCAGGCAGTCTTCAATTATATCTTTCTGGAGGAGATGTCTTTGCAGCTGTGTGTTCCCTTCTCCCTCACACCCCCGCCCCTGTGGCTACTGCCATTTCTCCTACAGTGAGTATCCCTGACATCTTTGTTACAGCCTACACTAGATTTAGCCTGGGTCTTCAACCAGTGTTATCTGTCTATTCTTGCCTTTTCTACCTTCACTTCAGAGGGTCTCTAGGCTTGGACTACTATGTTCTCTACCTATTCATCAAGCCACAAATTATTTTACATTATATCCAACTTTTCATCCCAGACCTATCTGCCCCTTCACTCCCAGTGTTGGATTCTAGCGATCCAAAACCAAGAAATGCACTCCCCCAGAAATACACATGGACAGGACTCTCTGTAAGGGCTCATTGTAATCACATGAGGTTTACTGATACTGGTGCACTAGGGCTCCCTTGTATGCAGGCAAGAGAGCCCTGAATTAGAGTTGGGGGGCAGTATTTATACCATATTCACAGGGCTCATAAGGGCAGTTTTACCTCTTAATCAATAACTATAAAGACTGACTTCAACAGCCATTCCTAAGCTCGGTTGCTCAGTAACTAACAAAGGTCAGTTTAAGTAGCTTCTATTTATCCAGGTTTTACTGTGTTAAGGGCTAATAAACTCTTATCTTGAGCCCTTTTCTCTGAAATGTTTGTTGAGCTTTTGAAATGTGCTTTTCTCAGGATGTGTCCCTGGGGGAAGTTAATATTTGAGTTTAAAACCAAAATCAGAGCTTTTTATTAATTTTAAGTTTCTACACCAGCTTAGAACAGGAAATACAACCTGTACACCAGTTTAGTCTCTTCTGTTCAAATGGCTTCATTACACCCAAGCTATATCCAACCTTTATTCAACCTGCCTCCATATTTTTTGTTTTCCACTACCCTACTTCATCCATAAGAAACTCAGAATGAACAAAGGAAGTCCAAGTGTCCAGATCTCGTTGCAGGAATATCAACAATATGAATGGTCAAGCTAATATTGGAAGAACTAAATGTGAGATTTTCAGGTTTCAAAATTCACTGCCTCAGGATGCATTCTGCATTCCAGGAGGAGTACATTATTCCTGAGTCAGAGGACACTTGCTAGATTAACATTCAGAAGAGGAAGGGAGAGGCTGATTAACATTCCTCGGACCACAGGGAAGAGAACCCACCTGTGGGTGGGGATGAAAGACCCCTGCAAGGGGACCCTCACTCAAGTCTGGACCTGCACGCCCCCAAGGACACACGAGAGACCTTCTTGATGCAATTGCAGAGGAGGTTTAATGACGACTGCCCTCGGGCGGAACATATCTCACGAAGGAGATAGAGGATCCGACCCAGAACCCAGGAAACTTGGGATATTTATGGGTAGGGGTTGGGGAGAGCGAGAAAATTTGGCGCGGTTACATATGATTGGATATTTCAAACATCAGCAACTTGCAGAAGCAGCTATGTGTGAGCTGGCAGGATGACTAGTTACTTTTGACCATGAAACCTTGGACTTCTCAAAAAGGGGGAGAGAAAAGTAAACACCAGATAGCCCACTACTCACTTGGGCTTGTTTGGACTTGTCTGGGCATGTCCTTGCATGCCTTTTCATATTTGGTCACCCTGCCCCTGGAGGGACTTAATATTTTATTATGACTATATTTAACAAATTGTTGGTGGTCTTTGCTGACCATGAATTTTTGTTATTGTTACAATGCTGCTTTCAAAATTTGTTCTCACAGGGAAGGCCTAGAGCACAGAGATACATTCCAGAAAGTTATACCAGAAGAAAGTTATGTGTGAATCTGAGTCATCTGACCTGAGAAGGTCAGCTTTTGGGGTCCTTTATGGTTGCACTCTGTATAAAAACTGCTCGCAGTTTTTGTTTGGGGCTCTCTTGCCAACATGTGAGAGAGTCCTCGTGCACCAGTATCATTAAACCTCATGTTATTGCAACGAATCCTCTGTCCATGTGTGATTCTGGGGGAACATGTTCCCTGGTTTTGGATTTTACAGTCCAACAATATCTTCTCTCCAAAATCTACCAGTCCTTTAGAAATGTTTGCCAATCAAAATTATTTAAATGAAGTCCAGGATTCATAAATTAAAACAACAATCCTAAATATCCTCAAAGAGTTCAAGGAGTTTAAAGAAGAAGCAAAAAAAAAAAAAAAAAAAAAAATTAATGAAATTAAGAGAAAAAAATACAAGGAATTTGAATAAATGCTTGAGTGGTGTCCAAGGAAACTCAAAGGGGTGGGGGATGAAAATGATTTGAAGACCAGCCAAGACTTGAGAATGTAATTCAATTAGGAGATAGAAACATTAAAGAAAATTCAAGCTGAAATGAAGATGAAATTGTACAAGCCAATGGCCAAACTAGAAAACTAAAAGGAAAGACATGCATTAGAATGAATAAAACAAGATAGAATACTAGGTCTCAAAAATAAAACAGAGCATCTAGATCAAATAAGGAGAGAACAAAAATTTAAAAAAAAAAATCAGAAAAGGAAAACATAGAAAATGTAGAATACCAAGAGTAACCGAAACCTTCAATTTATAGGTGTATGTGAGGGTGAAGAAACCCAAGTCAACAACATATACCTTAAAACAATGAGAGTCAACCTAATATAATATACCCAGAAAAACTATCTGTCATGATTGAAGGAGAAAGAAAAAATTCCCCAAAATAAACAGCCTAAAATATTTAAAATCAACAAACCTAACCAAAGGATGATACAGGAAGCATTATTCGGGGTTGAAGAGAGAATTGAGCTTAGCAGAGAAACAGTAGAAAGAAATAGGAAGCCATTATTATTAAAATACAAAATCCAACTAAAAACACAAACACCACCAAAAACCAACAACATCGTGATGACAACTAACCTATACATTTCAATAATAATATTAAATATTAATGGCCTCAATCTCTGGTCAGTGGACACAAACTAACAGAATATCAAAAACAAAATCTAACTGCTGCCTACCAGAAACACATCTTAGCCATTTTGGCTAGAAGAAAAAGTCATCCTCAATACTGCTACTGAGAAAACTAGATGTCCACATGCAGAAAAAAGACACTAGACCTGTATTTATCACCTTGCACATAACAACAACAACAAAAACAACAAAACAAACAAAACAAACAAAACAACAACAACAAAAACCAACTAACTCAAAATAGACCAAACATATTGACTTGGAACCTGAAACACTGAAAAGTGCTACAAGAAAACAGATAGCACCCTATGTGGTAGAGACATAAGAAAGAACTTCCTGAATTCATTTGCATAAGAATTAAGGCCAACACCTGACAAGTGGCACTTCATGAAACTAAAAAGCCTGAATAGATAAAATCAACTGGTTAAAGAGGAAGCCCTCAGAATAAAACATCTTTGCCAGGTGAATCTCACAAAAGTTTAATAGTCAGAGCATACAAAGAATTAAAAAATCAGAGACAAACAAAACAAACAAAAAAACATCAAAAATCCTAACCAAAAACAAAACAAACAACAACAACAACTTTACCCATTTGAAAAATGGCCCTGAGACCTTAATAGAAAGTTCTCAAAAGAAGTTTAAAAAAAATGTCCATCTCTAGAAATTAGGGAAATGCAGATCAAAACAACTTTGAGATTTTATCTTACCCCAGTCATAATACTAAATATCAATGGAACAGCTGACCACAAATGCTGGAGGGGAGGCAGGGAAAGGGAAAGGATACCCTTATTCACTGTTCCAGGAGTTTCTAGCTTGTGCAGTTACTATAAAAAACAGTATAGAGACTTTTTTCCTGTTCTCTTTTTTTTTATTCATTAATCATTTTATTTGTTTATGTTTCAAATGTTATCCTCCTTCCAGGTCTCCCCTCCTCTAACCCTTTACTTCCTTCCCTTTCCCTTTACTTCTAAGAGAGTGCTCTCCCACCCACCAATCCACTCCTGCCTCATCCCTCCAGCATACTTTCTCTGGAGCATCAATTCTCCACAGGACCAAGAGCTGTCCCTCCCATGAATGCCAGATGAGGCAGTCTTCTGCTACATAGTAGCAGGAGCCAGGAAAAGGCCTATGTATACTCTTTGGCTGGTGGTTTAGTTCCTGGGAGTTCTGAGGGGTCTGGTTAGTTGATCCTGTTATTCTTCCTATTGGGTTGCAGTCCTCTTCAGCTCCTTCAGTCCTTCTAGCTATCATATGATCCAGGTATACCATTCCTTGGCTTATTCCCCAAGGACTTGAAAAGCTACTCCAATTGGCACAACCTCTTCATTGATGCCTTATTCACAATAGCTAGGAAATGAAGACACTTAATGTCTTACAATTGACCAATGGATATGGAAAAGGTATTGCATATTCATTATGGAGTGCTATTCAGAGGTAAAGAAAAATGAAATAATGAGCTTTGCATATAAATAAATTAAACTAGAAAAGATCATATTGTGTGGAGTCCCCCAGACACAGACAAATATCTCATGCCATCTCTCTCTCTCTCTCTCTCTCTCTCTCTCTCTCTCTCTCTCTCTCTCACACACACACACACACACACACACACACACACCCCACATATTGAAGGTTCCTAGCTCCAAGTCTTCAGATGTGAGCACATAGCCTGTAATAATTATAGAAACCAAAAAAAGTAAAGTGGGACCTTGCCTGGATAGAGGAATTTAGGATGTTGGAGATAAGAACAGAAGAAGGATGGAGGAGAATAAATGGGAATAACAGGATACAAGTGATCTGATAGAGTGAATAGGAAAAGGGAGGTCCTTAGGAAAGTAGAAGAAAAGCAAATACACAATAAGGAAGAGTTAGGTAAAATAGCAAGAATATGTCTGAAAAAGCCACACAGAGTCATACAATTAACTACTTATACCTCAAATTCTCAAACCTATGATGCACATAATTCCATGAATAAATATATACATGTAGTTTTAAGATTTTAAAAACATCAGAAGCCAGAGAAATGTTCCAGGGGTTAAGAGTATCAAGCGCTCCCCCAGAGGACCTACCACTCACTTGGTAACTCGAAATCCTTTGTGACTTAAATTCCAGAAGATAGATTCCCTTTTCAGGCCTCTGATGGCATTAGGCATGCACATAGCACACAGCCATATATGCAGGCAAATCACTCATATACATAAAGCAAAATAAATCAAATACATTAATATAGGCTCTTTGGAGTGTTGAACAGAAACACTACATGGGCGAACAATACAGTACAATAACCAAGAAGATATGGGTTATTAAGTGAAAAATTCAGAACCAGTAACAATATACTTTCCTAGAAGTTATTGGTCAGGGAGGCCACGGCCAACCAAAACATTGTCTAACATTAGTAACATACTGTCTAGTATTTTCACTGCTTTTGGTTGACTATGAAAAATAGATGGTAAGACTTATTGCTGAAAACTCAGTTTACACTGGATGCATGAAATCACAAAATTAACTGTGAACTGACCAGGAAGCTCTTTTCTGGCTAGCTTACCTAGTTCCAGAGGTGTTGTGAAGGTTGCTGGGAAAGAAAATATATCAGTGGTATTCCCAGCACCAGGCATGAGTGCTGTAACAGTGACATGCTAACAAGAGGTATCCACTGATGTAGTAGTGTCAAGAAAGTTATGGGGGTATGTAGGGAGCCAACAGTAGGCGGCTATCATCCTTGCAGCCATCTTGAACCATATACCCTGACAAGAGACTTGTTTACAATAGCCTACAACAGCTGAGCACACTCTGATAACATCTTGTTTTAGATACCCTGGATTTTCCCTTGGGTGTGTGAGACTTAAAGGTATGATTTAGAGATAAGACTTAAAGGTGTGACTTAAAAGCGTGGCTTAGAAGTGAGACATATAAAAGGCAAGAGGCAGACAGAAGTAATGATTAGACACTTGTACTTGGAAGGAAACTTGGAACTTGGAACTTGGAAAGAGACTAGCAACTAGAACTAGGAGAAGGACTTGAGACTTATTACAAAGGAACTAGGATTAGGACCTGAGACTTAGTACTAGGAACTAGGGTCTTGGAACTAGGGACTTGGAGAGAAGAAGAGAGACAAGAATAAACGGGATTGAATCACACTCTGGTCTCCATTCCTCGTGTCAGTCCTCACTCTCTCTCTTGCTGAACCCCGACTCTCGGACTGGAACAACTTGGGGCAGTGTGGGCTCTAACAGTTTAGCCCCCAAGGCTTTTGGCAGTGTGGGTTCCAACATTGATAGAGTGGTTCCCAACAGGGGTAACCAACTTTGATTGGATATAAGGCTTGCTTCACAGGAGGGATTTCATGCCTGATATTGTAAATCTGGCCCAAAGCCCATGACTATGAGATCATAAATCCTAGAGGGAACTGATTGGTGCTGATTTCATAAATGGTCATGCTGTCTAACTGCATTCTAAATATTCATGTTTATACCCATAAATTTGTGTTGCACCCAAATTTGGTCAGAGACACATTTTTTGTTGTTGTTGTTATTAGTGGTAGGTTTATTGCATTTTGTTTTGCTTATTTGATTTTGGTTTTGTTTTGTACTTGTTTGTTTGTTTATGTTTGGGTTTTTTTTTTGTGCTATGAGTAGTGGTTAATACAGAGATGTAGAGACTTGCAACTGCTCAAAGTGTCAAGTGTAACAGTGGATACTCTATTTTGAATGATCATCTGTATTAATTTACCACTATCCAGGTCTCAGAGAACTTCACTGAAGAAGTAGCTGAAACAATGTAAGATTTGGGAGATGGGGAACAGGATTGTGAAATGCTAAGTTTAGGACATGACATGGCTGTTGCACAATTAATAGCAGCTTTTGATTATCTGTAAAGGCCTACATGAAATCAGTATGGTCAAAATTGTAGCATCATTGAGAATGAACCTCTAAGGCCCTATCCCTAACTGAAGAGCTATTAGAAATAGATGACTGAGGGAGAAAGTTCCTCTACTTTGAGGAGTGACTGCTGATATATGATAATATATAATGAATGATGTATAATCATATATGATGAACGATGTGTTATATACTTATGATATTGAAAGAGGAAGATTTAATGTCTCTGCACTTTCATTTATATGTGCGCAAAATAATAATAGATACCTTATAAAGGACAAGAGGGATACTGAGCAAGAGGACCTGTGATTGTTCTTTACAGAGCAGGTACTTAGTAGGTATTCAAAAACTACTAGCCAAATCTTAACATTAGCACTATCTATACATTTTAATGTGTGATAGCCACAAACCCATCTGCATATAGCAATGCTAAATGGACTCAGATTAATTAATATCAAAAATAAAAATAAGACGTGAAGCCAGAAGAGAAATGGGGTAAAGAATATGAGGGAAAGTAGGAGGGAGGTAAGTAAATGATCAATACAGGATATATAAACATATGGAATTTTCAAACAAAAATATTAAGTTTCTGCTTCAATGTCTTAGACAGATGAGTAAATAAAATATTGTATATCACTTCATTTTTTGTGTTGAGGTGGAAATGTTTTATTTTGTAAGGGTCTGATATCATTTCTGTATCTTTAGACTGTTCTCTCTCCAACTTAACTGGCTTCCTCCCATCATCTTCCTGGATGGCTGAGGACATCACTGGAAAATATATTTCCTGAATAACAAGAAGATCACAGCTCTGTGGGACATTAAATCAGCTGCCCTTACCACCCCTTTCTTCCAACAGTATCCACAGGGCTAGCTAGTACTTAGGGATGTTACCTATAATTTCATATCTATTATGCCAGTCTCACCCAAATGTGTACATGTATGGGTCCTCATAGCCTTCCTAGGCCAGTAATTCTTCTAGAAACAAAAATATGAGGGCAATTTTTGAAACTTCAAAGAATTGCTTTAAAGGATTGCCTGAAGCTTACCTTTTCATAATATTAATCTCTATACATTTGACATTCTATTATACTGCCTAGAATATTCTGTTTGGATATCTTATAAAGAATATGCCTAATATTTGGGACAATGGCTAAATTAGAATTAAATAGCTATTACTAGTTATTACTCCTGAAAATTTCCTACAGTTCTTAAAATTACCTACTATTATAATAGATGTATGCCTCTTAGTCCCTACTGTCCTATGAGTTTAGCAACCATCCTCTGATGTTTTTCTGTGAGGATACTGGGTCAGATAAAAGTTAGAGTCACTAAAGCTATATTGATAATAAAGTTGTTTAGGATTTGAATAATACATGTTATTTTCTATTATTTTCCTTGTTTCATGTGTGATGTAACAATCAAAAAAGTAAAAGCCAGAGAAAGAGATGGTTATAAGATGAATAGTCAGATAGGAATCCTTATGGTCAATTATAATTGGGCCCAGATGGTTAGTGCTCTGAGCTACTGGAGACCCCATTTAATGCCCCAGTTACTTACCACCATTCAATTAAGATAGCCATCCACCAGCAATTAATAAAGGACAAGGCATAATTTGGTAGAAACAACATGAGCATTGAAATCTGTCCTTGAATCATTTTTCAGCTTTGCCACTTGCTGGTCATGAGATGATGAACAAGATACACTTAATATCTCTGGATTTCCATTTGTATATGTGCAAAATGTGAGAAATAATAGCTACCTAATGAGTGGCAAGTGTGAAAATGAACAAGAGGACCTGTGATAGTTCTCAGCTGAGTTGGTACCTAGCAGACACTCAACAAAATCTAGCTGAATCTGTACTTTAGTTTGTCAGGACTTGACTCTGGAACACTCCCACTTAGGGCACTAGGACTAGCTAGTACAGATAAGTCACTAGGGGTCGGCCTTTGAAAGATATATAATTTCTGTTCTTCCTAGCTCTGTTCTTTTAGGTCCTACCATGTATATAAGCTACCTCTGCAATCTTCTGCCTCTGTAGATGGAGATATTCTTTTTTGTTATGACTGGCTGAAGTTTCTGATCAGGCAAACCAATCTTTTCTATTTTCAGTTGTGTTTTCCTTGGATATTTTGTATCAGTGAGAAAAGAAACTAGTGAAAGGATACATATTGGTATAAAATGCAGGCTTTCCCTCCCATGAGCTGAATGTATTGGAAACTAGATGCTCAGTAAACGGGTATTCAAGACCAGCCAGCCTTTAGGAGATTCAGACTCCAGTGTGTTAATTCTGCTACAAAGGGTCTGGTGAGATTGTCCTTGTCCATCTTTCCTCTTCTGTTTTTGTTCACTGAGAAAGCAGTACCATGACCCTCAGGTACTGGCACCTTGATGTTGGACTACTTAGTTTCTAAAGTTGTGGGGAAATTTTCAATATATCCAATTGTAAATCTTCCTCACAATAGCCCACAGTAGGCTAATACTCTCTCTTAAGACTCACTAGAAAGTTGATGAATCACTGACAAAGGACAGCCAGGACGACAAGAGCAATGCTAAGTACATAAAGTCAGAAGTCTCATTCTTCTAGTCCAGAGAATATTCTGGAGGACTAGAAGGATGAGAGATATGGGTTCTGTTAGGAGATTATGCTGAGTTAAGCTTGAAAAAAAAAAACAAAAATAAAAACAAAAACCACAATACCCTAGATACATTAACTGGGAAAACCTCCAAAGAGGAGGAATAATCCTGAGGAGACGTGTGTACAGTCTTGTATGAGACCACTAGACAATTGTGGTAGACAATTGGGGTAGAGATAATACTAGGTGGCTTATGTCCTGTGCTTCGGCATTCACAGATTCTTTGCTCTATTTGAACCTCTTTTGATTTAGGAGGAGAGGGCAAATTTTATCATTACTTTTAAGACTAAATAAAGATGGGATGAAAAAATAGAGATGAAATGATAAGACTGAAGATATCAGGAGTCAACTTGTAGCTTTAAGTGCCAAGGGAGTTTGGGGTTATTATTCTATGAGCAAAGAGAACTTCAAAGGCTTATGACCAAAGCATGGGAATCAAAGCTCTGAAGACAGTCTGGCCAGGGATGGATGCCCGTTTTTCAGAAACAGTTGTGTTCCAGTCTCTACTGTTTCTGAGCCCATTGTCAAAATAAGTTTTGGAATGAAGAGAGTTTTGTCCTTCATCCATTTTGGTGAAAGCCTTCTTAATCAGGGAAATGGAGTTATTAGCACACTGGCAGCCTTTTGTAGTCTGTATTTTAAATTGCTAATTCAATTTATTTCTGGATAAAATATCAGTATAAATCAAACCTGTTCACAAAACTGACAGCTCCATGGAAGAGATGTTGGGAAAAATGATCATATGCATGACTAAGCTTTATTTTAATTTAAGCAAGTGTTCTGATTAAATCATAAAGGGAATGGTGGCATCATGGGGACACTATAACTCACTGAGTTGGGGTCATATTTATCTCTATAGATAGTATTTATATTGACAATGAAGCATTGGGCTTTGTGGGAATATAAAGCTTCTGGAGTAGGTCAGACGTGAATTCAAATTATAAATGTAAAGTTCAGCAGAACAAGGACTTCTTGGCCACCCAGGGAGTTATGTGAGTCAGGATTAGTACTATATACATCGTCATCATTGCTATATTCAATGGGAACTCAAAACTATCACATATGACAACTAGAAAACATTGATCTCATCTTAGGCTATTTCAACAGTAAAGTAGAGACAATGGTGGTTATTTTACATAATGAGTACAAGTGCTGACAGAATGGTATGGCTTCTAGCATGGGATAGCTTATACTCTTATGTCATGAATCGAGTAAGACCATCAGTTGGCTTTCACTTTTGAAGTGTTAGCCAGGACATTTTGACGAGTTGGACCAATATCTGGGACCTTAAATGACACAGCTACTTTTTCAGTTTATATCATTTGCAGGCATTGGTAAGAACATTTTGCATATAGATTCTGAATTGTCGAAAGTATATTTTTCTATAGTAGAACTTAAACCATATTATTCTTAATTAGGAATTAGCTAACTGAAGATAATGGATGCCTACCTCATGAAAACACAATTTTTCTATTTTTCCAGACACTGTATTGAAAAACAAACTAAGATGTATTTTATGTATGATTTATCTCTGTAAGTATGAGTATGGGAGTACAGGATCCCACTCAGGCAAGAGGCATCATATACCCTGGAACTGGAGTTACAGTAAGTTGTGAGCCACCCAGCATGGGTACTGGGAATCAAACGCAAGTCCTCTGGAAGAACAGAAGCCACTCTTAACCAATGAGTCATCTCTCTACTCTGACGTTATATTGTTTTTATTATTTTATCTCTTTTACAGCCTGTTTCTTGTTTTTAAAGCCAAGTTACTCCTATTTGAAAACGAGGACACACGTACTTTGAGATATTGGGTACAAGTTCACAGTCGTGCATTACCTAAACTGTAGAATTGACTGACCTTTGCAGAGAATTTTTGATTTCAAAGACAATGTATTTTATATATGAATTCCATATGATTTGTTTAAGTAAATTAATGGGCAAAGACTAGTCATAGTTGGTTTTAACTTCCTTTAGTTTCAAGATGCTCTTTTAGCTCCCAGCATAAAGATATTAAAAACAAGAAATCTGGCTTTGGTTCAGTGGCTAAAAGCATGCAGTCTGGAATGGATAGACTCTTGTACGACTATTCAGAAGTGCACATCAGTCTTCCAAGAGCAAGGACATCCTTTTGATTGATTATGTACTCCCCTATCCACAGAAAGAAAAAGAAAGGAAGTAAAATATAACGAAAAGGCCAAGGTAAAGAGGCTATAGATTTAATGCTTATAATAGCTGCAACTAGCATCTGTTATGTACCAGCTATGTAACAGGGCTGATACCCTGTGCTTTACATATATTATTTTGCAATTGCTCTCTGAGGGCTTACTGTTGCCTAATAGTTATAAAAGAAGATACTGCTTAAAACTCTCCATTGCCTTCCTGACCCACTTAGGAAGTACTACATTTCTTGCTGTGGCTTACAGGACCATCTCTGACCAATTCAACAGTCATAAATTGACTGTAGGAAGCACAATGTTGGAAAGGCGATTCATATATGTTACCTCTGCACTGCCTCAGTTATGAAACTACCCAAAGGGATCATACCAGAATCTTACACTGCCCCTACCTCAGCTTATGTGAAAAAGCCGCCTTGGTTCAAGCTCTAAAAAGCTTAGAAAAAAATAGAGTATTTCTGGAGACAAGTGCATTTCCTCAGCATTATGAGAAGAGAAGGATATATTACTGCCATTGAAATTCCAGAGATACAAAATTATGCCAATTTCCTTTCTCATGAGGGTCCTATTGTGGTCAGTGCCTTGTAGAGGCCATTTGCTAATTGGCATTAGGAAAAAAGCTAATTTGGAACCTGATTCAACTTTTCTTTTTTAAAGGAATGACAGGAAGGGAACATGAAAGAAGGATAGATTCTATAAAGTGATGTAGCAATCAACAACACCGGTTACTCCTCTCGAGGACCAGGGTTTGAACTCTATGCAACTCTAGTTCCAGAGGAATTGATACACTATTCTTTTCTCCTTAGGCACCAGGCATGCATGTGGTACCCAGACATATATGCATTCAAGACATTTATACACATAAAGCATAAAATTAATAAAAAAAATTTGAGAGGGTTGAACTCCTTTTGGAAGTATGCCTAACTAAGCTCCAAGGAACGAAGAGAGTAGAAACTCCACAGGCTCCCAGGCACAAGCTCTATGCAGTGTGCAGGGCATATGCCTGGCAGCCATCATTCCTAAACATGGCCTTCCACCAGCTCTCTAGCTGTGTCCTATGCCCACTCCTGACAGGTAGGAAACAAATTTGCTTTAACAGTCTACTTAAATATTCAGTTTTTATCCAGCTTCAAGGCACTTTCGGACCTGGAAGTTCTAGTGGTCAGTGACCCTTTCAAATCAGCATCATTTGTCATATCAAATTAGCCTTGTTATCAAGTGCAAGTCAGTGACATTCATCTTTCTGGAGTTCTAAACAAGTCTGAGGTAAAGTTATCCAATGGCATGAGGCTTTGTGTGGCACATGAGGCACTTCCTCTGTGAGGCAATTGTCAGAGTAACAGGAGACTTGCTGTAAGGTAAATATTGTGGGTCACTTGAAATGTATGCAGATTTGACATTTCCCTTCTGATTAGCATGTCTACACATTAAAGCTTTTGTTTGTCACATCTAGTAGTTGCGATGCCAGGGTAATGTCAGTGGGCATGAGAGAGAAATATTATTTTGCTAATGACAAGGAAAATGGAAGAACCAAGATGGAGACCTTATTTGAGGTGATTCACAGACTCTAGAGGTTCTTTCAGAATCTGATGAGGATCCTTTAAAAAAATTAATATTGACTTTGATGCTTTAAATATGTATCTCTTGATTTATTCTTTTTAAAGACTATGATAACTTATGAAACAATAGAGCAGCAAAGAGACATGAATAAAGGCACACAGTAACATGGCTGAATTTGGAGTTCTGTTCGTAGTCACCTGTTCACATGGACCAGGTTGCCTCCAGGAGTTTAAATGTTCAACCAAACCCTGAAAGTATCCTAGCTCTGTCACTGACTTGCAAGTAGAGTCAGAAATCTAAGTATTTTCTTATCTACCTTGTTTGTTTAGTGAACAGGACTATTCATTTTCTTCCCCACCACTCCAAGGATCAAGAACTCACCAACAATCCAACTATAGTTAGTCCTATGCCAAAAATACTTGCAGAATTAAATGTGTGGTAGTGGGAAGAAGAGGTGATTCTTCAACTCATATTCAATTAAGACACTATGATTTCTTTCTTGGACTATTAGAAAGGATCTAGCTCTTGTTCTGATTGGATGTTTTTGAGCTCCCACAACCTATGACCTATTTTGTACAAAAAAGACTTGAACATATTACATCAAATCACAACTCTGCTTAAAGCCAAAGTGATGTCCCAAGACTGGCAAACCCAAACCCAACATACTTCTTATCTAGCCCTGCATATTGACATTTGAGTCTGTTGTCTGTCTCTGAATCCCAAAGCATCACTATTCTACTTGTATTTTTCCTTACCACACATGTCTTCCTTTGTTCCTTAAAACTAAGCTTGTTTATTTCCTACAGACTTGGCACTTCCTGTTACTGAAGCAGGAACTAGGAATTATTCTAGTAACACCTTCAAAACTAGTTACTCCCTATCATATAAGACTGCTCAAAAAATTTACCCTGATTACCCACTGATACTAACTAATTTAAAGCAATAAATTGTTTTCATTGCACTGGCTTTTCTACTTGCAGGGTCGCTTTTACCACTATTTGAAAGATCATGTTTATTTGTGGGAATTTGTGTCTGCTTTTCTGCAGTAGAATGCAAGGACCACAGAAAAACCTCACATAGCTAAAACCTATGTGGTGTTGATTTGTTGATTAATGAGTATTGGCTAAAAAAATATCTACTGCTTTTCTCTTTATCTTTTCTTCTTCAGACTATATGATCCTGCTCTTTCAAACACTTAGCAAAGAGTAGTGTGTGAACAAAGTGTGAGTTGGTTAACTATTCTGTGTTCCATGGTAACACACAATCCATTTTAGACAACTTTCTATAAATTCCAATAGCAGAGCTGGTCCTCACCTTCCTTGGAAAGCACTCCATGCATTTAGTGCAATATTGTGTACATAGCGGGTATTGAATGGATGTTGATGAATGGACTACATAATGGGTTTGAGGCTCCATAGATCAAGATTTTCTTGAAGGGCAGATAATTACTTCTACTTTATATCTGACATTTTAATATAACTGGTTGTGGTCATTATCCTTTAGAATTGCATCCTAGTCAATTCTTTCAAAAAAGAAGAGAAAATAAGGCAAAATTACACTGTGAGCAACCCACAAATTGGATTTGCATTTAAAAACTGCTGAGTGAGCACTCCTGCCTGATGACCAAATAAAATTAATCTCTTGTAACTCAAGGTCTCATCTATTGAGAGAGTGAGTAGAGCTGGGTGTAAGGCATGCTGCTGGTTTCTAAATGGAGGACACCACCACTCTCATTATATTCACAGGGCACCTGTAGTGGTTTCTCTCACTGTATAGAAAGTGGGATTACAGAAGTAGTTAAAATAGCATACATTTTCTGAAGCTCTTTCTCAAAATTATGTGGTTAAGATCCCTTAACATCGTAGTTAGGGGTTTTTTTTGTTTTTTTTTTTTTGGTTTTTTTTGATACTAGATCAAGGATTAGAGGAATAGAATTGAGCATGGAGCTGTGTATATGTTATAATACAGATGTCTGTGAGTTTCTGGTGCTCTCATCTTTGAGAATAACTCAGTCTTGATGTTCTTAATAACTGTTGCTTTTTTTTTTTTTTTTGGTTCTCTATTGAAATAATATCTTAAGAGAAGTACAATAGGGTTTTGATCAATGTTCTGGTAAAGGTTTGGGCAGGTAGCTCTAGAAATAGTTTCTTAAAGCTGGTCCAAAAAGGTCAGAAAAAATTGGAAGAAGTTAGCTAAACTAATTCACAAATAATAATAATAAATTAATAAGATCAATAATAATAAAATTAACAATAATTAAAGAAAAACTAAAGAGTATGAAATATCTATGTGAACAAAAGACAGGCAGGTTTATATAGCATAACCCAAACTAAGGAAGGGTATAAATGCTCACATGAAAAATACAAATTTATTGTGATTGGAATTCAAAATGGAATGTGGCAAAGTTACAGTTTAGGCCTTAAAATGTGTGAGAAGCTAGAAAGTGGTGCCTTTCATCAGAGTTTCATCATCATCACAGTTTGAGATTTGATTTCTGTGTTTTTCATTTTCTGGATGATTGGTCTTTATCCTTTCTGTTGAGGTCCAAGCCTTAGCCTCAGAGAATGACAAGTAATCTCATTTTTTTTGGATGGACCCAATACAAAAACATATGAAAAGAATTACATAGAATGTGAGGAGAAACTACAGAATCCCACTCCAGTAGCCCTGGCCTTGAGCCTTTACTCTTCAGATTCTTACTGGATAGCTGTGAACAAAGAATTCAACTTCTCCACTCTGTTGTAAGAAACTATCAATCCCTCTGACTTGTAGTTCAGATCCAGCATACCTATTTATGCATGCTTGTGTGTGTTTGTGTGTGTGTGTGTGTGCACGTGCATATGTTCCTGTGTGTAGAAGCACATATGTGGAGACCAGAGGAAATGTCTAGCTTCTTCTTATTTATTGATTTTTTTCAGGCAGGGTATCTCACTGGCCTGGAGCTTTTGAAGGACTCTAAGCTAGTTGACTGGCCACAAAGCCCCAGGGTTCTGCCTGTCACTGATACTCAGAGGTGATATTGTAAGTACGTGCTACCATGGCAGGCCTTTTACATGAATTCTGGCAACCATTACTGATTGAACCATTTCCCAACTCCCAACACATATGTATTCTAATACCCTGCCACACATCAGCCTCTAAGGTTCCTTTTCCATTTGCAGCACCTCACTGAGATACACCCGGGTTATAAGTAGATATGGACTCCTCATTTAAAATGGGAAAACTGGGGCTCATAAAAGTGAAGAGCAGTGTTTGATGTTAAAAACCCAAAAGTAGAAGAAGTGAGATTTACAAACACATTTAAAGGACACTCTGTCCAGTGGTCTCTTTCTCTCTCTCTCTCTTTTTTTCAAACAGAGCTGCTTTAAAAAAGAAGCAAAAAGAATATTTATGCAAATATTATATTCTAGCTAAAAATGTTACACTCGTGGTTATTTGTGAAACCTGTACCTGCTACACTCTCACTTTTCTTTCAGAAGAATTTTGTCCCAGTGGTTTGAGTCATTTTGAGCTCTTTTCCTCTTCTAGACAAAAATGCTTCTATAGACTCTGGAGGATCTATCTGGACTGCCCTTCCCCATCAGTCCCTGCAAGCACCTCACTAATTACTTATCCAAACGTATCTTTTTCTGTTCTTCTTTTGCTGTGACATCTTTCTGAAAAGTCTGAACACAGATATCACGACATATCTTAAAGTATAAGAAGCTTTTGTTAACTTTTTTTTTTTTTTTTTTGCCTGTCAGTATGTATTTCCTTTGAATCATAGAATCCTCGAGGCTTCATCCCGAGTCTCTCAAAGCCATCTTTTTTTATATTAGTATAAGGGAACGATCTGTTCAGAAGAAGTTATTGGAAGCCTTTACATGGGCTAGCATATGCAAGGCTCAGAGCAGGACTACAAACTAAAATAGCAAAACAAAGCAAAAACCACAACCTTAAAAAACTGACTCTTGTTTGACTACCAGTTATTTTGTGGGCCACTTGTTAATATGTAATAAAATTACCACTCTACAAAACTACACTTGGCAAGTAATGACTAGTGAAAACCAGCTTTTGTGGAAGGTTGGTATTATACCTCCTAAGGAGTGCTTTCTGTGAGAATAGCCCTGCGGGTACACTGTTCAAACAACACGTTGGCAGCCTTCTCTGGGGTAGATCCAAGCTTGGTTAGACTCGAAGATTATACAGTTGGTGGGGAGTCTCTAAGAAAAATAAAATAAAACCATGAATTAAAATATGGTGTTAAAAGGAGTCTGTGTGACTGAAGAGCCCTCTAGCTTCACATTTATTTCTATTATTTTTATCCTACAAAAGACAGACTTTTTAAAACCAGTATAACCAGCCTTGGGGAAGGCCTGGGGACCAGGGTACAGAGGCTGCTCACCAGTCTGTAGCTTCCATTTATATGGCCATGTATTAGGCTCTATGACTTTGAATCAGTCACTTTGCTTTTCCTTGTTTATGGTTTTATTTTTAAATGGAATAACGACTGATATAAGGATAATGAATAATCATTTTGAAAAGAAATTATTAAGAAAAAATTGAAATTGAAATATGGCCATTTAGCATTATGCAAATAGAGGTTATGTTTCTTGTAAAAGTGCCTATTAATTTGAAGAGCTACACATATGTTACCAATCATTAATATTGCTGTTCAAATAAAATGTTCTACACTCAAATAAGCAAATATCTTTATTTTAAAAAAATAGTCATAATAAGAAAAAGGAGACTATTGCAGAAACTAAATATTTTGGGTTTAAGATCTGCAAGATATATATATGTATATATACATACACATATATATACATATATATATATATACATATATATTTTATATCAGAATTGATATTTTCTTTAATAAATAAAAAACGCTATAAAGAACTACCATGGGGCATATGGCTCAGCTGATGTCTCTTTTTTTCTTATCTTCACGGTTGGCTGATTCTCAGGAAGGAGGTGATTTCAAATTCAGGGTATGTATAGAACATAGGTAAAATTCCAGACCTGAGAAGGGATAGAAGTTGTAAACTTGTAAAACATCTAGTGAGTTGTTCATATCAGTGAACTAGAAGAAACCCTTCAACTAACCATTCCTGAGACAAAAGAGCAGTTCTGTGTCTACCCCTATTCTAGAGAAACATGAATTTCACCTACTGATCACATGTCAGTCATATAGAGAAGGATGGTGTTTTGTAGCAAGCTACTTTCAGGCCACACCTATCTGGGAACCTTTGTTATCTTTTCTGATTTCTTGGATCATGGGTTTCAGTTAGATTCAACATTGTCTAATATTTTCATTGTCCTTGAATTTTGTAGGTTTGATTAGTTTCTAAAAATTCTCTATGAGCAGTGTGTGCGAGTGTGTGTGTGTGTCTGTGTATGCATGTGTGTTTGTGTGTGTATGTGTAGTTGTATACACACATAAGGCCAAAGCTCAAAGTTAAGTGTATTCCTCTATCACTCTCTGCCTTATAGTGAGGGATAGTATTTCTCATTGAACTTGAAACTCACTACTAAGCTATACTGGCTGGCCTGGGAGCCACTAAGATCTACCTGTCTCCGTGCTCCTAACATTGGTTACACTGTGCCTGGGTTTTATGTAGATGCTGGTGATCTGAACTCAGGTCCTATCCTTGTACAGCAAATGCTTTACCTTCTGAGCTTTGCCATGGTCATTCAGGTGATGCAGCAAGAAATTGATAAGGACAAACCTCCAGATGTAAATAATTCATACTCCCTAAAATCTCAGGATGTGTGTTCAGTATTTCTCCACAGCAAGATTCATTGCCTGAGTTGACAGAGTCACACACACCTAACAAACACATCTAGTGATGGATGACTCCTCCATGCCTCTCACCATATATAAAGAACATGGGATTAGTGACAACACAATAGAGCCTCCTTCATCCCAAAGAACTGAAGAAAAATGGAGAAGAGGGCCTCTCTATGGCATGTGAATGTTAATAATTGATTTTATTTTATGATGGAAACAATGAGTTTGTGTTCCTCTAGTTTTGTTTGAAAAGGCCCAAGGGGGGAAAAAAGATAAAGAGAAAAAAGTTCATTAAGCCCATATTGCCCATTGGCTGTCAGCAGTGTTTCTTTTAGGAAAAAAAAAAAAAGTTCTGTCATAGATTTGTCCCTTTTGGAGAGATACAGGAATTGCAAAGAGAGTGCCAGACAGTGCTAGCATATGCTTGTTTTTCTAACTCAGTGTGGGCAGCCTTTCTTAAACACTGTGTATAAATATATTTATTCTCCCACTGAGACCTTGCATGCCAGGTTCAGGAACAACTGAGTAAGCAGATGAATTACAGACCCAGGAAAGCAGAGGAGGAATTCCAGTGGAAATGCTGAGGGCTCCATTATTCCAGTTGAGTACATTGCCCCAGTATAATAAATTAGTGTTGATGAATTAGTGATAAATCTATATCAGTTTTTATATTCAAAGTAAATGATATCCTTGCTGTTGGTATATTCATAAAGCAAAGAAATGTTGACATCCGGTGGGCAAAATTAAAACACACACCCGTGTGCTCGCGGGCAGGCGTGCGCGCGCGCACACACACACACACACACACACACACACACACACATACAAACACCCTTTGGGGTGCTCAATCCACATTTACAAGCTGTCTGCATTTCTTGTATTGGCCTCAGCTTTGACAAATGCAAAAAAGTCACTAATATTTTGACACTCTCCCTGCCCAAGTCTGATACCAGCTGGCTACGAAGCCACATATTCATTGTTCTGCTGGATTTTAAAGACTGGGTTCCAGCCAAAGGACTGGACCGGATCCATTCATTCATTTTCAAGATTGAAGCTACAGCTTAACTGTAATGACCATTTCTCAACTCCGTCTGGAAACCTCTTCCAAATTCAACAGATGCCTGAGAGGGAAATGTGCAGTTGGATGGGAAATAGCTCTGCGTGAGAAAGGAACAAAAGGTGATTTTTGAAGCTAAAAACAATTAATATTATGTATACGGATTGTGCCTTTCAAGAAATTAAAATTCTTATAGTGTTTAGAACAGTTGACACGTGCTTATTTTAGCACTTTAAGAAAAAAAAAAAAAAAAAAAAAAAAAAAAAAAAAAAAAAAAAAAAGAAAGTCGGAATTGCAGATGTATTATTTATTATGGAAAACACACCCTCCTTCACATTTGCTTTTGAAGAGGAAAACATACAAAATGTCAAAAGGAAAAGGCTTTAAGATCGTTGTGAGCTGCTGTGCTTTTCCAGACGTTTTTCCTATATCAAATTTTATAGTTATAATTGATTTTTTAAAAAAGAAAAAAGGAAAGGATAGAAAGGAAAGAATAGAAAGGAGAGGAAAAGAAAAGGAATCTACAGTGCTTTCAGTTCTGGTGACCATATTGTTCTGGTAACTGTAATCAAGTGCTCAAGTACACCACAAACCTGAAAACCAAAACCATGCAATAATCTACAGAAATATCTTTGTTTTCTGCATCTAAAAAAAAAAAAAAAGTTCCCCTGCTGTGTGTTCCCACTGCCCCATTTTTTTCCGGTTACTTAATAATTGGAGACATTAACCCTGATCATTTACAAATTGCCCATTTCAGTCTACTCTCAGGTCCATAAGCTTGAGAAAACTCCCCCACAGGGCTGAAGCAGAGAGAAACGTACAGCTTGATCCTGCAATCATAGGTAGGGATCTTATTCAAGGCATGAGTTTTCAAGTCTCAATGTGTCAGAGCTCCAAGAAAGCTTCCTGACTAATAGCTTGAGTTAATTTAGTGTCCCTAATAAAGTGTGCAAATACTGTGGGAAGGATTCATTTATACAGTCTTGTGAATTTTCAGACAACTTTAAAAAACATATAAAATATAACTCAATATGTCCCCTTTTCATTTGAGGAAATTAATCTGGGAATTAATGTTGAAACTTGCATTGAGTAAATTCCATCTCTGCTGGAATTTTCACCCATGAATTAGCCTTCACAGACCTGTCCATCTACCCACTAGTGACTCTAGCCAACATCTGTGCCTTATTATAGCCCTACTTTCCTTTCCAGTAAAATGGGAATAACAGAATCACAGAGGAAGGGCACTGGCAAAGATTAAAATAGTTAATGTCCCCTAATTCTGGGGCCTGTCTAACAAAGAGAAGCCACAGTGAACCCACAGTGATGTGTCTCTGGAACCCTGTCCTTATTCTGCAAAAATAAATAAAAAGTTGACTGTTCTTCAAAGCCTGTAGCCACATGCACCTCTCAGGCTGGCCCAACACTGATTACCAAATGGATTGCCAGCAGTCATCTGTGATTGCCTGCCATGGAAGTGTGACTCTCCTTGTTCTCCACCAAACTGCCCCATGCACTATTCATGAGCAGGACAATATTCCAAACTTAATTTCCACTGATTAATTCTCACTAATTATTCACAATGCAAGCCTTCACAGGAGAATTCCACTGAATGCTCTTCCATCCCGAGGCAGGGAACACAATGTCGAATCGTTTTCTGATTTCAAGTGGAAAACAAACTAATTATGTGGAAATATGATAATAGATTGTGCTGTAGGGACTAGTCCTCCACAGGCTTCAAAATGTTTGCTTATGATGGGCTCTTGATGTTATTTCTTCCAGGAGGAACTGCCCTTTCATAATGCATCAACATTATTGACTGGACTGTGATTCCTTACTTGGAGTTAAGGTGATTTGCATAATTGTATATTACTTCCGTCTGGTGGAAACAAACAAGATGTTCGGGTGCTAATGATCAAGCAGACAGCAGTGACTGATGGGAAAAAAATGCCTTAGCGAAGGCCCCAAACAATGAAGAACAGCTTCTCTTGTTGGCATCTTTCACCGTCTTCCTTTGACCTAGCTTTATTCTGCTTGGCCACAGGCTTTGTTTTTTGAATCTGTCTGTCTGTCTCAGTCTGGGAGGTGGCAAACCAGTAAGGACAGAAAGCTTTCATCCTTCAGTGTATTGGCTCAGAGCACTTTTTCCTCCCTCTTCTTGGATGTCATCATCTCTCTGACAGAATATGTTAAGCCCTTTAGGGCCCAGTACAAATGTTTCTAGCTACACTACATTCCCCAGTGTTTCAAAAGTTACCATTCAACATCCCCCAAATGAAAAAATTAAAGAGACTAAATCATGGCAATCAGAGCTCTCAGAAGGTACAGAGTCGAGGTGTACCCATTTTGATCTTTACATCTTCCAGCTCTCTTGTAGACACACACAGGGGAGAGGAGTGGACACACAGAACAAAAATAATCCCTCATTTACTTCTATTCTTCAATACTTTCCCTGTCTATCTTACTTCACACCTGCTTAGAGTTAGTCATTCTGTGTTTCAGGTAGTCAAGGCTACACTGCTTTCTCTGCTTTCTTGCCTCCATAACCCATGACCAGGAAGACAGAGGAACTGCTATGTAAATGTCTGATGCATAGACATGCAATTTCAAAAGTGTGGCTTGTGCAGAACGATGCCATAAAGAGAGGATGCATATCAAAAACCTGCCAAGTCTTCTTAAGGGTTTACAGTGGCTTCATGAAAGGCTGTGAAAAGGATTTGAAGATGCTGTCTGCTTAGTGTAAAAGTTTCCTATGATTTGTTAGTCATGACTGAAATGAGCATATTAAAGGGACGTAGCAAATCAAATATTTTGTATTTGTATTCTTGTTATGGAGAGTTAACCTCGGGCATTTTAAAGATATTCAGTGGCTACTTACATGTGTTTATTGGGCAGAGCTGATAAGTGTACTGGCTTTCCTCCAACTAAATAAAGCCCTGGATTTATTTGGTCTGCTCGGAGGACTATAATATCATGATTTTAAGCATTGGATATGAAATATTTTAATTTATTCTTCATGGAAGTTATCTGACCTACCATTCCTTGGTATTTTAATTATTTAATTTATCAAAGCAACTTTGTATGTTCAATAGTTTAAGTCCAGTCTTTAAAGTGTGTAAAATGAACCCACAAAATTTGACTAGGATGAAATGGCTGTGACTGGCAAATCCTACAGCCAAATGTAATTGTTTGTGACTTTAAAGTTTATGCTTTCTCATTATTATAGAAAAACTTATATCATTTGAATGTAAAGTGTATAGCTTTGGAATTGAGAGACAAATGTGTTTCAGTCTAATAAAAAGACAGAAAAATGAGAGGCATGATAATTACATGAGAATTGTGAGAGTAAGAGGGGGGCAGGAGCCTTGTTAGAGTCTATATGCAGACAGATTCTACAGGGAAAGCAGAGTCAATGAAAAATTAAAGGAAAATTATTTTGCCATACTTGTATTTTATGCCAGAGATTCTGACTGATGGGAACTTTTAGGGGGTTGCCTTAATAACTTCTCACAAGAAGAAAATGCTGTCCCATGTAAGTTTAATAACTGTATCAACAAAAAGAGATTTTACTTTATGATAATTACATTTCTAGTGTTAGTATAGTACGGCTGGATCCATATATGGACATATATTTTTTTATGAATTTTACTACAAGGTAAAACAGATTAAAAATTTGAGTCTGAAATTACTGTCCAGAAAAGGACACACTTGCAGAATAGTCGACTGATTATATCTGCCTAGACAGAATAATCAGCCCTTAATAATTCTGCATCACTAGGTCTTTCAGATAATCCTGGGCCAGAAGGCTGAAGATCAGATGCTCCAACGTTTTGTAGTATAGGGAGTGTCCAGGTGTTCAGCGGTCTCTATAAATTGACTAAGTTTTAGAAGCTATGCTTTGTGCTTCCCATAATTTTAGTTAACTCGGCCATTCTGGATTTACTGACGGGGTTGAAAACTTCCAATCCTGGCTATTTACCTTTAGAGAAAAGGTTGAGTGGGTGGTTTTTAGCTGACATTCATTCTAAAGCCAGGGAAAAAGCCAGGTTCAGAACTAAGTGTTTTAGTTAGGAGAGATGACAGAGGTTCTGGTTAGCCAACAAAATGATGGACTGGGTATTAGGACTATCTTGTACCTCACTGGTACAAATTGGCATAATTATGCTCTAATTGTATTTTGAGAGAAAAGTTTTATTTTAACAGGAAGGGTGATATATAGGAAGAGCTAAGGTGGGAAGAGTACTGAGGAAGAGAAGGTGTAAGGAGAGGAGGAGAAGAAGGGGAGGTGAAGCTAGGTGATGAGAGAGAGAAAGAGAGAGAAAGAGAGGGGGGACATGGAGGCAGATGTTCATGTATCTCCACCAATCAAAGATAGTTGATATATCTAGGCTGGGTATTGGGTTACACTTCTGATAGAGCATTACCAAACTTATAAAGCCTTTGATTAACATTTTTAAAAAACTGTATAAAAGCAAAAAGGAGAAGGGGGCATGGGATAGGGGTTTTCTAGGGAGGGGAAATGGGGAAAGGGGATGGCATCTGAAATGTAAATAAAATATCCAATAAAAAATTTAAAAAAGAAAAATAAAAAACAAACAAACAAAAAATTGAGTCTGTTTAATTCTAGAATCTATACCATTCTTCCCATGCTAAACTGTTCTGGGGAAGTTTAAACCGAACTTGAGACTTTGAAACTAGTTCCATTTTTCAAGTGTAACTTCTTATACATCTGCCTGAGTGCAGCTGGTCCTTCAGGGAAATATGTTTACAAGAAAGCTTGGCAGGTTCCTTAGACATTAAGTATCTCTTACAAGATAATATTTTGATGGATTACATGTAAATGAATCAGAAACATGTGGCTTCCATTTCCTTTAGAATGAATACAGAGAACATTTTAAGTTTGGCAAAATGAATTTCCGTGAATGCCACATCCCTGCATCTCTCTCCTTCCATCTCCTACTTCAGTCTTAAGAATAATGGGTGACGGGTGACGGGTGACAGGAGAATCTGACAAAGACCCGGGTGCTTTCTCGAACTGTTTCTAACGTAAAAATCATGCACAGGTCACTTTTTCTTTATTGTCACTAGCAAAAGTATGCAGCAAGGCATGCTAGGAGCCTCCTCAGGACTGTTCTAGAATGGGAACTTATAACAGGCACACTCTTCCTGCTTTGCAAAAGAAGAGTGTTCCTCTTGGTATGCCCAAAGTTAACTGATGCAAACTATGCTATGAATGGCTTGGTATTTTGAACTTTTTAAAGAAAATGATTGTCCACTGGAATTTCTTCAAAATAGATAAAGCCTACTATATAGCCAACCTGTGGAGTGCACTGGAAGTTTACTGTGACTTTAGCAAGGGTAGTAACTACACTATTTGTATACATCATCTCCACAGTAGGGCTGCAGAATAGAATGCTGCTCAGAACATGAAAAATCCAGGAGTACCCAGAATAATGGGTGTCCTTGACAATATTCATCAGAGATCAGTTGAAAATGTGGGACACCTGTGGTCAGTACTTTATAGAAAAAGGACATTTTAGTGTTCAAGGGTTCATAAGCCAAACAGAAATGTGTCTAAGACAGAAGGGATGATTCCATTTAGATGACAAAAATATGCATTTAATACAAAGTGTATAGATTTCATCTAAGTTCATAAACACCAGGAAGTCACATGTGTCAGGATCAAAATGGAAGATGAGGACTGTTTTGATGAAAGTCAATCAGAGTTTTGAAGGGTGTGAGAGGGACTCGAAATTAAAACTAATCCACTTGTGACATACTCAGAACCATTTGTTTTAAATTTCTGGATGCAGATACACATCCAAATCTCAGAAATAAATATACCTATGGATTTTAGTGCTTAGTCACATCTGGTCACATATCTTTTGTTACACTTGGCAAACATTCATTCCCTCTGGTTTCTACCCTGGTCTGCTTCCTCCCTTTTCTTGACCCACCAAATAGCTTCTGTGACTGAGCTGGAACAGAGAGGTAGCCTGCCGTTTCTCTGCAGCAAATTTGAGATTGTACCACTTTTAATTATTGATTATTTATTTTATATTTGAGATAATAATATAATTACATCATTTCCCCTCCCCATTCACTCCTCCAAACCCTCCCATATAGCCTTCCTTGCTACCTTTTAAATTCATGTCTTCCTTTTTTTCATTAATTATTGTTACAAATATATATCTATATCTGTATCTGTATCTTTATCTAATCATCACGAACATACATACACACATATTCCTAAACACATAAATAAAACTAGATCTGTTTGTATAGTGTTATTTGTATGTATGTTTTCAGGGCTGACTATTTGGTGTTGGATACAACTGACAAACATTCCTTAGTTGCCTATAGTACTTTACATAGGATGGAGACGTCTTGTACTTTCTTCACCTATATTAACATGCCTATTGGTATTGCCCTGGTTCAGATTATGTCTAGGTAGTCATGTTGGTGAGACTTTATGCAGGGATCTTCTGATGTTCTTAACAGATACAATCGAACAGCAAACTTCCTGATCCCCCTTCTGTAACAATTTTTTAGCCTCTTCCACAATGATCCCTGTGACTTTGACTTTGACTTTCTTCTTTCCTGGTCTCCTATTCCATTTTATTCTTTCTAATCAGAGGGTGTCTATTTTTTTAAAAAACATATCTTGTTCAATGTTTTCTTATTTATGCCCAGGTAAGTACAAGTTATCTTGAGACCAGAAAAAGTCATGTTTATATCTGCTGCAGAGGGCTATATTATAAAACAGGAAAAGATTGGCCATTAAAGAAGTAGGTAGAGGAACAGACAAAGAAACTATCGAATGTATTGAATAAAGTATATATAATTAATATAAAAAACATAATCTTTTTCTCTTTCTTAAATATTTAGTTAGTCTTAGGTCAATCATCTATATCATTTGTAGAATTCATCTGGAAAAATACTCCATAGCTCACTGAACTGCTGGATGAAGAGCTAGTATGATACAATGATGAAGATACTAGCTTTTACACACTATTTAAATCTGGGATCCCTACATTTTCTCAATATTTTGTGGCTTATTAGGTCAGAGATTAATATGACTCTTTTGTACACTTTAGATTTCAAAAAGTGTTTTATTTGTCTCAAATATCTTTAAAATATTTTTGTTAATAATTAGTAAAAACGGAGTCCTTTGAAAAACAACATTTAAAGATGCAAATAGAATTTATTCAATTTGTTTTGGGATGCAACATCAGGGAATGAGAGAAGTGAAACTAGGAACCTAAAGCTCCTGATTGCTACACTACTTTATTAGCTGTACTATGCATTACCAAATCACAATATTAAGACTGTGATCATATCAAGTTACCCAATGAAATGACAAAAAACAATTGGAAAATTATTTTGTAAGCAAAATGACCTGTTGTATTTGTTTAGGGAAGAATTTGTTAAAAAAAAAAAAACTTTTCAGAGAATTGCTTTTTACAATTAGAAATCAGATAACAAAATTTGTTCTACATATAGAATCATTTCTATTTGGAATAACTTTCTTACGCTAGTCCTCTGACTACCAAATTACATGCAAATGGCATTGACAACTGACTGTTTACATTTCCTCAAGGTTCATCTATTGATACTTTAGTCCCCAGTGTTTAGATATCAGAAGGGGTGTTCTTTTGAGGGCTATGTATATAGAGATGAGCTCATGGTTTGGAAGAGAAGGAAACACAAAGCGTTTTCTCTCTATTATGTGATGGTCTAGGAGAAGGTAGTAATGTGTAAATCAGAAAGAGGAATCTATTGACAACTACATTTGCTCACACCATCATCTTTCCAGTTTTCAGACACATAAAAAAAAAAAATGTCTGTCATTTAAGCTATCCAGTTCATGATGTGTTCTTATAGAATACAGAACAGCCTCCAGAATTTTGATGTGGAAAATTTCATCAAGGAAATGAATCTATGAAGGTCTGCAATGGGAAACTATAACCATTGCTACTAAGAACTTAATAAGCAGGAATGGAAAGATGGCTCAGCATTTAAAGCACTTGCTGCTCTTTCTGCACACCTTAAGTCAATGGCCAGCACCCACACTAGGTGGCTCATAACCCCCTGTAACTCCAGGCTCAAGAAACTCAATGAATCTTTTGATCTCTTCAGGTTTCAGGTCCCTTACACCCCCCACCCTTACCTCTCTTCTTCTCTCTCCTTCTCCCTCTCCCTCTCTCTCTCTCCCTCCCTCACCTTCTCTCTCCCTCTCTCCCTCCTTCCCTCCTTCCCTCTATCTCTGTCTTTTCTCTCTCTCTCTCTCTCTCTCTCTCTCTCTCTCTCTCATACACATACATGCACATGTACAATATTTTTAAAAATAAGCTACTAGATTAGATTTAATATCATTTTCTAGCTGGGGAAAGTAATGGATAAGTGAACTAGAAGATAAGTTAGTAGAAAAATGTGAAATTCAAAGAGGAAAATGAAATCTGACAATGTAGAGTAAAGTAGAAATGAAAGAGACAGTAGAAAAATGTTCAAATACCCACAATTATAAGAAAAAAATGAAATAAGATGTTAGAAATGAGACTTTTGAAGAACTACTGCCTAAGAATTTTCAAAAACAGAAAAACCATCCCTGAAGACATAGAAACTGAAGAAATCTATAGGCTTTTAGAGGCAGCAGTGTTGAGAATTTTGGTTACTATGTCATAGTTGCTTCAACAGGAAACAGCTGAAAGTCCAATGATGAAGTAAAGTTTGAAGAAAGAAGGATAAAATACATGTTACCTCAGCTATTTTTGCTTGTATAATTGATATATACTGTAACATACGTATTTAAAGTTTGCAATTAAATCATGTCCAACATATAAATACTTTCTAGTGAAGTCATTAGTACAATAAAAATGGGATTGACTTTAGCTGTAGTGCGAAGAGACAGGGTAGATAGAACCTGTGGAGACCTACCTCCAGTAGATAGGCATGGCCCCTGGTCAAGGGATGGAGCCACACACCCATCTCAAAGATTTTGTAAGTCATACATGTTTCTGTCCAAAGAAAAAACAGGGACCAAAAAAAAAAAAAATGGAACAGAGACTGAAGAAAAAGCCAACTGGGAAACGGCCCCACCTGAGGATACATCATGTCTGCAGAGACCAACCCCCAACACTTTTGTCATGGTCAAGAGGCACTTGTAGACAGGAACCAAGTGTGGCAGTCCCTGGAGAGGTCCAGCCAGCAACTGACCAATGCAAAGGTAGATCCTTAGAGCCAATCATCAGACTGAACTCAGGGAAGGCCTGGTGAGGGAGCTGGCAGAAGAGGAGTGGAGGGGATTGTAACCCCATTGGAAGAACAAAATAGGCTGGCCTGACCACCCAGTTTCCAGAGAATAGACCACCAATAAAGGAGTGGTCAACCAAGGTCTAAAGGGATCTTTGGCTCCAGACACATATGTAGCAGAGAATGGCTTTGCCTGACAGCAATGGGAGGGGCCTTGGTCCCTGGGAGGTTTGATGCCCCAGAGTAGGGGGATGCTGGAGTGGTAGGGCAGGAAAGTGTGGGTGAGGAGAGCACTCTCATACAGGCAGAAGGGAGGGGGAAGGGCAGATGTGGGATATGGTTGTAGCAGAGGGAGTAACCAGGATAACATTTGAGATGTAAACAAATGGAATGATTAATATATTATTTTTAAAAAGTTATGATCAACTGTGTTACTCCTAAAAATGTCTTGTAACTGTTTGTACCTCAACACATAACTTAACCTATCTTTATTTGAAGATTAAGGAACCTCTCAACTCTCACCAGAGAAAGCTTCTGTTCTCAGTAATCAATGTCAACACAGAGACTTACATTAGTCAAGGTGCAGAAAATAAGAGACTGAAGAATGTCCAGCCTTAAAGGGAACATATATACTCTATCACTTCCTCCAATCACTCAGAGATCATTACCAAGTGTCAGCAGAAAAATTATAGAGACAGTAGATGACCACAAAGAAACATTACTTTCTGCACACAGCAGGGTAACTGCACAAGACCTTACTGTGAGTGTAACAGATTACTTATATGATATGTCAGACCAAATCCCAACATGAAGAGAGGAGTTGAACTGAGGTTCCATCCCTTGCAGTGAATATATGGCATTTAATAGCTGCTGGGAAAGAAAGGGTATCTTTAGTCTAAGTGTATTGCCCCCATGAGTGGACCAGGATCCACTAGAAAGTCATACATCCAAGAATGTTTGGACAGCACAAATTATCCTCAGTCAGGAAAAGACAAGACATAAAATGGGTGAGATGGGAGGGTAAAAGAGTTGGAGGGAGGAGGGGAAATATGCTACAAATTCATTCTACTAAATTCTCAAGAAGAACACATGTAAAAGAAGAAGAGAGAGTAATGAAAGGAAGGATTTGTGAGGGGGGACTGGGAGAAGAGGAGGGAAGGGCTCTGTGATTAGGGTATAAAGTGAATAAATGAAAAAATAAATAAATGAGAAAAAAACATATATCAAGCTGAATAGTCTTGACAAAAAGAAAATGATCCTAGAGAGACTTAGAGAAATATACACACACAATAGAATAAATATAGTGGAAAGGGCAAAAACATCTGACGGATTTTAGAGGTTTTAAAGCAACAATTTTTATTTACTTTAGATATGTGTAGCATGGAAGACTACACCAATAGTCACATCAAAGGTATGATGAAGATGAATTCAGTATTCAAAGTTCTTGAATTTTCCATTATATAACAAAAGTATTAGTTATAAAGATTCAGCTAAGAATATATGTTGTGATCTATAGTAATAACTTGAAAAATAAACAAATACATATTCATCACAAAAACTAAGAGGAAATTGATATAATAAATCATTATACCATAAACCAACAAAGATATTAAAAGCAAGAAAGAATGAGATATACTAAAGAACATAAAGAACACACATGTCTTAAGTGATTTCTACAACAACACAATACACATGATTTTTTTCAAGTGCACAAGAAAATTTACCAAAATAAATCCATGTGTTATGCCGGAAAACACTTCTCAACAAATTCCAAATGCTTGGAATCATGTCAAGTCCACTCCCGAGGATGGTGAGGTTGAGTTAGAAACTAACAGTAAGAAAGACTGCAATGCAACAAGTCCACTAAATGTTAATCTAGTTTGCTAGTTGCTTTTGGAAGGTTGGTAAGTCAAAGTGGTCACAGTCAAAACTGGAAAATGTTAAGTGAATGGTAATAAGAATGGAGCCTATTGGAGCTTTAGAACGCGGGCAGCATGGTCCATAGGGAGATATGTAGACCCTTGGTGCTTATGATAAAGTAAAACAGGCTCAGTCCAATGCCTGTACAACCTTTTCAAGAAGACTTAAAAATGAGGTTTCAAGTCATTTCAGATATTTCAGATAATCAGGGAACAATAAAATAGTGACACTTAAGCTCAACACCCAATATGCAACAATAAGACAAGGATCAAATAAATCAAAGTATATTGATTTGGTAAAAGCTAATTGAAAGGGCTCCCCTTTAGCAAAAGAGAAAAACGAAAATAAAAGAAAGAAAATAAATAAAAATACACATCATCAACAACAGTGAAAAGAAGAGACCTTTATCACACATAAAGCCAGTAATCACAAGTAAATAGCGTAACAAGCTTGACTCCAAACAATACAAAATTTAAATAAAATGGGAGTGAAGCCTTCCTCCGGTGGGGCTCAGAGACAAGGCAAAGTTTGCTTCTATAAGGATTGACTCATACATGCAAGCATTGGCAGCTGCAGTTTCCTCGCCCCAGAAGACTGCAATCTGAGACTGTTCCCCTACAGAGATGAGCTAAGCCCTTCTTCTGGGCTACACACAATAAATATGATTAGGTTCCAGGTTGTTGTTGAGCAGACCAGGTTCCACCAGAGCAAGCATAGTCCAGTGGATCCCAGCTTTTCTGTATTTACGTTTGTGTGTTTGTCCTTTCTTTATTCTTTTGTCACCTAAGTCAAGTTTTTAGGACTAGGCTGTGCTGGACACAGTTGACTCATTCTATATCCCACATTATAGACAAAGGCAGTTTGTTTGCTTTTATGAAACCAAACAGTTCTTGTCTTCTCCTTTGAAAAAGATGGAGGCCAACAGGTGGAAGTGAAGATGTAAGCAGCTCACTGTGGTTACAAAGCTCTCCTGTATTCTAGGGTAAAGAAGATGGGTAGAGTAAGCAGAGAGGCCAGAAAAGAGAAAAGAGGGCACCTTAATAATCCAATGATGTTTACTAAACCATAACACAAATTCCCAAGGGATTGTGAATGTTCCACCCATATAGCCCTGTTTATTCAAGTTTTGAATTTGTACACTCTAACAGTGTACCCAAAGTAAGTCATCTTCCCAATGTCTCCAGACAAGAGGCCTTTATGACAGTCAATTAACTAACATCAACAAGTGAAATTTATCAAACTGCTGCATGTTTTCTAGTAAGTGACCAGTTATACTACTGGGGTGTGTTCCACAGCAAATGAAGACTCCCAGAGGATGTTTTAAGAGTTTGGGGGATGAAAACAAGCAATCTCTGTGAAATCACAAGTAGTTATTGAAAAATGTCATGTTTTAGGTGGAACAGTTTTTAAGGAACATGCATAGAGCATTGGTTTCACAGCAGAGTGTTTGTTTCAATAATCAGTACCATCACATCCTGAATATATACCTAAGCTACCTGCTTCAGCTTCCTAAGACTTGATTTCTTCACCATGACAAGCATATCAGTCACAGCTGGAGTAAAGGTTATCTACATAGTGACAGGATGACCATAAAGAGCTAAGACATACTTCCTAGGACAGGCCAGTCCAGTCAGTTAGACCTCACCAGAAGTATGGTGTTTCTACTTACTGATTTCAATGACCAGTACTTTGTTACCAGAGAACTGTCAGTATCAATTAGTTAATTTCCAATACCCCTAAGATAGTTACCAAAAATTTCCAGAACATAATAAAAGTGGAAAAAAATATTGGCTAGCTACTGCATTTCTTATTAAACGTGAATTCTCTGGAGATAAGATGATATCAAGATTTATCCACCTCTCTATTTGGATAGCTAATGTTCATAACAGCCAATGATTTCCTGTACCTCAGTGCCTTCGCATATACCAATTGTGAATAATGTCTTTTCCATCTATATTTGGTCAACTCTATGTGTTACATAACTGGACGTGAAGCTACCAGGTCATGCTCTGCATACAAATAGTTATTTGTAGACTTGCCCTTTCCCATTCTTTCCAAGAAATGCCAACAGCAGTTTATGGTGTGTATGATCACTTGAACAATTTCTGTAGGGTGACAAGATATATATCCTATCATATTATGCCATATAATACATAAACATTTAATAAAAATATTTAATTGCATAAATATATAAGCACATAAATGCATAAAATATAGAGGTATTGGTATTTCATATAAATCGTCACATGAGTTATTTACATAAAAATTGCAAGGATTTTTGCCTAGCACACTTTTATACTCTAGAACAGGTCTTGGCATATGGCAAGCATTTGTTTCTAGTGAATAGATATCACTTGCTTTTCATAACAAGCTAGTTTTTGTGAATCTCACTTTACGGATGAGAAGTGATGGATGGAAAAGTTAATTAAGTTACTTAAGGATCTATTTGTTAGCACTCATTTAAGTAGGTCAGTATTAATCTTCCATGTTCAAGTATAAACCGGGATACTACGAATTATTATGGACAAGTCTGAACACATTTCCATGACAGTAGCCATTGTGCTAAAAGGGATTGCTCTTTCTTAGGATTCCCTGTATTTGCTTGTCTGTGTATCTGATGCTTAGGTTTGTTCCTTGAGCATTCTGAATCTCTGGACTCTATCCTATTTTACCTAGTTTAGCTGTCTGTATTTGTTACTTAAATATGTTAATGTTGAACATGAATTAATTCACCTTCTTCACTTCTATAGTCATCCTGTTGCCAATTCTTCCTTATGGGAACAGAGTTGTGAGAGACACAGAGTTTGAGCAGGCATTTGTGATTTCCAGGTAGTGTAATTGGCACAACTATCATCTGGTAGGAATCTTAGAGACTCTGAAATCTACTTTATCACATCATGATAGAAAGACTGGAGTGGATTCCTATCACTTGTGGTGAACAGCTCCAGGCTTTGGATTGCCCACCAAAATCTAGGAATGACTACCCTTAAGGGGTTTGAATAAAAGCAGAAGCTAGATATCTAAGGAAGAAAACATGGTAACACTGACATCAGGAGAAAGGGCAGGGCAAATTTATCTACTATATATCATACTGAGCGACAGCCTGGACCTATCTTTGGATCAGGAAGGAAGTTTTCAGCTGTCTTTGATAAAAATAGATTTCTTGGACACTTTCGAAGCAACATAGGCTAATAAGAAATTATGATGAATTGTCTAACACTGTGAATTCCAGAATCTCAGGACCCCACGCTCAACCCCATCCTATAGCCTTCTCGCCTGGAGCAAAGGCAGGTTCTTTCCAGGGGCTGAACTGCTGGCCTGCCCCACTGCCATCGGAAGAGCACAGTTGCTTGGCTCCACATGTGACTTTGCCATTATTCAGGTCCACGGCTTTCCACGAGCTACTTATCTCCTCTTCATCTGTAAATAAGAGGCTGCAAGGGTTAAGTTGGATTAATTGTGTCAAATTCCTAGGAAACATGGCAGTCGCTCTATTTTTAAAGAAGATGGTGCCTATTTATAGCAATTAAACCTTCTGCCATATAAACAAATAAACCACTAGAAGAGAGAAAACTGAAGGATACAGTCATTTCTGTCACTCCCTTTACACTGAATGTTGGATTCTGCAAGAGGAGTATGAGGTAGATGAGGAGGAAGAACAGAAAGAGACATTGTGCTAGGAGAAGAATGCAGGGAACTTGGACTTAACATGCTTTATTTACGCTGCTTGATGGGAGAAGAACTCCCTTGAAATCAGAGAGAGAGAGATCCACAGTTTCCAGAAATAATTGAACAACTTTTGGCTATATACTCAGAAAAATGTTAATTAGTGTATACTGATTTATTTATGCTTCGAAGGTGTTTTTTTTAATCCTAAAAAATTATTAGAAGTAGATCTACTCAAAACTACAAATGAGAAAAGAAAAACTTTGAAAAGCAGCAACAGAACAATAAAGGGATAGCATTCCGTGCCAGTTGGTGAAATGACCAAATACATTTAATTAGCCCCTAGGAGTGTAGTCTAATCACTGATGTTTATTCAGATTATGTCAACAATTGATCTGTCTTTCTTCCTGAACACATAAAGACAACAGAGATGGCTGTTTTGAAAAAGCCAAGCAAGAAAGTTTCCCAGCTGTGAGTCAGTCCTCACGGGCATTAGTGCAAAGCTCTAGGTACCCACCAGCTTCTCTCGTCTTCTAATCCTGGGAAACTATGGGAAAGGAAAGGGTGGAACTGAAACTGAAGATTTATTTTTATAGGCGTTGAGTACAAATGTGTGCAATAACAGTTAAGGCAAATGAATGCATGTTCACACAGAACTCAAAGTATGTCATTGAACCCAATGAGACAGTCATGCAGAGCCTCAAGACAGTTAGAGCTACTTGAATTCCATCAGGACTCTTTTCGTATTAGCCTGTGTCTCCTCATCTTCCTACCTCTCTACGATGGGGCTTTTAGACCGTGTTCTGGAAAACAATTAGAAGGGTGGTGTGAGGTAATGAGTTCCCCAGTCTCTGAGCCTGTCAGTGTCAAACATTACATTTAGACCCTAGGTTCTTTGATAGACCTACTTTGGACCTGTTGCAAAATTTGACTATCAAAAGCGAAATGACCTACCAAAAAGGGAAAGGCCAAGGATATGGCTCAGCTGATGGAATGCTTGCATAGAGGGCACAAAGCCTTGGGTTGGATTCCCCTGTACCTTACACACTTTGGCATGGTGTATTCTTCTAATCCTAGCACTCAGGAGGTTGATGGTAGTAGATCATAAGTTCAAGGTTATCTTGGACTGTATAGCAAGTTCAAAGCCAGGCTAGGGTAGGTAAAATTCTGTTTAAAAAAATAAATCATTTTGTGCCACCTTTCTTTCCTGATTCCAAGCTAAATCTTCTTAGTGAAATTACACATTTAATCAAATTTAATTAGCATACACTTTGGGTCAATGACTCATGAGCAAATATTGGCCATGAAGAGTGGAGTACTCATGAAGATGGAATTCAGTAGGGACATAAAGACGAGGTTCTAAAAAAGAAGGGTCTAGCAGACAGTGTTCCTGTATGCTGGGACCTAACTTCCTTTGGAGCTTTAGTGAGCAGAACTGTGCTCCTTTAAAAGACGTGTCCACATCTGTCCATCAGAACTTGTGATTACTGAGAATAAACATGTCTTAGATATGATGTCAAGCCTCTTAAGAACATCCTTGCTTACTCAAGTTGGCCTTAATTCAAATGATAATAGCCCTTATTAAAGTCGCATAAAAAGGACTGAAAGAGAAAAGAAAGAAGAGAGGGAGGGAGAGAGTGAGAGCAAGAGTCAGGGGCTTGAATTCAAGTTTTACAGCACTAAATCAAAGAATGTTGTGGCTACCAAATTGAAGTGATAAAGGGTGGACCCTTCCATGGTTCCCCAGGAAGGAGTTGTGTTCTGGCAGCTACTTGATTTTGGAATTCTGGCCTCCCAAACTGTGAGAGGACACATCCTTACTGCCTTAAGCCACCACATCTGTAGAAACTCAATTCTAGCAGCCCTAGGAATCTAATATAGTTGTCACATAAGAAACATGGAGCAAGCCACAGTTCAACCATCTATTATCAGGTGATCAGTAGCATGGTTAAAAGCTTGATCTATGAACCAGGTTGCTAAGGTTTAGATTCTGATTCTGACACTGGTCCCTAGATATCATCTTAGTTAGGCATTTGACCTCTCTGAACTTCTGTCTCCTCATTATTGAAGTGAGATCTATGATAGCTGATTTATAAAGAATTTAGAACAAGTGCATGAATGTGATATATATTTATACTGTACCATGAATTCTCAGGCCCACACTCAGAATACTGTAACAGTTCTGTTGGTGTGATTGGGACAATTTACTGAAAGAGTAAATGTGAATTCTGTTCAAGTCAAATGACCTACAGTGTACCAGAAAAGGCAATAGGAAATGTGTTTAAATAAAGGAAATAAAGTCTCTGACCTTAAGGAACTTTTAGTTCAGGGTGAATTTATGCCTCTCCCTATAAGAAGAGCAAGGCAGAAAGTGAGGTCAAAATAATCACAAGAAAGAAGCCAGATGCCAGAGAGAAACCCCCAATGTGACAGGGAGATAGATCAGGGCTTTTAAAAGCACTGTTGGGGTCATATGGTTAGGTTTTCATCTGATAGATTAGGTAGGTGTTTTTTACAAAATGATGAAATATCAAGAGGCCACTCTATGTGTTCATAGCGGACAAGGCATGTGGATTAAGCATAGAAGGCATGGCCTTCTGCAAACCAGAGAGGCCTCACTCGACACCAGCTCTACTGACCCTTCCATCTTGCACTTATGCTAACTAAAACGGTGAGATGTTTCTGTTGTTTAAGCTCCTTCGTGTCATTTTGCTAAGGTAGAAAGATAACAAATCATGAAAAACCAGGGAGAAATACCATAGTTGCTTTTTTTAAAAAACAAAAACAAACAAAAAAACCATTATTAACAGTAACAGCAAATTTTTGATGTAAAGGATGATTCAGTATCCATTTTCTGTTTTATACTCCAACTCTAAGAAGTTTGCTTAAGCACACAGTGGAATTCAGGAAAGTCAATAGCTTTCAATGAAATGTTCTCTAGAGGGAGACAAGCAGGAAAGAGATTCTGATTAAAAAAAAATACTCATCTTTCTATTCATGAAGACACTTTATTTTTGAAAAATGTGTTTATTTCAGTGATTCCTTTACATTTATCTTTCATTTTGGAAGCCTAGTTTTTTTTTAAAAAAAAAAAAAAAAAACAAAATACCCTTGTTTGTTTGTTTGTTTGTTTCCTCCAGTATGGATGGAATTAACCCTGAGGTAACATGTTCTTTTACTGCCGAAGGACATGAAATAAATGATTCTCTTCACAGGTCTGTCAGTCAAATTCCTGCTCACCACTGAAAGCACATTTGTATTCTATGTTCATGGTGGAGCTACCCCTTCCTCTCAAAGTGGAATGCATGAGTTCTCCCCAGCCCCAGTCTGTCCAGTACTCCTCATAGTCAAGCCTGGGGTGGACACATCATGTTAGGTTCTGAGTGCTCCAAAATCAAGGGCAGTTTCAAATGTTCTATACACATCTATTTCACCCCTCTCAGAGCCACAGAAGGCTATATATACTTAGAAGAATGGCAAGAAATGAATTGGAAGGAAATCTCATTAAGTGTGGTGTGTGTGTGTGTGTGTGTAGTGTCAGAATATTATAATTAGCAAGGTACATCTTCACCACTCAGAAGTAGAAGTGACATCAACTTGAAATATTGTAAATGCAGGTTACCCAGCTCAGTCTCAGATGCAGAAACTGCCTTTGTGTTAAGGCAGAGCAGGGATAGTTCCAGGTATGATGTCCATTTGAGTCTTAAGATACTAAAGTCTGAGAACCATCACTAAGAAAGTTCACTTGATAGCTCTAAGCCCTCAACTTTTGGCTAGGACCGCATGATTTCCATTCTGACAGGTGATATGAAAGTTTACTAAGCACTGAAGTCCTTCCTGTTCCCACGTAGGTAAGGTGCTAAATAAACAAAGTCAGACGGAGCCTTGGTCCTGCAATAGAGCTTAAGATCTGAGTGCCCACACTTTCGCAGGGCTTTTTGCTCCCATGGGCCTCCTGCACCTGGTTCCTTTTGCTCTCTAGCAAGCGTTCCCTCACCTGGCACATACGCCACATGGAGTCTCATCACACCTTGGTGAAGGAACACATGGACCCATATGCCAGCCAATGTGTTTATGTCTCATTCTACGGAAAGGGGAAATATGTTTCAGAATAAATGTTTGCATACTTTGGAGCAGATTTATTAATTTTTTTTAGGGGAAAGAATGAAAAAATAAAAGAGATAGCAATCATCACTGGAGCAGTTGAAGCTTTATTGTTTTGAATTTTTTCTCTCTCTCTTCTTTGACAATGGCCTGGGTGTCAGCCGGAAGGATTTATGCTGAGGTTTGAGCCCCTGAGGGTCTAATGTGGGTGAAATGTGTTAGTTGAAATAGTCAGGAGCAGGAAGAGTTAATGGTCAGAGGTAAGTACTCTTGGACCTAATTAAAAACTACCAAAACCCACAGGCTAAGCAGTAGGGTAAGTTTGAAGCATCCAGGAGCTGTGCATAAATGATTAAGGAGACTTCTAGGAGATTACCAAAGCATCCACAGAAAACTTAAGTGGTCTTTATGCATACAATCCAGAAGGCAGCTTTTAGCAACAGTTAGAAACCAATTTATTAAATTAATTATAATTTAATAATGTTAATAATGGACTATTCTGAGGGTTTGGTCCCCGTTTGACATTGGTTGGAAGTGAAACTTCCGGAATGTAGGGACCAAAGGGAAGCCCTTTGGGTCTACCCTCAGAAGGGATTCTGTGACACAAAGCTCTTTCTGGTGTCCTGCTTGTCAATGCAAGCTCTTCCATTCATAGTCCTCTGCTAGGAAGTTAACAGCCTCTAGTCCCATCCTCCGCCATAGGTCATAGTGGGTCTGCCTTCTATTCAGCTTTGTTATCTGAAGCAGTAGAGTCTTTGTCTTCAGCTTTGCTCTGTGATGAATACTATTAGCCTCAGTCTGCAGAGAACACTTCACTTCATCGTGGTGAAGGTGTTCTTTCTCAGCAGTTAATTTTCTATAATCTTGAGTAACTCTCTTGTTTGTGCAGCCTCAATGGTGGTATGTCCCTAGTGGGCAAGATGGAGTGCAGGACTCATGGTGAGCCTTACATGAAGTCATAACACAGGTTCTTGAAAGGCAAAGACATGTCAAAGAATTACAAATTACAAAGAATTACAGATCTTCTGAGCTGTTTTATATGTTATAGAGGCCTGCTAGAAACAGAAGGCTCAACTCGAAAGCACCCAAACAACCTGCTTCCTGAACTGCACTTTGTGAGGTGGATTTTATCAGAGCCACCCAGTTTTAAATTTAGCCTTGGCCAGAAATTACCCTGCAGTAAAATGCAAATTGTATAGTTAAGGTTGACTAAACGTGTTCAACAAAGAGAAGAGGAGTGTAAGAAAAAGGTTAGGAGGAAGTCCAGTCAGAAGAGCCTTGTACTGCAGTGGAACTACAGGGAAGCACCACTGGAAGCATATCCTGTCCATTTCAATGGCCTGGCTCTAGTACGCTTCTATGTTCCTTCTGAAGCTGGGTGATGTTTGGCACACTTGGTGTTACATGAATACTTTGCTGGATCCAAAGTGTGCTGGCTTGGGGCCTGTCAGTCAACTATACCTCTTAGGAAAAAGTGTTTGCATGTAAATCTGAGTGGCATATTCCCTGTTCTTTATCTTTCCTAAGATAAAGATGGTCCCTCTGCAGTGGAATGCATGCTCAGCTTCCTTGCCTGGAATGTTCTTCTCTTCTTACTCTCATGTGACTGTGGCACAGGGAATCTCTCTTTTAACTTCAGAAGACACCATGGTTTCCTCAGTGCAGGTTTCAAATTCTTCATGCTTTTATTCAGGAGGGAATTTATCCAAATTTGTCATTACACATCAGCAGAGTGGTTTTCTTTATATCTTCATGAAGCTGTAAGCTCTTTGTGAATAGACTCTCTTCTGTTTGTAATCCCCATTACCTATCATTGTCCTAGCATAAAGAATAGATTCATTGTGTGGCTTTAAATGAATACAAGAATGATGAACTTGTCTTTATTAGTTCAGCCTTTTGTGTAAGTATCCAAGAAACTCTTTTAGCATTTGACTCATAACTCAGATATGAATTACTATAATCCCATGGATAGATAAAAGTGTGGAACATTCCAGGGATTGATGCCAGGAAGTTATAGCTTATGAAATATAAATTTTCTTGGACGCCTTTCCTGATTGTAGAGTTTAATAATAAGAAAACATTGATCTTTAAAACGTTTTGCATATTTGACATTGTGATCTTGAAATTTATGAATAGATATTTAATAAATATAATACTCTAATGGTAAAATTAGTGGTGATATGAGTATAACATAATTGCTGCTGTGTGGTGTTGAGACTGTGAATTATTTGGGTGCATGTCTCTACATGATGTTCTGGATTCAGATGTTCTTATGTCATACTTGAAAATTTTAGAATTTCATGAGATTACATATTTGCTTCAGGTCACAGACATACCATGTGATGGGTGTAGGTTTATACTTATCAAGTCTATCTGGCTCCATTGGCTATGACCTTTCCACAGTTCTGTCATAACTAATAGTCTTAGGTTCTTTTCCTAAAATTTAATTTTCTATTTCTTTCTGGGAGGTTACCTGAAGCATAGGGACCTTTGCATCTAAACTAAAATACTGGATTCTTCCATGAGGATGTCTTGTATAATTTTCAACCACAGTATGTCCAAGGAAAGAATGCCATTGTATTCTTATTTCATACATTTTTGAGTCTCTTTACAATGAATGGCATTGTTGACTTTGTGGACAATCAAACTTGAAATCTCAGAGCTACTTCATCTTCCAAATGATACTCATTATGCATCTCTGGACTCTATGGGTCTTGATGTATCTCTATTATGCTTTAGTATCTTGCCCAATATCTGCATCTGCGTAGGATACTTGCTCAAAAAATAATTTAGTGGGGACTATTTGTTTAGTACCACACTTTGGAAATGGGTGTCAGTGGATATGTCTGTGGACCCTTTGAAGATTCTATGAAGTTTTTAAAAAGCATTTCTTTTAAGAATTATTTCTCTTACTTAGTGAACTTATAGTATGATTATATCATTTCTCCTCCCTGAAAATCCTCCCATATATCCCTCCCAGCTCTCTTCTAAATGAATGGCCTCTTTTTCCATTGTTATAGGCATGCATATATACATGTATTCCTAAAAACACGAGTGGTTACATACGGTGCTTATGTAGAAAAGTGCACATTCTTCAGACTTTAAGAATCTCTGAGAACAAGCCTTTGGACTGTTACAGCAAGGAGATCAGCAAAATGGATGGAAGCAGCTTCAAACAATCATAGACGCAGAATCCAATTTCAGGACAGTGGGTAGATGGAAGAAAGAAGGAGACTCAGAAGCTATTCATGAACAAGTTTGAAAAATATAAGATAGGAGTATAAGAGGCATTCATATGGTTCCAGATACACAGGATTACCTGAGGAGGGGATATGAAGCTACATTCACTGAATGTTACTGTGCCCTGCTACTCTTTTGGCTAAACTAATTCTGTGGTTCTGATGACTGATTAAATTGAATCTTGAGAGTCATATAGTTGAGAAAAAGGGACTAGAAAACTGATGAGAGAGCTGTCTTTGGATACCAAGTTGTCCCCAGAGATGTTAATGTTAGTGGAGAGATATGGAGGACACAGTTGGTTCCAACTGATGGGTTCAGGCTTTGGTTGTGCTTGTTTTTTGACAAATATGAGGCAAAATCTTCTAACAAGACCAAAAGGAATGCTGGGTACAATTTTTTTTTTATCAAATTATGAAACATTTTGAAAAATTAAAATTTTTAAAACATTTACTGTGTAGGTACTGAGGATGTAGTGTCTTTGTTCTTATGGTCTTGCCACATTTAATAAACTATGAGTTCCTTAAGGGTATGGACTATGTTATAACTGTTCACATATTTCCCAATAGTGTGTAGCTTAGTGCTATTTGTGCAGTAGGTAAACATTAAAGTTTTAGGTCAACTGAATTGAATCCACATGAACTATTTATTTTAAGCAAAGCCTGGGGCTCCTTCTTCCTTGAATTATTTTGGTGGGAGTTCTGTATAGCCGACTTGCAGAAGTCCACTGCTTGGGAATACATCTTGAAGGGTTTAGGAGCTACGGATGCATTTAGAATGGTGATTCTGAACCTCAGCATTGTTGACATTGGACTGGGAAATTCTTCGGAGAACTGTCTTGTACATTGTGTGTGCTGAACAGGATCCTTGGCTTTTGCTGACCGTGCCCCTGTCACTCCCCCAGCCATATCCAGTTGTGACAAAAATATCCCTAGATACTAACAAATGTCTTCTAAGGCACAGATCCTCCAACCATGAGAACTTCAATTCTATAAATTTTGATGATCAACTCATGAGAAAATAGTTCTATGTAATGACCGTTGACACTCAGGAAATCTGAGTACTGATTGATGAGCAGAGCCTGCTGCGGCCATGTGCAGTTATTGGTGTTTGAAATGTTCTCATTCTCTACGAGGAGTAGGACATGACTTTCAAGTGAATTCTAGCCTCAGCCCTTTGCAGCTGTCAGCCCCTGCAGCCAAGATTCCTGATCTCTACCTTTCTTCTTCAGTGTTAATAGAGGAGCCTGTTTTCTTGCTGATGCTGTGAGTTGACTGGACACAGCCAGTATGTAAAGCCAGTTTTGGGTAACTTGAAATATTTTGTTCTTTCATTTTGAAAACAAAATATAAATGACAAAGCCTGATTTATATTCTGTAAAGCACTGTGAAAAAACTCAGCATTACCTTATTTGGAAAGAGTGGATCAGAAAGACACTTCACAAAGATCTCTCTGTATTTGACATTGTTTTCATGTGGTAAACACAGAAAGAATTAACGTATTGTAAACGACAGGGGACAGATCAGTGGGACAGATACTTGCTGCTAACGGCCTACTTGAATTTGATCTTGATCTCAAAGTACATGGTGGAATGAGAGAACGTACTGACTCAGGCTGTCCTGTGGGCTCCACATTCACGCAGTGGCACATGCTCAAAAATATTGTTGAAACTTCAAGCACTAGTGAGCATAATAGTGATGGTCTAAAATATTGAGATTATATAAAATAGAAATTCATAAATTATATAAAATTTAAATTATATAAAATAGAAATAAAATAAATTTTTGAAGTGTATTTTATATAGCATAAAATCTCCTTTTGAAACTATTCAATATAGTGGCGTTTAGTATATTAATTAAAATGCAGGATGTTTTCTGGGATACAAGGCAATGTGTCCTTTGGGAAGTGTTTAATTTATAGGCATTCTGCTAATGTGCTCCTTATTTCAAAAATGTGCAAAGACATGTGTGAGGCTGCCCACAGTAAACCTGCAAGCTGCAGCAGTCACACTTCATGACGAAACTCATATGTTTCAGAAAGAAACTTAAAGGGCTTGAATCCTACTTTCTCTAACATGCAAATAAGAGCCATCATGTAGTCTGAGGCCACACTTAGTTGAAGGATCACCGACCTTTCTACTAGAGGAAAATCGACCCCAACAGTTGGAGCTGCAAGCCATCTGTCTTTAGTTATTTTACACTTTGTCAAAATTCATCAGCATGGCTGGAAAATAGCTAGGGCCAACTAATATACTAAAATATAAAATGTGATTAAATGGCATACTCAAACAGTTTATTGAGGGATAAAATATTATGTACCCTTTGAAATTTTGGAAGAATAATAAGAGTTATGGAAGTTATTCATGTTGTAAAGATAATGCAGAATACTTGACAGGTTGTTGGAAGAAAGTGAATTTATGCTTAAATTTTTATAGGTGTAGAATCCTAGTTTCTTACATTAAAACTATAATTGAATTTAGAGACCATTAACTCAATTCCGTTATTTTATTGGTAAGGGAAACGACACTAGAGAGTTTAAAAGGATTGTTCAATATATAATGTACCAGAAGAAGAGAGCCCCTCACCCATCTACTATATTAAAAGAACCAAGCTTTACTACTATTAATACTGCTGCCAATAGAAACATCTCAAATTTCAAGAGTTCATCTTTATTAACTTATTTAATCCCACACAAAATTCTAGATGGTATGTATTATTGCCTTTTAAAAGAGCAACCAGGACTCATGATGGTAAAGAACTTTGTAATATAATTTTTTTTATTTTAACCAATTTAAAAATATATGCATGTGATTTGCTGTATAAAAAATTCTGTTTCATGAGACCCCAATTCTTAATTTCTGATCTTAAGGCTTGCATTATCAGGTTCTGCAAAAGACACCATCATTTAGGTACAGACACAGCATACAGAATGGGAAAAATTTTGTCAGATATGTATTTGACATATGTTAGTATCTAGAACACACAAAAATTTAAAACAACTAAATATATATTTTAAAATTTTTAATTAAAAATGGGGCATGAAACTAAACAGAAAGTTCCCAAAATACAAATGATTGAGAGACATTAAACATTCTGAGCTATGATCAAGAAACAAGAGTATGGTGATTTGAACATGCTTGGCCCAGGGAATGGCACAATTAGGAGGTGTGGCCTTGTTGGAATAGGTGTGGCCTTGTGGGAGGAAGTTTATCACTATGGGGATGGGCTTTGAGAACCTCCTCTTAGTTGCCTGGAAGACAGTGGTGTTCTCTGGTTTGGGTTAGGAACAAGATGGAGAACTTTCCGCTCCTCTAAGCCCACTTCTGCCTAGATGCTGCCATGCTCCTGCCTTGATGATAATGCACTGAATCTCTGAAACTGTAAGCCAGCCTTGTTTTCCTTTATAAGAGTTGCCTTGGTCATGGTGTCTTTTCATAACAATGGAAACCCTAACTAAGACAAAGAGAGAACATGGAACTTTAGTTCTCTGGGTCTAGGAAACCTACTCCACACAATATTTTGTAGTTTAATCTACTATCCAGAACACATGTGTGTTCATATGTAAAAATATGCACATATTGTGTTTATAATACGTGTGTGTGTGTGTGTGTGTGTATGTGTGTAACAGTATCTAAAGAGGTCATGAATTTGAGAGTGAGTTGGGGCATAGGATGAATGGGAATAATGTAAACACAGATGTCTTGTGTGAATTCTTATAAAAAAGATTATTCTTATAAAAAGATTAAAAATATTAAAGAAGTTATAAATCAATATAAAGAAGTTCTATGGTCGAGAAAAGAAAGGCTCTAATGGTGTAAAGCTATCAAGTTTTCCCAAAGTAGTACTTCTTAAGCTTTAATTAAATCTTTTGTAAAACTTGATAACTTGGTTTTGAACTTCTGAATTGACTCAATTTGAAAAAGTTATTCTAACATTCTAAATTTATTCTACTTTCAAAAATTTAACACATTCTTGATGTCTTACAGGTATAGAATATTTTCTTGTCTCATAACTCTATATCCTGGAATTCATTCTCCCATTATGATGTCTTTTGCTTTGTTTTCATTTTGCGACCAAAGAATTTAACCAAGGTCACTGTCATGAGAAACAGAGGTGCATCCATGAGAGTATGGCACTATCACTGAATACAGTAACTCCTCTCCTGTAACAACTATCATGTATCACTAAAGTCCCCCCTACATATAACCCTAAGAAGGGCAGGCCCCATGAGTTTCTCCCCAAGAATAAGTCTTCATCCTCAGTCTTTTGTAGGCCTATGCATGTAATGAGAGCTGCTGTGAGTTCATTGCTGCAGTGGTTATGTCACTCCCAGAAGACAACATTCCATGGCTTTTCTTGCCCCCATCATGTGGCTCATACTTTGGTTCTACCTTCACTTTCTCAATTGTCCCTGTGCCATATACTGATACCTGGCTGAGAGCTGAACATTCACTTATTCTCAGCACTTTGACCAACTAGTAATCTCTGAATTAACTACTATCTGCTGCAAAACAGGTAAGTAAATAAGGAATATGTTAAGTTGAAAGGGAGATATGTTGGGGATCTGGGAGCAGCTGGAGAGAGGAATGGGTGTGAAACATGTATGCGATTCTCAAAAAAAGATTAAAAATATTAAAGAAGTTATAAATAGAAAGAAATTCCATGGTCATGAATAGTAAGGCATGTATACATGTATGACATTTTCAAAGAATAAATAAAAACACTAGTCTGTGTTTGTCTTGAAATTTTTATAACGAAGAAACACTATGAGCAGCCAAAGTAGTTCAATAGGATAAATAAGCAGAAAGTGAGGACACGATCTATTGGCCATCAAGATATGTCTGTAGAACACAGCAAGTGCAAATGTAATATGGGCTTGAAGTGGGATAGGGCAATTTACTTAGGACAGAAATGTAGAAAAACTTCCTAATGCTAAGGGAAAGATGCTTATACACAGAGAGAAAATAAATTGAGGTCTCTCTTAATCTAAAAACTTGATCTCAATTAGAATAAAATCTTTACTTTAGAAGAAACCATCAAATTTTATAAATCGTTGTAACATATCTGATGGCTTGAATGTAAGAAATGATTTTTATAAATAAAGCATAGAAATACCACCAGAATAAATTTTGCACACTCATAAAGTATACTATTGTACACCTGTTAGAATGCCCACATCTAACTACATCACTATTGAATTTTGGTTTGAAAGCAGATGTCTGTCTTTGCTTTCCATTGTTGTGATAAAGACCATCATTATAAGCAACTAGGGAAGGAGGAGATTGTTTCAACTTATAACTCTCAGGTCACACTCTGTCACCAGACCTGGAGGCAGGAAGTGAACCAGAGGCCCTGAACATTGCTTACCGCCTGTTTTGCTTAGTTTGCTTTCATCTACAACTCAGGGTCACCTGCCCAGGGAAGTAACCTTCCACAACAGACTGGGTCCTCTCACATCAGTTATTAGTCAAGAAGTGCCACACAGAGAACGCCTGCAGGCCAATTTGATGGAGCCAGTTCCTCCTCTGAAGTACCCTCTTTCCAAGTAACTCTAGCTTGTGTCACATTAACAAAAAACTAACCACAACAGCAAATTAAGAAATCTACCAGGATTATTGACGCTTTCTGTTTTTCAATCAACATGAAAAATGATTTAAAAATATCTTCTACCTTGAAGAGGTAAATAAAAATAAAATCATATATGTTATAGATATTTATTATATTTATTTTGTAAAATTAAAAATTAAAAAACTATTCTATATCTTATAAAAAAGTAATTCATAGATTTGTACTTCAAATTCTTACATGTGTTCATTAGAGGCCAAGATCATATAGGCTTACAAATTTTTTACTGGATATTCTGTTTACTTACGTTTTAGATGCCTTCCTCTTTCCCCATTTCCCCTCCTTAAAAACCCCCTATTCCATCCCCCTCCTCCTTTTGACTTTTATACCATTTTAATTACATGCATGTATTAAGGTTAGTTCTAGGTTGAGGAACTAGCAATACAATAGATGCAAATAGTCAAGGAACAAGCATGACAATAAATACAAATACTCAAAGAACAAGCAAGGCAATAAAGAAAACTCTGTGAATACTCCCATGATCACTGTTTCTAAGAAAGGGCTTATCAGGATGACCAAAACATCTGAGCCAACTTCCCTGTCCTAGCCAATGTCTGAAGCCTACTTCCTTGTTCTAGCCTAATATTTAGATTCCCGCCTGAAATTACTTCTTTGTTCTAGCCTAATGTCAGCTTCCTGCCTTAAGCCCACTTCCTTGTCCTTGGCCAATATCATATTCCTACCAAGCAGCCCATTTCCTTGTCCTTGGCCCATATCAGATTGTTGCCAAGCAGCCCCAAAAGCTCTCCGCCTCTCCCCTCCTTTTTATTTCATAAACAAGACTGAGCCTGTCTTAGGTCATTTTGACAAGAATGCCTTCCTTATCCATCATGGAATATGCATTATCAAAAGCAATGCATTTCTGTATTAGGTTGGTAAGGCTCTGTGCAAAATCTTACCCATCCTCAGCTTGCCAGAATGTTAATTTAATAACTCTGTCTGGGGGTCCATTTTCAGATTCAAGCCATATACTTTGTCTACCAACATGTTGATGTTGTTAAAGACAAGCTTTAACATGATGGGCATGAATAAAAATATTCCCAGGACAAAAAGGACGAGCATGATCAAGCTATATATGCCATTCTTGAAGATTGACCAAAATAGAAATACTGACCTCAGTCCATGGGTAATTTTATCAGCAGTATCTACAGAATCAATGCTCAGCAGAGCAGCATTCTTTAAATTCATGATCTCACTATGTAAAGTTAAAACATCCAGAGAGGTGTTAGAATTATGCCAAATACACTGAAAATGTCTTTAAACTCTTTCCTAATTATTATGACTACAACCGTAAATTTTAGAACTAACATGAATCCAATTAAATTTGGCATGACACTAGAGATGGCTCCTTACTTTTAAACTCTGAACCTCCTTCCAATAATTTGAATAGGATAAAGAGCATCAATCCTTTGTTCTAAACGCCTATCTAAATCCTCTTGTATATTCAACACATTAGTAACATTTTTTTTTTGCTAAATGATTAACAAAAGTAGCTGTCTTAACATATTGTGTCAAAGCAATTGCAGAAGCAGTGGTGCTAGCCATTAATGTAATTAAAGCTGTTATACCAGCAATAATCAAGCCCACTACACTCTTGCTTCTGCTTAAAGCCTGAGTCATTTATTCCAGTACTTGGAAGATTTTTTTCAGAAGACCAAGGTTCTGTGATACTCAGGGCAATAAAACAAAGGCTGGTTGATAGACCTTCATAGCTGACATGTTGGATTTCAACACACTAACACAATTAGAAAGTGTACAATCAATGCAACTTACATTAAATACTATAGAAGAAATAAAAGTAATTTTAACTTGACAATTACAAGAGCCTTAACACATGTACTAACATTTGTTTGAAATTCAGATCCTATCCCCTTTATTTCTTGCTAACATAACATCATACTGCATCTAACTTCCAAATATGTCTCCGAAAATGTGCAGAACCAGCCTTCCAAATGAGTACTGATATTTTCAATATTGGATTGATTTCTAGACCAGTCCATGATTGAGTCTGAATAACTGGCCACATTTAAGAAAAATACAAGACTCATTATAGCTTCTCTTTTTGATTCTCTGTTCCACTAACTTCATGGTTGTGATTATGTTGTGTAGGCTTTATTCCCAACACAGATGAGTCTGAAGCAGGAGGGCCACCAGTTACAAGTCATCATGGGCTACATGGTGAGACCCTATCTCAAAAGTCACACAGACACACAGACACACACACACACAATAGAAAACCAAAACAAATCAATAAGCACATAAAACAAGCACAGAAAAGAGGAAACAGCTTAAATATTTATTGTGGTAAAAGAATGGATAAATAAGACTGGAAGACATATTGGTGGCTAACATGTATCACACAGATAACATAATCATATGCATACAAATAAAAACCTTCTAAAATAAAATAACTTCTTAAATCTTAAGGAGTTTTCCCATAAGACAGAATACTTCACTTTCCTTTAGAACATCCTGAGTCTTAATGAGTTTCTCTTTGACATGAAATGCTTTATGTTGGAAGAGATTGCTATACAACACATCTAGGGAAAGGTTTACATAGACACATAGCTGCACAAAACACACACACACACACACACACACACACACACACACACACACACACACAAGTTTAAGTAGCAAAAGAAAAACAAAAGGATCAAGTTTCAAGATAAACCAGAAGACTTGACTAGTAGAACTTTTTAAATACTATCACATTTATAATACTTTATCAACAATATTACTTCATACTTGTTAATCCAATGTTCCTAACACCATTTGTGAAAAATGCTGTCTCTTCTCCAGTGTATACTCTTGGCATCTTTGTTAAATACCAGATGGCTGTAGTTAAGTGCACTCATATCTGAGTATTCTATTTAGTTCCATTGATATACAAGCCTGTTTGAGGGGACAAGATCATACTGTTTCTATTAACATAATTTGAAACCAATATGATAATTCTATCAGCATTGTTCAGGATTGATTGCTTCTTAAATACTCTTTCTCATGACTTCAGGCATTTCTTAGTTGCCAATAGTTCTTTGTCTAGAGTTGGGGCTTCATCAGATTTTCCCCTTCCTTGTTTAAGTGTCTATAGGTGTTCTTGTTCAGGTCTTGTTTAGGTAGTCATGTCATTGAAACATCATATGTTCAGCTTTTTTTGCTATTTCTAGGAGGCACAATATCACAGCTGAGTTCCTAGTCCCCTGTATTCTTACAATCATTTTGCCCCTCTTTCCATGATTTTCTCTTGCCTTAGGTACAGGAGTTATGTTGTAGATACATCACCTGGGGTAAGGCACCACATAATCACTTCTTCTCTCTACTGTAATGAGTTATGGTTTTCTGTAATGATTGGTTTCTGAACAGTTGACATTAGGTACCACAGATGAGGCAGAACAGGTGGTACTTATCTTTCTGGATATGGGTTACCTCATTCAATGTAATCTTTACTTGTTCCATCCATTTATTCTGGTGCAAGATATCAAAATAACATTTTCACTTAGTGTTTATTGAAGATTTTACTTTCAGTGATTTTATTATTTTGTCAAAGTCATCTGTCATTGGTAACTCAGACCTCGTACATTTCTTGTCTTTTGTAGATGACAATCAATTCAATACAATTACATCACAAATGAAATTTGACATTGTAGGTATTGCAAGGTCATACTCATAGTTAAGTTCCTTGTCATTCACATTAGTTCATCCTTAGGTACATTCATGTCACCCCAACCAGTCCTTTGTGAGCAGCAAGACTAGTGACACCGCCTTTACCTATCACCACTAATAACTAAGATTCATCCCTCTATTAGAGGAACTACATTCATATCCTGAAGGTAAGTGGGTGTACCCAACCATTAATTGACTTTGTGACTTGATCAAAAGTAATGTCATGTGATGGTGATGAATTTTATGTGCCAATTTGACTAGGACCCAAGATGTTCAATAGCTGATAAATACTGATTCACAAAATATCTGTGGTAGTATTGCAGGAAAAGATGAGCATTTGAGTTGGTCTACCTGGCAGAGTGGATGTCCTGCCACACTGAGTCATCAATAGACCACTGAGTCTTGAGGAGAATGAAATGCTGGAGGGATGGAGATTTGCCATCACTGACTGCTTACTCCAGGACATTGGCTTTCTCCTGTTTTAGTGATTTTGCTTCTTAGCTCTAAAGACTCAAAACTGGAATCGGTAGTGTTGGCTCTCTGGCTCTCAGATTATCAAGCCTTTTGAATGGCACTAACTTTCCTGATCTTCAGGTTGTATGTTACATATTGTATGATTTCCTATCTATGAGAAAATTGTATAAATTCTCATAAATCTATCATCAACTATCTACCTGTCAGCTATCTACCATCTACCTACTTATTATCTATCTTTGTCTAGAGAACCTTGACCTATATAAGTGTGTAAGGGAAATTGTTGTGAACACAGAAAATAGTAAGATAAAGGAATTACAATACACATTTATTAAAGGATTTTCTGCACATTATGGTAGGCAGAACAAGGATTGCCCAAAGATAACTAAATTCTACCCCATGAAACCTATGTGTATGTTACTTAAGCAAAAATGGGGTCTTTATAAATATAAAGGCTCTTGATATGGGAAGTGTTGGGTTGTAGTGTGGGTGCCTGACCAGTTGTGTTGATGTGTGTCCCTTGTCTGTCTTGCCACAGGGCTAGGGCCACTCAGGGAAGACAGAGGCATGTTTGACTGTGCTCTCACCATGTCAGTGCCAGGAGGCTATGTGAAGACTCCCAATTCAGGGGAGTTGGGGAATGCAGTCTGAGTTCCTGAGGGACAGTTTGTAGCTTGAGGGTTGGGGGGAGCTGTCCCTGGGACAAAAGGCAGTGGGGACCAACTGCTTCTCAAGCTCTAGGGCCTCCAGACAATGCTAGAATCCTGGGAAGAGCCAAGAACAAAGTGGGGGGCGTACAGGTTGGATTGGCTAGCAGCCAAAGGGGAGAGCGGTCCCACAGGATGAGAGTCTTGCTTGGCTTGGTTGAGGCTGCTTGCTTGGCTGCTTGGGTTGGTGGTCATTGTGACAGGGAATGCAGAGAGGTCTTTTACTGAACCAGTGGCTCTGTAGACAAAGGCCTACTTCACTGTTTCCCACAGCAGATCCCAAAGAAGAGAAATGGTCCATGGTTTTAAGATGTTTATTGTCATGGTGAAAAGTAGATGAGAAACTATATCCTGGTTTGCTTAGGGTGGGCCTGAGGTTAAATACCTCTTGCATGGAGGAAGGTCTGGGAAGGAACGCTTAATTGGCTATGCCCCTCTGGCCTTTAGGTACCTCATTAATATGGAGATCTGTCTTGAGGCTCAGTGACCTGTGGTCATGTCTTCTACCTGTGGAGGGGCTAGGGAAAGTTCCCTTTACAAGACTGAAAGACAGAAATCTATGGAGGGCTGCAGCCTCGTGTCAGGAGCCTAGAGTCAGGGAGTGTGGCAAAATGACTGCTGTCTCTTACGGGAGACCCTGCAGGGTCACCTGCTGGGTCTCAGGTGGTTTCTAGCTTGTGCTCGACCAGAAACCAGGCTGCCTTTCATGGTCCTACAGGGAAGTTTATTATGACTATGAGGTAAGCCCAACATATCACAATGGTCTTTACAACAGAGATATAGGCATGTCAAGGTTAAGGAGTCAGTCATCGTGTAAGGAGGCATCTCATCTCATCTCAAGTAAGATGAGTGCAGTATCATAGAAGGAAGAGAGTCATCAGCCAAAAAATGAGAGTTGACTTCAGAAGCTGAGAAAAGCAAGGCATGGGTTTTCTCCTAGAAATGGAAAACATCCATCATATATGAGCTATTTTAGAATCTCTAATTTCCATCCCTGTTAAAGGTTTGGTGGCACTGAATTTCACTATTAGATCCATCTTTTGCTGCTACTGCTAATGTAGTGATCTTTTCTGAGTGGCGTTGTGCAGGGACAACCAGGTACACCATACTCCTTCCATCTCTCAATACAGACTTTCAGTTGATATTGGCTGAATACTGAATATTCCCAGCAAGTAAAAACGACTGTCCTTGATGGCTAGGGGAGCAGTTGTTGATGAGTATATGCCCTCCCTTTTATTTTGTAGGGGAAGAGCTCTAATAAAAGTCATTGGCCTCAGCAATGAAATCCATAGTATCTCTATGTCAGTTTCCCACTCTTTCCCATTCTCCCCTCTGGCTTGTGTGTGTGCATCATCTTCTGATCTCAGGCCCTCCATACAGAGAAAAATGCACTCTCTGTAGGTTGTTGTAGTTGACAAGATATTTATTTGTATCAGTAAGATTTCATACAGAAAATATAGTAAGGGTAAATAAATTAATAGCCTAATTAAAGCAATAAGCTTTTGATAAAATGTGAATTCTTCCTCTAATTTAAGCTGATTGCAAACCATGTATTTTTTAATTTACTATTCAAAATCTTAAATTAATGATAATCTAACATAATATATTAGAAATTTCTAACCTGTCTTCTACTCAATAGAATGCATTTACAGGACTGTCTTCAGGAAGAAAAACTGCCCCTAAATTCCACCTCACTCCAGAGAAGCATAGATAAATTGAGATCAATCTGCATTTAGAATATTTTGAAGCTACAAAAAAGAAACTTTAGCAAATGTGTATCAGCTAAAAACAACAGATAAAGAATAGAGAACAGCACACCTATTGAAATGCAATAGAATCTAATGTCTCTCCTTTTTCACCTGTGAGAAGATCTTGTGGCTTGAGATCATTCGACATCACAGTCATGTCATATTCTGTTGAAATAAAGCAAATACTATAATTTTTATAGTTATCTTGTAGAAAGAGTCTCAAAAATGAATATACTGTCTGTTCCAGTAATTCTATTTGGAATTTATCCAACTCCAAAATCTGAAACACAGAAAGGGACCTTCATATTGGACGGTTATGGCAACATTAACATTAAGAAAAAACAACAATGGAGGAGAGATGACTTAGTGGTTAAAAGCTCTTACTGCTCTTCCAGAGGTTCTGAGTTCAACTCCCAGCAACTACATGGTGGCTCAGAACCATCTGTAGTGAGATCCAATGCCCTCTTCTGGTGTGTCTAAAGACTACCACATATGTACTCACATACATAAAATAAGTAACTGTTTAAAAAAATAAAAGAAATAAAAGAAAAGAAGAAGAAAATTAGAAGCAACAAAGCCCCTTTCCAAACTAATGTTTAAGCATCATAAAGACTGACAAGCAATATTATCAATATTTTTATATGCAGAATAATAAATAGTAGAAAATAAAGAATGTTTTTACTCATGTTTCATAAACCAGTACTTCTTCAACATTTTCAGCCTGAATAATAAAGAAAACACATTAGGTTGTATTTTTATTTAATTGTTAAGATGATTTGAATTTTAATACTTTTCAGTTTGAATGACTTTTTAAATTATTTATTTATTTATTTATTTATTACATTCCAGACCCCCATTTCTCACCCTGTCCACGCCCCCCGGTCATTCCACATCCCATACCTTCTTCCTGCCCACTCTTTCCACGTGGATGTCCCCACCAACCACCCCCTCACCACCAGACCTCTAACTCCCTGGGACCTTCAGTTTCTTAAGGGTTAGGTGCCATCTTCTCTGACTGAACCCAGACCTGGAAGTCCTCTGCTATATATAATATGTGTTGGGGGCCTCATATCAGCTGATGTACGCTGCTCAGTCCAGTACTCCAACATGCCACAGGGACACATGTTCTACTGTGTTCATAGTGGCCTTGTTTGAATGACTTTTAATAATAATTTACAACAATGAATGATACACATTAATAGGAAAGTATTCTCCTTGTTTTTATTTTCATCAAGGATAAAGTCATGTGTCAACAACATTTCTTTGGACATCATTCACATTGATAGGACAGTGTTTATTTGATAGTATGGGATAGAAGTACTGCAAAACCAAGTAAATATGGGCTCTACCCATCTTTGGCATTTATTTTTTGTCATTCCTTATACTTTATTTTCTTGAAATTCTGTTGTTTCCCTTCATCTCAAAGCTGCAGGAAGCCTACGACTGTTACCAGGACCCTGGCCTGGAAGAGGAGCTTTAATTACACTTTGCTGTCATCAAGGTTAAAACTAATGCTTCAGTGATTTTTCCCCTAGTTGAAAATGTCAGACTTCATGTAAATGTGGTTATTTTAAATGAGAATAACTGATTGCCTAGCCTAGGAAGTTAATAAAATTGAAGACAGTTCTGTCTCACATAGGTGCTCATGTCATGGCTGGAACCATGATCTAGGATGTTCATATAAAGGTACTTTCTTTAAAACAGCTTTAATGACCAGTTTTTAGTAAGGGATTTAGCATTTTTTAATTGTACAATTGAGCAAATACCACACAGGAATCAGCAGCTGTATTCCAGTCCACTCAGCAGACACCACATATAAAGCAGCAAGGACTGTTCAATCCAGAAGAAACCCTGAGGTTCAACAACCAGCCCAAGTGTGCAGAAGTGGCAAGAAGCCTAGGAAAGTCACGAGAAGTTCTGTGGCAAGTTTCTGTCTATGAAGTCACCACAAACAGAGCTCAGCAACACAATGTAACGTGAACCAATACATGTGTGTCATCAGAGAAGAATATTGAGACAAAGCAAAGCAAATCAATGCTCCAGCTTCCACTGTCTGTGGGGTCATATTTATACTCTTTCTAAATATCACACATCCTTTCATGTATCTGCTATAGCAAAACATCCTTTCACCTGGATCTGCTTCAGCAAAATATTCTTTCTTGTATCTGCCCTAGAAGAACATCCTTTTACCTGGGTCTGCTTCAGGAAAACATCCCTTCACCTGTGTGCTCCAATAAAACATCATTTGACATAACTGACTTTCCAAAGAAACCAGAAGTTTACATTTCATCTGTAAGCATGAGTCATTGTATTACAACTTAAATACATTTATATGCACAGTATCAGAGATGTGAATGAGCTACTGACAATAAGTCCAGGGATAGGATTTATGCAACTCCAAACACCTCAGGTTTATTCAAATAAAATAATATTTTGAAGGCATAGATTTGTGAGGACATGGGCCTAATTATTATTTTTTACTTGATTAAATGAAGTAATTATATTTGGAGTAAGAAGGAGTTGTTTTCTCATCTTCTATTTACTTCTCAAGGTATATTGAGTAAGACTGAGATTCTCACCTTCCATATTTGAAATATGGATTAAGCATAGCTGTTCTTCAAGTCCTATGATACATTGTTGAGATTCAGAAGATGGTCATAACAAGGGAGTCACAATGGAACATATCAATGGGTAGAGAAGGCAGGGTAGATAGCAAGTTTGCAAATTAAGCTCTTGCAAAGGACCTAAGAAAGTTCTCAGCAACTACATGGTGGTTTACAACTACACATAACTCCAGTCCCAGAGGATTTGATAGCCTTCTTTGACTTCTGCACACACCAGGCATGCATGTGATGCACATACATATATCTTCAGGCAACACACCAATATACATAAAAGGTAGATAGATAGGTAGATAGATAGATAGATAGATAGACAGATAAATAAAATAAAAATGTATTTAAAATGGCTATGTACATATAGCAATGCTCAATGTGATGGTTAGGCATAGAGCAAGAAACAATGGCATGTGCTGGAGAAGACTTCATAGGAGATACAGTTGTACTGTCTGAAACCTGTGCAGTCTTTAGAGATGATGAGAGAGATGCCAGGAGCTCCAAGAGCATGTGTGTGTTTAGGAAATGATGATTTGTAAGTAATGGGACAGAGGGCTGCAACCAATGTGAAATTTACATGGCTGCAGAGTAGAGTCCATACCTCATATTCCTGTAAAATATTTATTATATTTATCATGGCTTCTTAAAAATAATAACCAACTAATTTATCCCAAACCAATTTTTTCACTAGTTATAAATTCCCTCAATAGAGAATACAGAAATTACTGAAATGTATTAAGCTTATTCATTGTGCTATAGGTTTCATTTATAATTAATTTTTGAAAGAAGGAAAACATTTTATGAATACTGTATTGTTATTCTGAGGTCATTTCCCTTTCCTAAAGAAGAATAAACTTCAGGGATATATCAGCCCCACCCCAACTTATTAAAACTTCCATAAGAAACATCTAAAGATTTTTCTACTCCTTAAATTTGCTACTAAGTGTATTATTAAATTAGATATTTGTCTTACCATTTAAGTTTTAGGTGTTTGATAAAAAACAGTACCCACATCATTGGGTGACCTTTCATTCATGTACTTATGAAAATTCTTAAACCAACTGGCAATCAGTATTCTTCACTGTTGCTGTCTTTGTACAGATAGGGCCCTTCTGTTTGCTCTTGGGGACCATTTGTTAATAATAGAGTCCAGTGTTTTTGCATGCCTACCAACCTTTTCAAAGAGAAAATGAAGTGTCACATTGTTGTGTTTTTTTTTTAAGAGACTAGAGAAAATTTGAGGGCATCCTTCAAAATAGTGGTCACCAGAGTTTTAATTCTTCCATTTAACGTTAAAATTAATTTTTTTTTGATATTTGCTTTCAGTTCAAAGGGGCTTCATGTGACAAATCAGCTTCTGGAGGACACTGTGCATCATGAGAGTGTTCAGGTCTTCCAAGAATTCCAGGGCTTCATTTGCTACCTTGAATGGACAGTTACTATCATGTGACACAGAGTTAAGATGTTGACATGATGACATGGTGCTCACATGTGCTGCTGTTAGCATGGTTCCTCCCCACTGCATGGATTCTCATCTGTCTTTAAATGATTTTGTTGTGATTTTTCATGTATTTTCATCATTAACCTTCTAAGCTATTTCTATATGTCTTCTTCTAACCCCAACCTCTGCTGTGAGCTCCAAACTCATGTATCTAAATTAGTATATCTATTGAAACATCCCGAGTATCTCTTACTCTTTTCAAAACTAAGCTCGTATTTCCTATATTTCTTATAACTTGCTGAAGCCCAGGCCCATCATTTACCCATTGCTTCCACGAACCAGTTCCAAGTCAGATAGATGGCGCATCTCTAAGTATTTAAAACATACAAATTCTGTTTATTTCTACCATCATATACTTCCTCCAAACCTTTAGTACACCATGCCTCAACTGCTAAAATACCCTCATAAATAATTCCCTGCCTTGGTTCCATGCTTCCCCTTTATTTTTAGTAATCAAAAGAAACTGGAAATGTAAACAAGATTTTCATTCGTAAGCATATGGAAATGCTTAAAACATTTCCATAGTTTCATTTTTTCCTTTAGGAAAAGCAATTGGACTGTTTAGTCTGCATGCACAGGCCAATGTGACATGCCAATTATTACTCAGGCTTCATTCTTGTTACTTTCCCCTTTGCATCCAAGGATCCAGGCACTCAAGACCCTTTGGTGATTTTCTTAAGTTCCTATGTTCTTTCCTGGGGTGACTCTGCATGATCCTTTTTTGTGGAACGTCCTTTTCCCTCTTTCCCTTTGTCAAATTTCCCTCCTTTTAAGAGGCAGCTCAGGATCATTTTATTTCTGTCTGCTGCTGCATTTGAAGAGACTGTCCATCTCCTCATTCACACACCTGCTTACTGCACTCTGCTGTCGTCTCTATCATAGTGATCTTGTTCATACATTTACATATTTATATCCCCTATTTATCATAAAAGAATTTGAAAAGTAGAGGTCATATGTCCTAGTTCTAGAACCCAAACAACCTCACCTAGAATAAGAGTATGGTAAATAAGTATCTAACACAAGCATATTTCTTAGAGATAGAAAATAAAAGCTCAGACTTAGTAACTCTCTAGATTCAATGCTTCTCATAATTATAGTGGAAAGGGCCACATTATTTATGTAAAAACACCTTTCTCCAGAAGAAGTACTGCCTGGCTCAAGGGTCCCAGTCTGACAACATCAGGCAAAACACCAACATCAATACTGCTGAAAGGTGCACTTATTTACCTTCAATTTCACTGCTTGCTTAAGGTCACATGCAAAGGAAGGAGAGGGGATTCCAATTCAGTCCAGTCTGGATTGCCAAGCATATGCAGCTTGGTCAAAACAAGCAATAATTTTCATCCTAAGTTACCTAATAAAGAAATCTTCCTCTCAAAGAGGCAGCCAAATATGCAAAGGAGGAGCTTGCTAAGACAAACATTCAGTTCGCATTGCCAAGTAGCACATTGATCTCTGAATTCTGAAACATATGCATTCAGGTTATTTGCTGTTTTCTCTAAGGATGAGAAAGGCAGTGAGGTGGGTTGGACAGACAGTATATACATTTGCATAGCTAAGTGTATATATTCAGATGATTCTTAAAAATGCAGGAAGGCTATGCTGTGAAATGTTGTTTGATATGCTTACTACTTGCAGAATAGAAATGCTACTAGCTCTGCTCTCATGTGTTAAAAAAAATCTCTACTCACTGAATTTACAAGCAAAAAATTGTTAAAAACTGAAGGAATCCAAACCAAACAAATAAATTAGAAATAAGACTAATAGATCATAAAACGACCATATGATAAAGATGTGCTTTTATATTTATGAAACTAATTCTCAGCAATTTCTTGTGGTAGGCATAATCACTCCCCGATTTTAGAGAGATCAATGAGGTTAAATAACTATTCTAAACTTATAACCAGAAATGCAAAGCCAGAATGTCTGATTTAGGTCTATCCTCTTAGTCACTAAAATATATGTTTAAGTGGCTGATAACTATAGGTGCCATATTATAAAACACAGATGTACATGTGTGCTTGAATTCAAATCATAATGGGCATACATTTGTATATGCATAGATGGCATTTAAACATATATACTATATAGATGCATATGCTCAGCTGTTTTATATATATATATATATGTAGAGAAAATAGAGAGATACATATTTATATACACAAATATGAAAACAAAGTATTCAATAAAATTAAAATATAATTGTACCCATGGTATTAATAATTCTTCCTACAGTGGTGCAGTTGGGCCCCCAAATTCAACAATATGAAAATGAGGAAAGAATTTTCCCTTATGATTATATTTTAAAAATGATTTCCAAGAAATATTATTTAATCACTTCAGGGAAGCAGACTTTCTAGAGGCTGTAGCCAAGTAAAACTTTTGAAAATTTTTTTTGTAATGTTTACTCAGTGAGATCATGTTTTCATTGCCCTGATGAAATACAGGTGCAAAATCTAAACACATCAGCCCCACAGTGCCATTTCCTGCTGAATTCATTTCTCAGCATGGCTGAAATCCTTCCATCTTTCTGCTCTTGCCTCTGTCCTCCACACTTGTGATGCTCACAGGCTTTGCTGAAGACAAAGCAGAAGGAAATCCCTGTTCACTGAATGGTATTGACAAAGTGCCAGTAACGTACTGAGCATCAGTTCACTTAAGGCACTCAACACTATGACATGGGCTATATTGTTGCCCTTCAAGTGCACTTATGTAAACCATTGTGACTGGCGGTTTACACCATGGTGATAAAGGAGAAAAGATAAGTTTCTGTTCAAATTTGAACATGCACACACACACACAAGCTGTTGTTATTGGACAAGTATCTATTATTTGCAATATATTACAATACTTAAAAGCTCACATATGTCAAACATTTTGACTATATATATATATCCCATAATAACTGCCTATCATTGCCATAGGAGAAACAGAGCCCTGGGGAGTTAATGTACTTTAACCAAAGCTACCCAGGGAGAATGGAAGTGGTCATTTGGAACAACATGGGAAATAATATTTCATTATCACTACATTTTTGGTTTAGAAACCAATGGAATTAAATGGATTTGAACAAAACCGAAAGCTATAGGGTGTTTGCCCATCTACATTGCCAGTGACAGTTCACAGACCAGATGGAAGGGATGATTCCTTCTAATGGTGCTAGGAGGTGAAGGTGTCAACTTGTTTTCACAAGCTACACAGCAGCACCCTTGCCTGGAGCCCCTGCTCTGTCACTAAGGGCCAGAGCTGCCAACTGTTAATCAGAAAGGTAAGGGGCTCTGCTGGGAATTTCAAATCCACATATCCTCGCATGGAAGCTAAAATCTATTTTTTTTTTTTTTTTTTTTTTGCTTCTTAATTCAATCACACACCCAACTGGCAATCTTGCATATCAAAATGGGAATCCTGGGAGGCTGTTGGAATATGCAGATCAACAGAAGCTAATTAGCATTAACTTGCAGCCATCCTGAACTGATTGGCAGCACAGCTGTGGGGACCCAACAAAACATGCTGAGTCGCATGTTTGTCAGGCCACCTGCCACTTGGCAGAATCCAAAATAGTGCAAGCACTATGCCATAATAACTAGGTGACCCTACTTTGGGAGGAATAGAGAACAGACACATTTGGATTGCACAGTAATTAGTACTGCCTTCACCTGACATGCATTTAACAATGGGCTCCATAGCATACCTTCCTCATCTGACGTGTTGATGTCTTAATTCAGATTGACTGCTTCTTCCTAAGGCTATTGGTTTCCCATGAAGCTTGTAATCTTAACTCTTGATGCCTGCAGCCTGCCAATGCTTCAGGCATGGAGACTCTCGGTGTATCTGAGGTGCCAGATTCTGTCTCCGGGAGCTTACTTGGCTGATACTTTTTAAATGGATGAATAAATATAGAAGACATTAGGGCAAGTAGAGAGAGGATGGGTGCCCAAGATGTTCTGAGATATTGTGGGCATTTTGTTGACTTTTCTAGTGTTGTTAAAAATATTAATTTACTCTGATAGCTAATGGTGGGCAGAAATCACATCGCTTTTAGCCTGTCTACAGCCACTGCTGGTAACCTCCTTCTCCCTTTACACGTGGCTTGGAAAAAGGTCTAAAATCAGTCAGCCGTGTGATGAGCAAATATGTGTATGTGTATATGATGTATGTGTATGTGTATATGATGTATGTGTATGTGTATATGATGTATGTGTATGTGTATATGATGTATGTGTATGTGTATATGATGTATGTGTATGTGTATATGATGTATGTGTATGTGTATATGTATGTGTATATGTGCTCTGGCCAGTTTGCAGTGGAAGCTGGAGAGAGAGATGGCTCCTGAAGTCACATTCTGAGTTGTGTGAAGGAGATAGGAGGATGGTATCAATGGGCTATTAACCAAATACATGTCTCCTGTAACAAATTGCTTTTAACTTTGGACTGTTTACTTGCAGTAAGTTTGCATGGAGAGTGGGGGGCGGGGATTGTAATGACAGCATCTGCTGGAAAGGGAAAGACAGAGTTACACAGATAAATGAGATAATTTGAACTGAGTGATTTTAGTGGCACTAAAAAGAAGAAATCAAAAATTAAGAAATTATTCTTTTTAAAGCATTCAAAGTGTTTTAGTGCCATTCTGGCAGACATCAAGAGTCAATTATTTGATAGATGATCGAGGAATCAGGCTTGTGCAGTGATGAAGTCAGCGAAGGCTGGTTCTGAAGTCAGCGAAGGCTGGCCCAAGACTAGAGCACTGCTGCTATTTCTGCTTTTGTCTAAGACTTGCAAAATGTCACTCATTTAAAGACGGGTGACCAGCACATCGGAGAGCAGGAACACATGGGCAGCTCTTTTTTATTTCCAATGGTTTTTGGTCTTTTCAATAATGCTCAGAGTTCTTTTTCATTGGGTCATGGTACACAGCAAACCCTCAATGAGACTGTTTATTCTATGCTTACTGTCCTCTATGAATCAAATATCGTTAACTTAATTTTATAGAATAATTTTTTGAGAGGCTAATTAAGTGTTCAAAGAAACAGTCAGTGAGTTTCCAAGATACACATTCGAGTCTGTGGGGCTCCAAATCTTCTGCTCTTAGCCAGACTGTCACAGAGATAATGGCAAAATGATAGTCCCCAAAATAAGTAAATGTTTAAATGAAACTGTGAGCAGCAAATCAGAATAAGGAGAGGTTGAGATTTATGGACTAAAAGTTTTGTGAACATAAGACTGCATGGCAGTGGTATGGAAAGTGGATTCTACAGTGTAGCTAAAGTATGTGTACACTTTACAACAAATGAGTTAATAACTCTGATTCAGCCTTCTCCAGGAATTCTGGTTCCATTCTCATTTCTATCCTCCTGCTCAGTATATTTCTTCCAACACCAGACCCTAAATGCAATCTTACTCTTTGAAGGCAGTTCTCAGAAGAATTAACTGGTTGTGCCAGGACCTGCCACCTAAAACTTTTCATTAGGCATAACAGAGGAAGATGGGTTCAAATATCCAGAATCTTCTAGTTTATTTCAGGTCCACCACTAGATTCAACAGAGAAAAGCCTGTTGTGGGAGAGAAGATGGGACTTCCAGGACATCTCCTACTTCATGAATGGAGTGTCTGGCCTCAGTGGGAAACAATGTGTCTAGCCCTGCAGAGACTTGATGCTCCAGGATAAGGGGATAAACAGGGAGGACCTCCACCTTCTCAGAGGAGAAAGAGATGAAGAATGAGGGATAAATGGAAGAACTGGAGGGGACTGGGAACAGCAACAGGGACGTAAAATGAATAAATAAATAAATTTTTAAAATCTGCATAAATTCTGAAACATCTCAACTTTCATTAGCATCAACTTTTCTGAACCATACTTTGTAGTTTTAAAGTGCTTTTCTGGTTGTAGTGAGGGGGACAGCAAATGAACAAAAAGGACTAAATGAAGAAAAGGAATGTCGTCGTCAGTTAAAAGAAAAAAAGCTACCAAGCTAATTGAAGAGAGACATACAGGCTCTCCTAAAATAGTGGAAAGACTTTGTCTTTATTCCTCTCAATCAAGTTTAACTTCCTTTTATGTAAATATATCCTATAAATACAATCATCTAATATACGACCATTTTTCTTGGCATATTTTACCAGCATAATGTTTTCTGAGGTTCTCTCATGTTGAAATACTATGTTTCTTCCTGTTACCAAATATTTTTCTACTGTATGGATGTACCACATGTTTCCTAGTCACCAGGTGATGAGCATTCTGCTTGTTTTCACCATCATTTAGGGATAATGCTGTGTGGAATGGTCACACTTATGTTTTAGTAGTTACTTTCATTAATCTTGCACAAATATCAAAGTAAATTTGTTTTTGTCATGTAGAAATATGTGATTCTTAAAAGAAAATAGAAAGTTTTGCAATGCGATTGCATCATTTGGCATGCAAATTTTCACTTTTTGCAAGTTTATGTACAGAGTTTATTGTTTTTCTTTCTGTCTCTGACTACAGCTTTTTAGTGGTTATGCTTTTAATTTGTATTTCTTTAATATCTATAGATGTTAAACTTGTATTTATAGCATTCTTAGTCATTTATATACCTTTTTTGTTGGAATTTCATTAGTTCAATTATTTTCCCATTAAAAATTGGTTCATTTATATTCTATTAAGTTATTTTTTTCTGGATACAAGTTCTTTATCAAATATACAATTGTTAGATATTTTTCCATACCTGTAGTATCATCTTTCATTTTATTTCTGGATGGCTTAAATTTTAAAGTTTTCCAAGTATAAACATTTAAATGTATTAGTTTTAGCTTTATTCTTTGAAGTGTTTCTGCATTATACAAAGATTATTTTCTTTAAAGGTGTTACAAAAAGTTTACTTTTAAAGAATACTTTCCTATATTTGCTTTTTTAGAGATTTGTAGTTAGCTCTTGTATTGAAACCCAAAGTATATTCTAAGTTATATATTATGTGTCATATTAAGTAAGGGAGCAAATTCACTCTTTGGCTCATGACTATCTCTTGTCCCAGAATTCTTTGTTCTGCGATAATCCTTTCCACCTTGAGTTGTCTCCACACTTTGACTAAGAATCTGAAAGCATGAGAGTTTTCTTTTAGACTCTCAGCTCTATTCACTTATAGGACACCCTTGTACTAATCTCACACTCTTCAGATTATTATAGATTTATAGTAGGTTTTATAATCAAGACTATGAAATCTCTTCCAGTTATGTTCCAAGATTATCTGCTCTTCTGGGTTCTTAGCATTTCCACGTGAGTTTTAAGATGAACTTTTCAACCTAGGCAAGAATGATAGCTAGAGTTTTGGCAAAGGTTTACTAGAATTTTTGAAGCCCAAATATCTGGAGTTTTAGAATCTAAAATAGAATGGTTTTAAGAAGAACATTTGCATTCTAGTTTGCTAACTCTTTGTTGCTTTTTATTGCTATTTCACATATATACATGACTATGAGAATTCTAAAGAGAGTCATAGGCCTTCAGGAAATAGGGATATTGCAACCAGTGAGGTCAAAGGCTCCAGAGCAATGATGGTGATGGGTCTGTGAATGCCCTGTGGGTGTTACTGTGTATAAATAGGAACAGTACCTACTTTCTACATACACCATGCAAGTGTACATGTAAAGGGTTTCAACTACCACCAAACGCTTAGTGACGTTTAATCAGTTGAAAGAATATTTAATTGGTCTTAATATGTGATATTTTTTTCTCCCTGAAATGGCAATGTATTCATGCAGTCCTTAATTACAGGAACTGTTTTTGAGAAACATGTTTTTATGTGCTTTCACCTTGTTTTAACTGGTGGACAATCACAGGAACTATGGTAGCTATGACATTATATAAAACACTCTTATAAAACCAGTGGCATGTACACTTAACTGCTAACCTAAAATTATTTTGTGGCTCATTGTCAGACTCCATAGCTTATTAAAAGACAAACACAGTAGAGGATCTGGACTACCAGGAAAGCTCTTCTCCTATGCTGATGATAATTTTCAAATACATTCTAATTTATCATATTTCAAATAAATTCTAACATGTAGTGTTTCCAAATTTATGTGAAGATGACTATCCTATTAACTGATGTCAGTGTCCTCATTAGCGTATAAAACTATCCTTTTAAAGGGTTTGGAATATCCTCACCCCTGAGAGGCCTCACTACAGTCCTGGGAAGGATCATATTTCATCATTCAGGGCTCAGGATAATATTCTTTTTTTTTTTATCACTATCTTCTTGGTGCACAGATATAACTTTACTCGAATCTCATTGGTTTCTCCGGTCTCCTGTCTACTGTTTTCTGCTCGGTTGGCTGCATGAGTCAGTGTATCTCTAATGCTGCTAAGTTTCTGCTTTTACTTTGAAGAACAGGGGCTTGGAAGCACAACCTTGACTAGGATGCTATTTCTGTTGGGTATGCTAGGTAAATAAAGATTGGATCTTATAGGAGTTTAAAGCTAAATGAATAAAAAGAAAATGAGCCCCAAATTGTTGTGCTCTCAATGATTTTGTTTAGTCTGCTCTGAGAACATTGTGAACTTACAGCAAGAGGTATTTTGTAATTGCACAGACTCTAAAGAATGTGTGAGACAGGCCAGGGAACTTGTCGTATTGCAACACTGAATCCTGAGCATCTAATGTGGAACCTGCTGTGTGTTTGGGCTCACATAGAAAGCAAATTTCCCCACTTCTATCACTTCTATCTTGTTTGTTATCTTCATAGTTTTATTGTGCATCATTTGGGTGTGAGCTTATAACGTTTCACATGAAGAACAGAACTGCTGTTAGATGCCACTGAAGATACTGGAAGTGCCTCCCTGCGTGGATGCTCCCAGTGATCAAGCATATTGGGATGGCTTCAGGTCCCTTTCTGCTTCCAGTGTTGCCACCAGTGGCTGAAGCTCACTTTTCAGGAAAGCTTTATATTGGTCCTTGTTTAGGACAGGCCTTTAACGTTGAACTCCACTGTGCTTTGTGGACAGAACCCCAGAAACACTTTCAGAAGATGCTCTTGGATTTACTGAAGCACTCAAGAAGTAAATGTGGGGCAATTACATGTGCTAGTACTTACATACGTACCTGAGGCTGGCAGGAAAAGACACAATCTCTGGCCCCAAGAAGCTTGAAATTCAGTAAGAATGCAGGACACTCAGTTCTCAGCTGCCTCTCAGAGTGCTTGATGAGAAGAATGAATAATGTGCTCTGGGAGTCAGGAGAAGGGAGGAGTGGTGTTGCCTGGGGCTGAGGAAGTGTGTTTATTTTGCTGGTGAGATACTCTTTCCTCAGTGGAAGCCCTGAGGATAATTTTTACACATACTCATTTGGCATAATAATATTTGTACAATATTTTACTGTCCTCAGATCATAAGGGAAGAGATTCATATGGCATAGCAGGACACACAGCACCAGCCTAACACTGGATTAATACTTGCAAAAGACATCGCAGGCATTGCTGTGAAAGAATCCAGAAAAATTCTAATTACTTGTGACAGTGGATGCAAATTGAAACTTGCTGGACAAACAAGCCCAAGAATATCTTCCATTCTGCCAGTGTTAGGAAAATCATTTTCCTTTTTTTCTTTTCTCTCCTTTGGCATCTCTTTCCCCCCCCCTCTTTCATCTTCAAGCATTTTATGAATTTTTTTCCATGTGTTAGACCTTGTGCTAGGTGTGGGTAGCTAAAACTGTCTGGCTAGGGAGACATAAATAAACAAATCAACTACTCACTAAACAGGGGTCCTAGCGGAGCTACAATATGCTGGTGGCGCTGGGTTGTGCTTCAAACAAGCCTAGGAATTCCTGCTTCATCCGAGGCCATCAAGGCTTCTGAGAGGAGAGGATGGTTGAATGGGTTCTGGAAGGATGCACTGAACATTAGTTATTTCATGTGGCAGATCTGACTGGTCACCTACAGCAGCAGCCTTACCTATTGTTTTGCCATCTACAGCTTCAGTTACTCATGTTCAGGAAGAGTGACTACAGTACAATAAGCTTTTTAAAGGGGGACTTTAGAAATGAAGCTTAATATTAAAATTTAAATTAATATTTTAAATGGAAATATAGTTAGATTATTCCTCCCTTCCCTTTTCTGTTACACACTACCCTATGTCCTCTTAATCCACCTCTCTTATGCTTTATTTCCTCATTTCTCTCTTAACTTTATGGTTTCTTATTTCTTTTATTGTAACTCACACACACACACACACAAACACACACACATGCACACATGCTTGATAAGTCTGATATATATATGTGTGTGTGTATTATTATATATTACATATATGTTTATATGTATATATATTGTTACAAATATATATATAGTTACATAATTATATATATATTGTTACATATATATGTATGTTATATACACACATATATATGTACACATACATATATATGATTTCAGAACTGAGTACTTTGTATTGGATAATTAATTAGGGCCTCAATCCTGAGAAGGATCATTTGGCTTCTCTCAGCCATCACTGGTTGCCTGTAGTCATTTGTTTAGGGCTAGGGCACCATGTGATTTTCCCCCCTTCTGCATCAGCATGTCTGTCGATATTGTCATTGTTCAGCTCTTGTTTGGGCAGCCATTTGTAAGACACACAGTCTCACAAAAGAGTTCTAGTCTTCTGGCCCTTGTAAAATTTCTGTTCCCCTTTATACAATGTTCCCTGAGCCTACATGCATGTTCCCTGAGTTACATGCAATACATGTTAAGTATATGTGTATGAGAAAGCCTCAAGGAAACATATCATTTTAGAATTACTAAAAATTATATACAATCTACATAAGTATATGTACACAGACACATACATTATTGGATTTCATGCTACTTGGAATGTTAATGAAGGAGCTGTTTTGAAATTGTATGTTAGGTCTGGGTTCCCCATCATCTGTTTATTTCTGTATGGTGTCTAGTCGTAGTTTTCTATAATGGTATCCATTTTCTTTAAGATAAAGTTTCCTTGGTAAAAGGTGATAGCTATACTTATCTGTGGGTAAAAGAATAATTTTTCTGATAGGAGTTATGACAGTGTAATAAAGTGACAGTGGCATATTTTTTTCTAAGATCCATGGCCTTACTAGTCTTGGGAAGCTGGTTAACTTTCTAGTCCCAGACATGATTTCCCTCCTGCTGAGTGGCATTAAGTGAATTTAGACAGTTATCACCAAGATATGAGTGCCACTACTAGAGCTTCAGGGCTAGTTTTCTCTGCTGGTCAGTGCTGTAGTGCATAAGCATCTGAGCTGGACAGGACTATTGACAGCTTCTCTTCTTCACAACCTGCATAATACTTTCTGGCACTTTGAAAGCTAGAATCCAGGCAGGAGACTTTCAAGTTAGATCCAGCTGGAACCATTTATGAATTGTGTGTCCTATGAAGAGTGTCTTCAGCAATAGTGGCTTACCTTCAATCTCTTCAACACACACACACACACACACACACACACACACACACACACACACAAACACACATTGTATATAATATATATTACATGTAACCTTAGGTAAATATAAAATAATATGGTTTTTTGAGACTTTTTAAAACAATATTGATGATCTTTTTTCCTTTTCCCTTCTTTTTTGACCTCAACCCCTAGCCCCTAAAGCTACCTCTCAATTTTTCCTATTTTCCACTTCATACCACTTGTATCTTGCTGTTATCACTGTGCTGGTTCGTCTTTTGTAAACTTGACACAAAGTAGAGTCATCTGGGAGGCTGTAACCCTTTGAGAAATGCGTCCATCAGATTGGCCTGTAAGTTAATTGTTGGGTGAATCTTTTTGTAAGATGCTTCTCTGTCCTTTCTCACCTGATAGGCAGGACTTCCAGGGATAAAGGGGAACTCTGTAAAGAGTCAAACATGGAGTGACTTTCACCAGCCAAACAGAGAGGGGTCAGACATTCAAGAATATCAGTGTCATTATTGGGAGTTGGCACCTCAGGGACACTAGAGTTCGATAAACCTGTGGAGTATTATTTTTGGTTAATGACTGATACAGAAGAGCCCAATCCTCTCTTTGCAGTGCCATGCCTGGACAAGTGATCCCAGGTTATACATAAAAAAAAAAACAAACCAAAGTTAGCAAGCTATAGGGACAAGCTAGTAAGAAACATTCCTTGTTCCTCTATAATCTCTGGCTCAGTTCCTGCTTCCATGTCTCTGCTTTGAGTTCCTTCCCTGTCTACCCCTCATGATGGAAAATAAAATAAATCCTTTCCTCTCAGTTTGCTTTTGGCTCCTATTTTTCACAACGATAGAAACATAACTAAGGCAATAGCATATTGTTATAATTGTTCTGTCTTAAGTTTAGCTACAATCGATAATTTACTGTATGCAATTTATAAATTAAGCTTTGCTATACTATATATATTAGATTTATATAATTATATATTACAAAATCTTACAAATGTAAGTATGCTAAAAATTCAGTCTTTTCTATGGTTGCAACATATGCTGAGGGGCTTGGAATATGTGCCCTATGGATAGAAGGGACCACTACAACTAGTTCCTAGACAATGGTAGAAAAATAAGTAATTGTAAGCTGATTCTGCATAGGAATAATGATTATACATTAAAATTTTATTCCTGAAATACTGTGCTAGAAATATGGAATTGGTAACAAAAATAAGAAACAAGAAGATTTGTAAAACACCACGTTTTAAAAATCATGCCCCAGCCTTATTTGTAATAACCAGGAGCTGGAAACAACCCAGATGTCCCTCAACCAATAATGGATACAGAAAATGTGGTTCATTTGCACGGTGGAACTCAGTAAGCTGGAGAGTGTCCTTTCCTGGTAGCTCAATTGTTCTGGGTCTCTTCCAGGCAGGTTACTAGTCTCTGCTTCATCCAGGTGGCTAGACCTATCCCAGAGTCTTCTTTGCTGCTTGGCTCCTCTGAGAGTGTCTTGTACATTTTATTATTTATTCTGAAGAAGGGAGAGTCCTAGTGAAGCTGGTCAGTTTCAGGGACTTGATGAAACTGTTTTGGGTTACTTACTTTCTGACTTAAACTTTTCTGAAGGATGGAATGCTTTAATCATGGAGGAAACTATATACAACACTCACCCACTCTTAAATTTGTGAACTATTTAGTTATTGTTACATATGAAAAGAACATCCTCTCTGTCAGTCTGTCTCTGTCTGTCTCTCTCTCTTTCTCTGTCTCTCTGTCTCTCTGTCTCTGTCTCTGTCTCTCTCTCTCTCTCTCTCTCTCTCTCTCTCTCTCTCTCTCTCTTCCAGTTTTGTTCTTATTTGACATGTGACTGACCACTTTGGGATTACATAGCATACCAGAGAACTCTCACCCCACCCAGCAGAAACCGAGTCTCCTTCTCTCAGGAGCATTGATCTCCTGTAACTATCCAGGAGTGGGACCTTGCAAAATTTCTCTCAAGCCCCTTGTCATGTCAACTGCTATTGTCTGTTGGGGGCCGACTTTTAGCAGAAAGCGGCTATCAGCTTTGCAGCTATCTTGAGCCATATACCCTGACATGAGACTTGAATTACAATAGCCTACAACAGCTGAGAACACTCCGATAATCTTGGTTTAGATACCTTGAGATTAAAGGTGTGTGAGATTAAAGGTGTGTGACTTAGAAGTATAGAGATCAGAGTTAGAGACAAGACCTAAGGGCATGATTAAAGGTGTAACTTAGAGGCGTGGCTTAGAATCAGACTATAGAAGACAGAACCAGACATCAGACCAGAGAGAGATTCATACACATCAGACATTAGGTAGAATCTGCCCTCACCCTCGCTCTTGCTGAAACCCGACCTGCAGACCGGAGCAGCAGCTTGGGCCGGGATACAGTGGCCGCCCAAACGTGGGTCAGCCTGGGCCTCAACATTTTGCTCAGGCCGAGGCATTTTTTGGCCACCCCAATGTGGGACTAGTGCGGTCCCCAACATTATTTTGGTGCCCGAACAGGGACTCGAGCTTGGGCCCCAACATTATTTTGGCACCCAAAGTGGGGCTAGTGCGGTCCCCAACAATTGTCTTTATGTGCATCATAGTTTGGCAGCCAGTCATATTGCTGAGATTTGATGATTGCAATCATGTCTGAAAGATACTACCTTGCATATATCATTATTGTTATTTAGCTTTAAGCAATTATCTTTTAAAGAAATTGAAGATTGAGAATACAGTATGTCTTTGGGATCTACCATTTTAACAAACTTCATTGTTCATATTTCTATATTTTTTTCTTTAGTGTGCTATCCTTTAATATGGACATTTTGTATCTGGATACATTGGTGGTGGCTTCTTGAAGATTTAGATGTGTATTAATTTTGCTTTTGTTTTGGAGGATTTTTGTGAGTATAGAATTTTAAGTTAATAATTAATTTTTATATGAGAGTATAGATGTGTGTACATTTGTGTGTAGATGCAAGTGTGTGTGCCTGCATTGACATGTGCATAGAGGCTTTATGAGCCATTTCTCAGGAGTTTACCTTGTTTTACGAGATAAAGTTTTGCAATGGGACCTGGGGCTCATTGAATAAACTGAGGTGGCTGTCCAGTGAGCTACAGGTGTCTACCTGTCTCTGCCTCCCAGTGCTGGGATTATACGTGAATGATATCCACCCTGGTTTTTTACATGTGTGCTGGAGATTCTGCTTCTCATGTTTACAAGTCAAGTACTTTACTAGTTGAGCTATCTTTTAAGCCCCAAATTAATTATTTTTAATTTTTTTTCTTATAGCACATCAAATACCATTTCCATCATTTTATGACTTTTATTAATCCAAATATAAAATTAATATGGATTATTATTCTATTCATGCATTATGTGCATTTTTCCTCAAATTTATTTTAAGATTTTATTATCATTGATATTGAGATACTCAATTGTTAAGTGCTCTGTGAATTTTTTATTTTTCTTTGAGTTTGCAAAATTGTAGATCTGTGATTTCTTATGGAAACTCAGAAGTATTTTGGTGATAATCTATTTAAACATTTTTTTTACCTTTTCTATCTTTCACTTCATTTGTATCTACATTAAATAATTTGATATTTTCTCACAAGTGGTAACACTTTTGTTTATTTTGTTTTAGTTACTATGAATTCACCTCAGAATTTTCTCTTTGTCTTTTCATGTCAAGTTTGTATGTGTTTGTGTGTGTATTTTATATATAACTCTACCTACATATCTCCACTAACTTTGTAATACTCTATAAAATTTGAAGAAAAAAAACTATTATTTCAATGTGTGCTGCCCATTGGAATTCCATGGGAATATATTTCCATATAAATCTATTAGAGCATTGTTAATCTACTAAGGGTCACATCCATAAAGAAAAGTGCTTCTCCCTCTCCTAGCAATGACTAATTGTCAATACCTTTTCAACTAAGGGTGAGTCTTTGTGCTCATCTCCTCATTCCATACTGAGATTTGGTTTGGCTTCATTGTGCAACAGGTCATATGCATGATGTCACAACTATGGTGAGTTCATATGTACAACTTCCCTGTAGTGTTAAAAAAAAACACAATTTTGATGTGTTAGTCTACTGTGTCTGGATGTAAGTCTTTCTGCTGCCTCTTCCAAGATGATCCCTAAGCCTATATTGGAGAGAAATGTGATGCAGGTACCCTCATTTCTTTACTTTTGACTTTCCGTACTTTCCTCCCAATATGTTTATCTTGTAATGTTATCTTTATTCATTTTTATCTGTTTACTTATTATTTCTCTTAACTGTGGGTTTTCTTTGCTTTTTGACATATCTAGTACTTTAAAAAAAGATTTACTTATTTTACTTTATGAGTATGCATTTAGCCATTGAACCATCTCTCCAGACCCCCATACCTAATAAGTTTGGGTTGGATACTTGATACTGTTTGCGTGTTAAATAACATCCTAATTTGTTTAAAAGATAGGAAATTAACTTTCAGATTATATGTTTTTATGGTTTAAAAATCTTGTTTGCTTTGCTTTAAAACGTACTTATTTACTGTGTGTCTGTATGTATATACACTTGTGAGGAGTCAGACAATATCACATGGGATTCTTTTTCTACTGTATGGTCTTGAGATCAATCTCAGATCCTCATAATGGGCAGCAGTTGCCTCTACCTGCTTGGCTATCTTGTTGGTTTTTTTTTTTTTTTTTTTTTTTTTTTCCATTTTAGAACAAGTGTCTTAAGATTCTTTTATTCTGAGATTGAATTAGTTAGGTTGTAAAGAATAAAATTCACAAATATAAGTGTACCAGACTTCCAACAAATTCTTTTTTTACATATTGGTGAGAATGACACCCCTGTGCAATCTGTTGGGCACTAGTAGTTAGTGATCTCATAGCTCTTGGCTCGTTGTTCTCTTGCATGACGGTTGGCTTTGCTCTGCCTCTTATGATTCCGTGTATTCTTGAAAAGGTTAGAATTAAGTCAAGAAGTGAGAAATTTGAGATAATTTTCTTTGTATTTTTCTTTGAACAGATTTCCTTCTCCGCTTCATTCATCGTTTAAAAGCTCTAGCTCTAGCTGTATCCTGAAGTCTAGTCTTGTCTTTAGCTTGGTGACTGCCATGTTCTATTTCAGTTCCTTTCCCCCAAGGCAGTCTGCAGTGTGTCTCAACTTCTATATATGGGTTACAAAGAACTCATCATATCTTGGGAGACAAAGCATCTGCTACCAGTTTCCAACATGTGAAAACATTTGCTTTAAACTTTTTTCCCCGGTACTTATTTGATAGTTGGACTTGTCACGCTTAATGATTGCTTAAAGATACCATCATGGGTTTTTTTGTTGTTTGTTTTGTTTTTCCTTTGAACTATACAGGCTAGTCTGCCCTTGAATTCTAGAACTTTCTGCAGTGCAGTGTGGATTTGACCTAGTGATCTCAGGTTTTTTGAGTGCTAGGGCTGTAGTCATGGACTGCTCTGCCTGGTTTTGGGCTACTCTCTATAGATTGCCTATGGACTGGAACTTAGAAACAGAAAAATAAACAAAGCAGCATTTAGTAAATGGTATCGGAAATGATTTCCTTACAATATGGCCACATTCCTGTATAGCTAAGCAGGAGGCACAGCTCCAATAGCCTTACATATATTAACTCAATAAATAACGTCAACTATCATATAAAGGAAGGGATATTATTGTCATCATCTCAGTTCTAGGTTGGATAGAAAGCAATATCAAATTCCTGGGAGTAATGCTAGTTTTATGTCAACTTATTATTAGCTAGAGTAATTTGGGAAGAGGAATCCTCAATTCAGAAGATGCTTCAGTAAAATTTGACTGTAGGGTATTTTTTTTAATTAGTGGTTGATTCAAGAAGGCCCAGCCCTTTGTGGGTGGTGCCACCTCTAGGAAAAGGTAGATCTTAAGGTGTGTAAGAAAGGATGACCTCTATATCATCTTTGCCCCCGGTTTCTGCTTTGAGTTTTCTCTCTGACTTCTCTAGATGATGAACTACAAGTTGTAAAATGAAATAAACCCTTTTCTGCCTGTGTTTCTTTTGGTAGTGATGTTTTATCACAGAACTAGAAGCTCTAAGACCCTGATTCATAGACACATTGAAATTACATGAAATTGATGCCCACATGTAGAACATACCATGTCACCTGCCAATAAACAAGTTATTAAACTTACTTTCATTTCATTGTAACTGTGGCTAGGAGTTCTCTCTACTTTAGAGTTAAACATACAGAGGACTGGAAGTTTGTCCAGAGAAAAGTCAGATCATGATTTTAACATATTTCCTACTTTTATATCTTTCTCTAAGTATGCTTTTAAGTGTCTTTTAAAATAGATTTATGTATGCAAATAATTTTAGAGTATAAAAACAGGGTAGAGAAAGAAAAAAAAGAGAGAGAGACCTTGAGAGACAGAGGAATTGAGATTCTATCCTTTGTCTTTGTGTGGTTAGGGAAAACGCTTTTATAAGTGAAGGTTGTAAGAAAACCAAGAAACTAGGAGGCTGGTGTTAGTGTAGTCCACAAATCAAATCTGATTTTCTAATGGCATTTCAATATTCTAAAAGTTAGCAACTGCCAAAAAAATAACAAATTCTCAGATCAAAGAAAATGGCTCAACATCAGAAAAATATGAATTAATGGCTGAACTTCCCATCGGAATATTCTAATACCACAAAGGTCTAGTATATCTGGTAGCTACCTCTCAGTGAAGGGAATGAGTTATACTGTGAATCTGTAGAATGTATTAAGTCATATTCACAATGTATGTGTGAGAAGATATTGAGCAAGCATATCAGATTCACAGCAAAATACTTGGCCAGTAGCTGAGAAAAATTATGACTCATTGCATTTTGAAAGCTTTCCATTCATCCTCTGGTTCAAACATTTGTTCTCTAGCATTCTACCCATAAGAACCTTGTCATAGAATTTACTAAAAAGAAGAGATTCATTGCTCAGGAATGAGTGTGAAACTACTTAGTCTGGAAAGGAAGACAGACCAGCATTTGCTCTCCTGGGACCATAAAGCAATCGCTCCTCAAGTATTCCAATAGCTGCAGCTGCATGAGAATGAGAGTGGCGATACTCATGTCTATAAATCTCGTTTTTCCAAGGTGGAAGATGGAGACTAGTTCTGTATTTCTTTCAAATTTAAAAACCAAATCCTTGCTTCTACCGAGTCGAGAACCCACGTGGCAATTTCTAATTCTTGTTTATTTATTAAATTTAATGTCAGCCTGTCGTTCAAAGGAACATCTTTGTCAGACCAGGCTGCTGGTGCAACAGTCCATCACAAGTATGCTGTGGCGCCTGCCAGGTGAGCAGATGGCAGTCTTTCTCTCATAATAGAAATGGACATGGCTCTCCAGGATCTTCAGTGACCAGTTGTTCATGATCCCCTATTTCGGTATAGCTACTATATAACACTGCTAAAATCACAAAAGAGGTAATATACTTTAAGCCATTAAAATTCACATATTTAAATTCTTAAACCATGATGGATGGATTGATTGCTAAATCATCACAATCAGAGGCAAACTGAGTAAGAAAAGCTTCTTTTACAGATTTAAACAACATAGGAGAAAGAACCAGCAATGATTTGCATCTTTGTAATTGAGCTTGGCAGATGATTCAGATGGTTTGACTTGTGGAGTTGCCCTGTAGATTTTCAAAGCTCTTTTCTTAGAACACTAAACAAAACAAACACCAAACAAACAAAGTTCCAGACTGAAGAATCCACTAGAGACTTGAGAATTGTTGTATCTGCTATCCAGGCTCTGTGACACACAGGAGACTTGGTTTGTGTTAGTGTAGAACTTCAGATATCTTCACCGTCCGCCCATTGTCCCTAGAACCCTTAAGAACATCTCATGGTAGAACACAGAAGCAGGTACACGTGAAAGAGCCAGGAGGCAGGAACCTCCAGTCTAGGTCCTTTATGACTTGATGTCTAACTTTAGACTGTCCATTGCTATCCCTTCTTCAAAGTAGCTTCTCTGTAAATTAAAGCCAAAATACTAGTTGATCTCTTGTCACAGGGAACTCAAGTCAGATATTTGAAAGCCGTGTGTGTGTGTGTGTGTGTGTGTGTGTGTGTGTGTGTGTGTGCACTCATATATAACTTGTACCTACTAGATACACAATATTATGTTATTACTTAGGCATATTCAAACATAATATTAAAAATGATTTACTCATTTCCCTGAGTAGCGAGCATTTATATAGTCTAGGGAAATCAATAGAAGTTGAGGTAAAAACATTCAATTGCTTAATATATTGCATTTGTTATAAAAAGTTTCAAGAGAAAAATCACATGATATTTTGAGAGCACATAGTAAAATTTGGCTACTGAGGCCAAGTAGATGCTTTGTTGAATTTTGTTATAAATTTTCTTATTTCCTGGTAGAATGTTTTTTTCTCATGCGCAATTGTTTTAGGAAAGTCAGAGTGTTCATCAGCTCTTCTCTGGAATGGATCCTTCAGTGCATAGCTCACATTCTACAACATTGCAGGCATGCTGCTATCTCACATACTAAGGACATCTGAAATCAGATGTTTTTATGTTTTTTTTTTTTTTTTTTTTTTTTTTTTTTTTTTTTTTTTTATGAAAGTCTACTTCTTCTACAAAAAGTGAGTGTGCAGCCGTAAAAGATAAGGTAGCTTCCTTGTGGGTAACAGGCAGGCATATGTACTCTCTAGAGTAACAAAAACAACGCTGCCCCCAACACACACCTGGAAAAGCAGCACGGTCATTTAATATTAAAAGACTTAGGTTCTGTAGGTCAGTGTCTCCCATGTGACACAATTCACTGTACATGTAGGTGACAGTTGGCCCTCTTCTTGACAGACTGTGATATTACTGTCAATGGCCTGGCAGAGTTTAAAGGAGCAGAAAATGCTGAATTAAAAGATTAAAAAGTGTCAGGTGCTAACCTTCCCTAGGAAGCCTGCCTTGAGTTCTCCATGCTGGGCTAATAGCCCCACTGCATATGGTACTGTATGCTCTAAAGTGTCCCTCTGCCTGATTTCGCAGGCTCGGGGCCAATGGTCTCTACAAATCTCACTGCACCATTTTAACCGGAGGCCACTTCCCAAGTTTATGATTCAATAGAGCTGCCGTAGCTTCTGCAACTTTGCACTGTCTTGTCCCCAAGAATGCTCACTTGTTATTAGCATTCTTAGAGGGGTACATTTAAAAAACTTTACACACAGACACACACACACAGACACACACACACACACAAATTTTCATCTTTATTGAGCTTAATGGCAAAATTACACACATTTCAGATATATGATTTGCTACAAGTTTACAATGTGAAGCAGTCACCATGATCAAATTATGTGATTCTTGTGTCCCTCATAGTAAAAAAATTTTGTTATAAGAACACTTGCCAGCCATTGTCCTGGTAAATGTCAAGAATATAATCCAATATCCTTTTAAAACAATTTGTGTTGGACAGTGAAGATGTAGCTCAATGGGTAAGAGAATGCACAGCTCTCCCAGAGCGTTCAAGCTCAGTTCCAAACACCCACACATGGTGGCTCACCTCTGCCTGAAATTCAAGCTCCAGAGGATTCTACATTCTTTTCTGGTCTCTGAGGGCACACACACACACACACACACACACACACACACACACACACACGGGTACATGTACATGCATGCATGCATGAATGCATGGACACACTAAAAATAAATGAAAAATTTAAGAATTATTTTGAAATTAGCAGGCAGTGTATGAGATTTCAGTAGAGTACTCTTAACTATCCTCACTGCGTTGTGTATTCGCCAACCCTTCACCTCAGAACTGAAAGTTTATCCTTTTCAGCAGCATCTTCCCATTTCCCCCAACTCATTGTCCTCTGGTAACCTCCCTGCTAACTGTACTTCCATAAATTCAACTTTCAGATCTCTGTGTGAGGACAGGAAGTACATGTCTTTATGTATCTGGCTAACTTCACTTGCATCATGTGCTCCCAGCTCATTCATGTTCCTACAGATGTGAAGATTTTCTTCTTTTATGATGCTGAATACTATTCCACATTTTCTTTGTGCATCCTTCTCACAGGCATTTGTGCATCCTTTTCACAGGTACTTGGGTTGCTCCAGCTTCTTTGTTGTGGTAATTAGAGATACAAGGACCATACTTGATGGACAGGCCTAACACCTTTGTTTTATCATCTAGCTCAAGGCTATGAGATACTTAAGTAAGATTCTAAAATGGACTTCCTAAAATTAAATTTCTCATGCCCCACTTGTACCCCACCCCAAATCAGCACATGTCCTTGCTGAAATCTTTTTTTCAGCAGGCTTGGCTTACTTTTGCTCTAGGATGTACTTTGTGAAGCATAGCTGTGTTAAACTTGTCTAGACTCCATTTAACGTGTCTGTATGAAGGTCTCTGGGGCTGAGCCATGAATGTGAGATGAGAGAGAAAAGAAGTAGAGAGGACAGACATCTACCTCAACACAGGTTAAACACTCTCCCTCCCTCTGTCCCTTTCTCACTCTTATGACAAAGCACAGCCAGTCACATAAGTTAACAAGTGCAAAAGCAAACTAAAATTCCTTTTCTTAACTTGAAGAAACAGCCAGGATTGATTTAGTTAGTTAGGGAATGGAAGGGGCCAGTTTTGTTATTATCCCTGCACTGCCATGTAACAAGCTGGCTGTGATGTCTTCATGGCAGCCTGTCCTGCTTATGTTTTCTCAGAATAGTAAACAATACACAATAGTTTTAAATACACAATAATTATTTTTGTAATTGTTGAATCAGTTTATAGAACTCAATTAGCTGTGACATTCTTGAAGTTTATGACAAGCAAAGAACTCAATATCAGATTAGAAGGAAATATGCAGTTTTTCCTGTAAGATGAGCCAAAATATAGCATTATTGATGTAATGCAATATGCTTAAATGAAAAAATGTGTCCATTGGGAGAACTTTCAGTTCTTTGAGACAATGATTCCATAAATTCTATTTTCTTCTAATCTGGCAATAGTTGCCTTACTGCTTTGAAGTGCAAGGGCTTTACAAAAGTTACAAAAGAGAGTTGAGAAGAAAAGACAGGACCAAGTTATCTGCAGTACCTATCTCCTGAAGCTGTTGTCACTTGGGTGTTTCTGTTGAGCTAGGAATCGTTGGCTGGCAGTGGGAGACTGGTCAGGGTTTGCCAATAATCCCAGTTCAGTTCACAGAAGCTTAAAACAACCTATCAGTGAAAGTGTGGATGATAGGATTACTTCTCTCTAAGTGTCATAAATTAAAAATTCCCTTCTTGTATCATTTAGGAAGAACTGATTATATGGTTTAGAAATCCTTTAACAAGCTTCATAAAGTCATTTTGTATCAGAGTCTCATAACTGAAAATGAAGTAGAAAGGCATCATGGTTAAAAGCACACTCGACCTAGAACTCCCCTCAGATTCTTCCCAGCTTCTTTTCTCTTAGGTCAGAAGCAGCACATTGTTGCAAAACAAACAAACAAAAACTCAAGAGATATGGTGACAAAAATATTCTTGTGTTTGCGCTAAAAGTCCTTTATTCATATTGCCAATATTATTGTTAATTTTTTTTTACCTATATGTTCAATTGATGCATTATTGTAACAATTGTTCTGAGTTGGGGCTAGATATGAAGAATACAACCTTGGGAAGATATGGTTTGTTTTAAAGGTTTTGAGGTATAGCAGTTAAGATATAAACAGGTATAATGATCCATAAATATTGTTTTGATGGTGATATACTGAAAGTACTGTGGGCATCTTTAGAATGATTCCTGAATCAGTTAGGGAAACAGAAATAGATGATGAAATAGACATAACCTAGATAGAATTTTAATTGCTATTTAATCTCTAGATAAATATCTCTAGCTTACTTAATGGACACATTTTTTGGTAGGTAGTTTTAACAGTGTCAACCAAAGCTATGTTATTAGAAACATTTTCTTGTGTTATGAGCATAGAACTACATGTATGCTTGTGTGCTGTGAGTGAGGGAAGGGGACATTAAGATAGAGAATTGTATTGGCTTATGGTATGAGACTGGACACAGAAGCAGAGTCAGAGGACCCAGGGCACATAAAAAAGACTAATGGCAAGACCTGGGAACCAATAATATGCTTTGAAGAAAAAAATGGGAATTAAACAATATCTAGTACATGTTCACATCTGTGCTTATGCCCTTATGTCTCATAGCCTGGCAGTAATGGCAGCAATGGCAGTCAGTGATCTTGCTGAACTGTTCAGTAACAAGCTTCACACCGAACTTACTAATCAAAGGCTCATTGCACCTGCCTTCCCAGCTGGGCTCCTTAGCGGAGGTTTGAGAAGGATCAACTGTGACAGAATCATGAGCAGAGTTGCCATGCGCCAGTTTAGAAGATGCATGTGGCACCTCACGAAAAGACTGCGCAAAGTGGGTGAAGACAGAGGAAGACTCCAGCATCATGGTGACTTTGACAGGCTTGTGTAACATTCAGTTGAATAGTCCTTCATCTCTGAGTCAGCAATCACCAGAAGGGATAAAGCAATGGCTGTGCAGGATGGCAGACTGACTAACAGCCGATGTTTTGATGTGAATGTTAGATTCCTAGTCGTTAAAATATAATTTTCAAGCCAGTTTTCCTAAATTTGGATCATTTAAGAATGTCTCTGAGGTAAACATAACCGAAGACAAAGGCATTCCCCAGCACTTTCCCTTCATTCACCTCCATGCTCCTCCTCCTCTTAGGATGAATGTATCTGCTGCCTGAACCGAAAGCTGTTGTTAAGAGAGGCTTTATCAAAGAGAAGGCATTTGAGTCAAAACCAAATGCATTTGATCCCAGGTCTCCTGAGATCCAGCATCCCCACATAGGCAGGTCAAGGTGAAGAGATGAGACACTCCAACCAGCATCCCTGTTTGGTTCTGTGCTGATAGCCAGCTCAGTGTCAGGTATTTTAAGTGATTAATCTTGTATGTTTCGCATGCTCAAGGGTCACATGACCACAGCTTAAGATGTCACCAACAACTAGAGCTGCCCAGCAGTAGTGAGTTCAGTCAGGCCCTGATAGTTAATAACCCGTTGCAATTTTAGACAATTAATTGTTAGGGCCGGACTGGTGCACAGCAATGAATAACATGAATCTTACAACCCTCCAGAACAATGTTTTTGTTTTAGGGTGCTTGATTGGATGCGAAGCATGTTTTTCAGAAAATAAAATGCTTACATATATGTCATTACATGATATATGAAGAGAAGAAAATTTAACTGAATTTGCCATATTCATGCCTTATAATCACAAGCATAAATATATGGGTATCATTTTAGAATATCCTGTTTAACCCCAAGGCTTACCTCTTCTCTCCACTCACCATTGCTTTCATTTAGTTATCTAGTTATTTGTTATCCAGAGCACTGTCATAACTTTGCTGGGTTAGCCAGCTTGTCAATGCTACCAGACTAATCTTCCTGAGAAATTACTTGAACAAATATTTTAATAGCGTATTATAAAAATGCCTATTGACTAAATTCATTGAACAATTTGGTTACACTTTTCATCAAAGCAAGCCTCTAGGTTATGATTTGAGTTTATCCTCAGTGTCCTGTTCCACTGTCCTCTAAAAACTTTGTTGTCCCCACTGGGTTTCTTGTTCAGCTGTGTTGGTTGATCCACGCCCACCATTTTTAGAATCCATTCCACCATTCTGCATTTCCCTGAGCTCTATTACTCTTCTCACTCCTGCCCTGTACTCCATTCCTCTGTGGTAACTGCATTAACCTTTCAAGGTTCATGACAAATACTGGGAGTTTTCATTACCTCCACCTGGAGATAAGGTTCTCTCCAATCTCTCATTGATTTCAGCCTTTAAAACCAATTGGAGACATCGTACCAGGAATATACTATGTGGTATAATGCATATATGATATGTTTCTTATCCATAAAACAACAGTAAACAAAATACAAAACCTGGAATTAATTTTAGTGTTCTATTCTATACAGAAAAAAGACTGAGTTCTGGGGTGCTGTATAACATACACAAGAGGTGTGCTGTTAATTTGCAGATCCATAATTCTAGTCCAGATTTAGCTAATTCAAACTAAATAAAACCCTAAACATACAAGGATGTCGTGTCTAGAGAGTGCACTTTTGTATTGTTTGTATATTTCAGACATGAAAGAATTGTCATCTCATAGAATCCTTGAGAGATGGCATGCTCATTGTCCTGGCACTTAGCAGGGTGCCAACTACTTTCTTGCTAAGTGATTTGCTGATCAAGTACAATATAGTCTAATTCAAGATAGTGAGGCATCTCATTTTAAAGCACTTCATATTTGCCTGGTATCATTTGAGATGCCAAAGGGGAGACAGGATAAATTGATGTTGCAATGTTCCCTGCCTTAATGCTTACAATAAATCTGTAAAGGGAAGATAGACATTGCTCCTGTGCCACCAGCATGGACAGTGTTAAATCATTAGCTGCAGCAAGGCTTCTTCTTTTCATTCTCTGTATAAGCGTTTCTCTCGTATAGTTTCGATTCCGTCCATGTTCCTGGGGGCCAGTGTTCCCAACATTGATGCACAATGTGACAGCACATATTGTTCAAGGAAGCAGGGGACAGAAGTACTTACTGTGCAGGGTAGAGTCTAATAATAGATTGCTTATTCATCTGCTACTCATGGCATTAGCATTCTGGATTCACTCACTGTTTCAGCAACTAGCACACTACTCCTAGGAAAGGAGAAACTGATTCTATTTCACACTTATCTCTGCCCTAGCTCTATCCTTCTATAGTCTACTTCCACACCAGTGCACATACTAGCAGTGGAAGTTTGGCCAGTGCAGGGATTATGTGGTAAAATTCTCATTGTAAGAAGGAAAAGAACATTTGAGGTAGGAAATAGAAATGTTGAAAGCAGTAATATTTTGAGGGCTCTCTAATCTCATTTATTCACTCCATAGATTCTGCTCACCACAATAAAAATACAAAAAATATATGGATGTTAACCTTAATAACACTCACCAACAACATTTTGATATGGTTCAGCATAATACCCTAAGGCCCACAGAGGATCCACATGCCCAGCTCCTGCTTGGAGAGATAGCATTTTTTTGGTCATGGTAAAAGAGGTCTGTCCCTCTTCCTGACCTATCTATGCCCTGACTATTATCCTGATTCCTCTTTGGCCATGTCTCATGTCTCCCTCTCAGATTTGATCAAGGTTTAACCTTTGGATTGTTTGTAGTACTTTTAGCCTGTCTTGCCTCAATGTTTAATATGTTCCTGGGTCTCTAGGATTTATATGCAAAGTATACTTACATTAACCTTTAAGATCAGGCTCAAGAGTGATTATAGGTTGGGTGTTGTTTTCGTGTTCACAGGGATCTTTGGTTGTTGGTATGGTGATGGGGCCAGGAAGTGGTAGAAATTTTGGGAGATGGGCAAGATAGAAGATCTTTAACCCACTCAAGTCATTACCTCCAAAGGTAGTTCTCATGAGAGCACAATTTCCCCAACCACAGAAATGAACTGTTATATCCATCATGTATTTGAATCTTCAGAACTATATAAGATCAATATTTTTTTTATAGAAGTTAGCTGCCCCAGGTATTTTGTTACAGTGCTGAAAAGTTGCCTGAAGGAAACACTACAACTTCTTGTAATCCTTTTCGAACATTCCGTGCTAATCTAAGGCTTTATTCCTCTTTATTCTATTAATGATTGTAGAAATAATCACCAGTTTATAGTATAATTATTTTAATCTATGCTCCCATTTAAGAGTAATCCTTTAGTACAGAAGCTTGTTTAGTTTATTTTGTTGTGACTCATGTGTAAAAGATGTCATTACATTTTCTGTTCAACTAATGGTAAAAATATACAGTTCTCTAATTCAACAGTTGTGAGGGTTATGGTATCAGATCCTCTGGGTTGATAGCCAAGCTTAAATATTTAATGGTATATATAATATTGGAAAACTCACATGTTCTCAAAGTTTCTATGAACAGGTTTTCTTTCAATTCTTTGTTCCTGCAACTCTTACTGAAGGCACGAAGCCTTGGTATAGATCCTGGACTGTCTAACTTTAATCACCATCTGCTTTCTAGGAGCCCTTGTTCAGGAGTAGAAGGTCTGTCACAGAAAGCGTTTAGTTATCCAAGAGTCACAGAGCTCAGGAGGAGGGACCCTCCAAACATTGACATAGGGATCACACAAGAGTTTGCAGAAGGAGAGAAGGAAGAGTTTTGTTTACTGGCAACAGACTTAGAGGTTTGCAAAATGAGAACTCCAGAGGAACCGTGGTTGTGGTTATTCAATAATGTGACTGTGATGTCATGACAGTATATACTTAGAATGATTAAAATCATGTTTTATGTTATATGCACATCAAAATTTCAAAAAATATTTAAGTATAGTCAAATGAAGAAATACAAATAGAAAAAAGAATAACAATGCCCAGAAAACTGTTAATTCCTTGTAGCAGGGCACAAAAGGCCCCACCTGCAGCATTGCTTGCTTTAGTGGGATTTTACTGATGAATGATCTGGGTCCAGCCACTTTGCCCCCCAGAGGCTGTTACATTAGATTACTACCTGTTACCTTTGCTTCATTTCTCCTTCCAGACTTTTTGTATTTTTTTTCTATTTTCTTTTTCCTTATTTTCAGGTTCTTAATACCTTTTTAAAAGTAAAACCCCATTTAGCTTAATAGCAGAGAGTGTTTTTTTACATGTAACCACAATCTTGAGGTATTGAGACAATCTCCAGGGAAATAGCATAGCAGAATTCATAGAGGGGAGAAAAATAGCCAAAATAAGTCTGGGAACCTTTGTGAACTTGAACCATCCTTTGTAGAATTTCTCCAACACATCTACCTTTGGTTGTTCCTAGATCTACAATTTTGTTGAAGTTAATTGTATAAATTATCCTTCAAGATTTCTTATTTTTCAATGTTTTCATTTCCTCATCCCTTCCCTAACATTCCCTGCAATTCTCTCTGGTATTTTCACCAGCTTAATAATACAAACACATAATAGTAACAACCTTGTCTGCAGTGATTTCTTTTATCCATTTTTCTTTGAGTCAGCCATCATTCCCATTAGAGAAGAGAGAATATAATAAACATTTGTATGTTTGTAGAACCTAGGAAGTTTCTGGAATGAACAGGTTAGTAATAGAAAGCTTAAGGAATGAATGGGTGAATTGTTGAGTGTAGTCAATTTGGAACGGAGAATCTACTTGATTCTCTTCCCTCCTTACTGATTTCCATCCCCCCTCAAGCTTTCTGGGCTACAGACATTCTTTTTGAAGTCTCATTTCCACAGTCAACATTTGCACCATGGATAATAAATTAGCATCACTTTGAAAACAAAAAAATGATTTCATTTTTCACTTGGAATGTAGTCACAAATTAGAAAGGGCAGCAATGCTACACTCCCTGAGGCCTGGAAAGTCTGCTGGTGTTTTATTAGGTAGCAATTTCTGTTTTTCCTGGATTTACAAGTTCCTACTTTGTCCCTGGGAGCCTGAACAAATGCCAAGAGGAAAACAGAATGTGTCTTGCTACCTGGAGACCATATGACACCCAAACCAAGAGGCATCAACTACTAAGCACCTGTCATTGTGACTCAGAGAATGGATATCTCAAAGGGAAAATGTGAGCAGTCCAAGGTCAGTCTGCATGGTGTGGCCAAAAGCAGTCTTACCATGGTCTCCTTTTATTAGCTTTTCTGGTTATGGCAAAGTCCTAAGTAAGAGAAATGGAAAAATCACTTGTCATGATAACAAAGATCTGAGAAACATGCATTTTATAAAGGGGATCATTTTGAGTTGCCATTTTGATAACTTTGTCAGATTCAGGGGAGCTGTAATAATTTCTCAGGAAATAAAAGACATTTGAACTGTAGTCTCTATCTTATTATCTCTAAAAGTGTCATCTGTGAAGTCTTAGTATTATGCTGTATCCTGGGATAGAATACAGCAGCCACAGAATTAACCCAAGAGCTGGGAGAATTGAGTGACATGTCTCTATACACTATCCACAGAAGACTGTAGTCAATACTTTTGAGATTCTATTCCTGGCCTGATTATCAAAGATACCAATAGGAATCCTAGGTGGCTGCTCATTGTCTATGGTATTCTGGGCCACAGAGAACAAAAATTTGCTAAAGTATTTGCATAACAGAGGACACATTCAAGTAGGAAAGATGGAAATGGTGTCTTTGTTAGGGTTTCAAGTGCCATAATGAAACACCATGACCAATGCCAACTGGTGAGAAAAGTGCTTATTTGGCTTACCTTTTCTCATTATAGAGCATCATTGAAGGAAGTCAGGGCAGGAACTCAAACAGGGTAGAAACTAGAGGCAGGAGATGATTCAGAGGCCACGAATGGGTACTGCTCACTGACTTGCTCTTCAAAGTTTGCTCAGTTTGCTTTCTTATAGAAGCCAGGACCACATGCTCAAGGATGGATCCACCTACAGTAGGCTAGACCCATCCCTCATAAAACCACTAATTAATAAAATTCCTCATAGCTGAATGTTATGGAGTCATTTTCTCAACTAAGGCTCCATCCTCTCATGAGGCTCTAGCATGTGTCAAATGAATCTAAAACTGACAGTACAACCAGGAAACAGGATTACCTATTGCTGCCAGTCTTTTCCAATGGACTTTCTAGTAACCTCTAGGAATCCATCAAAACCTTCTCATGTGGCCATGGAAATTTAGGAGTGGCTGAAAAAAAAAAAAAAAAACTCAGGTCACAGGCAGACTTTGAATCTAATCCTTCCAGAGGCTGTCTTTTGTGACCCTTCAAACTTCCATTTCTAGCCTGGAGATGGAGCATTCACAACTTAGTGAGGCTCTGGCTGAGGGTGAAGAGCTAGGTGAAGTAAAAAGGTGGAACTGACTAAATTGAGGACCTTTGTGATCTCTCTCCTGGAATGAGATAGAGAAGTTGAGTAAACTCCTGTGCTTATGCTCTCTGTTTTGTACATATTAGCTCTATTTATTTTAACTATAACTAGTAATTGGGGAACAAATATTTTGAAGAAATGAAAGTTGTGACAAATGTTTATTCTTCTAATTCTTTGATATATCAGGAAACTACCAGATCAGCAATGGATTGGGGACCAGATGTGCAAACTCACCTGAAGGAGCTACATTTGCCCTGTTGATGGTGCTCATCTCATTCTGGTTAAACATATTCAGAGGCAAAGGAATTCCCCTACTTTGAAAGAGATTGCTTTAAAACAACATCATACACAACAAAAAGAGTTTTGTTGGTGGCTCGTGGCAGGACCTGTTTTTGTTTGCATCCTTCTGTTGGCTAATAAATGATTTCATAGTTGACTGGATTAAGAATTATTTGGAATGTAGCCTTGAAGACCTTTCTAGGGGGGTTAACTGATGAAAGAAACCCCACTCTCAATGTGGCTGGCACCATTCTATGCCCTGGGTTCACAACTGAATCAACATGTGAAGGGAGAAAGTCTCTGATCCTTGACTCTGGCCAGCATGCGTCCAGTGATATGCTCCAGCCATCACACCTACAGACAACATTGCCGGCTACCGTACCTTCCCTACCATGATGTTATCCAACCTTAGGCCAGAATAAACCATCTCTTGCCCTAAGTTTTTTCTTGTGGGATATCTTGTCATGTCAATAAGAAAAACAGCTAATGAAGTCTTCTTATGAAAAAGTCTCACACACTTGCCAGAGGAGTCTAGGGCTGAGCTGTGCTATAGTACTCCTAAGGCCTGCTATTCAGTGTAGTGATTGAGGTCACTGCTGTTCTTCCATACAGACTGAGGTTTTAACCTTGTCCCAGTATTTCCTATCAGGATAACAGTAGCCAGTATATAGGTACTTTCTGTGGCTGGGATAAGGCAACATGACCAAAAGCAACTTAAGAAAAAGTGCCTTATGATTCCAGACAGAGAGTCCATAATGGCCGAAGAAGCATAACAACAGGCAATAAGAGCAGTATGCTGAAACACCTCCATTGTGCATATAAAACAAGAGAGAATGAGCTGAAAGTACGGTAAGGCTACATACACTCAGAGCTCAACCCCACTGGTGTCCTTCCTCCAGCATGGTTGTACCCCCTCAAGGTTCCATAAGCTCCCTAGCAACAGCACCAACAGGTCACCAAGTAAGTATTCAAGTACATGCTTCCATGGAGTCCAGTTCTCATTTAGACTACCACAGCCATACTGTTTAAAATCTCTTTTGGTTTAATGTGCAAAATGGGGCAATATTATACCCAGCACAAACAGCTCTTGGGAAGATTCCAGAATGCATTTGAATTTCTTACTATAATGAGTGTTCCACAGAAAACTTTCAGAAACGCTTGTCTAATTATTGTTATTTTAGCTGTTTTTCTCAGATTGCTTTCGTGCTTTTGAACAAGGTTTGACTTCTTCAGGTTCTTCTAGCTATAGAGAAGAAATGTAAAGGTTACTATTCGTTTGTTAGCTTCTCACTATACATTTGAAAATTGCCATTTTTTGAAATGTTATATTTCACTGGCCTGAATAATTTCAATCCACTTAAAAGGTAATACCTATAGTAATATCTATTGACACATGTTGTATTTTGTTGGGGGCCGACTTTTAGCAGAAAGCGGCTATCAGCTTTGCAGCCATCTTGAGCCATATACCCTGACATGAGACTTGGATTACAATAGCCTACAACAGCTGAGCACACTCTGATAACATCTTGCTTTAGATACCCAGGACTTCCTTGGGTGCAAGAGATTAAAGGTGTGTGAGATTAAAGGTGTGTGACTTAAGAGTGTGACTTAGAGATCAGATTTAGAGACAAGACATAAGGGTATGACTTAAAGGCGTGACCTAAAGGCATGGCTTAGAAGTAAGACATATAAAGGCGAGAGGCAGACAGAAGACAGAACAGAGAATCAGACAGAGGAGACAGAGAAGCAGGCACTTGGGAGAGAACTTGGAAGAAGTAACTTGGAACTTGGAGGCACTAGGAACTAGGAACTAGAAACTCAAGACTTGGGACTTGGACTAAGAAGAGAGACTGAAGAATAAACGGGACTGAAATGCACTCTGTCTGGTCTCCATTCTTCGAGTCCATCCTCACTCTCTCTCTTGCCCCAATGTGGGGTGCCAAAAAAATGTTGAGAACTGCACTAGTCCCTGTTCAGGTGCGAAAAATGTTGAGGCCTGCACTGGAGCCTCACTTTGGGCAGCCAAAAATGTTGCAGCCCTCTCCACTTCACTCTTGGTGGCTACTGTATCCCGGCCCAAGCTGCTGCTCCGGTCTGAGGGTCAGGGTTCAGCAAGAGAGAGAGTGAGGATGGACTCGAAGAATGGAGACCAGACAGAGTATGATTCAATCCTGTTTATTCTTCAGTCTCTCTTCCTAGTCCAAGTCCCAAGTCTTGAGTTCCTAGTTCCTAGTTGTACTCCCTGAAGTGTCTAGTTCCTAGCTGTACTCTCTTAAGAGTCTCCCTAAAGAGTATATTTCTTCTAAGTGTCTGATTCTCTCCCATCTGCCTCTGCCTTTTATATGTCTCACTTCTAAGACATGCCTTTTGGTCACACCTTTAATCATGCCCTTAGATCTTGTCTCTAAATCTGATCTCTACACTTCTAAGTCACACTCTTAAGTTATACACCTTTAATCTCACACACCCAAGGTATCTAAACCAAGATTATCGGAGTGTGCTCAGCTGTTGTAGGCTATTGTAATCCAAGTCTCATGTCAGGGTATATGGCTCAAGATGGCTGCAAAGCTGATAGCTGCTTTCTGCTAAAAGTCGGCCCCCAACAGGAAGTCGGCCGCCAACAGTATTTCTGAGTTTATCTCAGCCAGGTCCTTATCTGTACTCAATATAGTATGGAAATCACCTTGATGATCTGGAAGCCAGTTGCCTGACCATGCATACCTGTATTCAAAATGTCTACAGGTACTATCAAGAAGCACTTTAGATGGGGTAAGGATGGTTATCATGATCTTATCTGGGATTCTCAAGAAAGAACTTCATTAGGAAAAACTCAAAAAAATGTTTCTTAAATATTAACATATACCACAGCCACCCAGAGGACTTGTTAAAGGTCAGGCGTGTGTGTGTGTGTGTATGTGTGTTCATTCATGTGCATTCCCCTGAGACGTACATGTATACATATGCACATTAATGTGGAGACCAGAGGTTGATTTGTGTCTTTCTCAATTGCTCTACAATATTTTTTTGGAACAGAGTCTTTCATTAAAACTTGAATTTACCTATTTGGCTAGACTGGCTGGCCAGCACATCGTCTCCTGGAATGGGATTAGAGATACTCAGTGTTGTGCTTGGCTTTTTATGGGGTCCCGTGTAGCAGGAACAATAGGGCCACCTCTGTGTAAATGCTGGGGGTCTCCCAGCCACAAAAGCATCTTCTTCAGGACAACCTAATTGTGGACTACCTGAAAGACCAAGAATTGCTGGTACAGATAATGACAGCCAATCAGAAACTGCTGTTTAGAAGAGATGCTTTCTTGGGACCAATGGGGTATGGGTGGAGGATATTAAAGAAGCTTGCACTGGGGTTCAGGTGAGCTTGCTGTGGTATTGACTCACCTGGCCCCCAAGGACAAGTAGGGTTGGGCAGAGAGTAGGCCATGGGACAGGCTGCAGATCTGGGGAATCACTTGCACAGCAATTCCTTTACTGACTGAGCCATCTCCCCAACTCTGCAAGCTAACTTTCTGGACCCACCCCCACTTCAGATTTTGGATGAATAGAGACCAAATATTTATTGGTTCTTTTCAACTTATTTTCCAATGATATTAATACGGCTATTGTCTGGGACCTTTTGATAATCACTGCTTCGAAGTGCCTCAGAATATTCATAGTCAAGGACAGGGTTTTTTTTTTTTTTTTTTTAGAGCTTTTATATTTGTGTTTATTCTTCACTTAACTTTTAAAACACTACTATAGTTGAATATTAAAACAAACACAATAGCCAAGTAGTGAGCATAGTATGATTATAGTCATTCCCTCATTCATTACTGCATATAGAATGTCAAAGTGTGATTGGCCCATTAAGAGTTCTGACACTGAAAGCCACCTCTGGGGTGATGTTCATCGTCCTCATACACTTCTCCATTCTAATGATGCCATCTTTCCTGATTTGGATCAAAGTCCACCAGTTCTATCTGATCCATTTCATTAGTCTCTTCTACTTCCTTCCTTTCAGGAAGGAGTTTTTCCAGTAATGAGAGTTTATCAGGAGAGAGAAAGTCATTTTCAGGAAAGTTTACCTTAAACTCAATGATTAGACGTCCCATTTCATATGGCCAATGATATACTGGCATACCTTTATTTAGCACAGATTTTTTAACTCCATGCTCGACAATCTGACCTGGATGAGAGGTGATGACTATGGTTCGGTTGTCAAGTGTAGATATTGGCTTTTGGAAGCTGCACAATGCTTCAACCAGCTATATGTCCATATACATGAAAAGGTCTTCTCCACGCCTTGTAAAAACAGCATGGTCCTTCTGATCTAACACAATAATATTTCCTGGCTCCAGTCCTGGTACTTGGTCTTCACTGTGGCATGTTATCTTCTGACCATCTTTCATGCCTTTATCAATATGAACTTCTAAAATTTTCTTCTCTCAAGCTATCTTTCTTCCATTGCAGCTTTTACATCTGTCTTTAGAACTGATGCATTCTTCATGACCCTGACACTCCATGCAGATTGACTGAATTTGTTGAACTATTCCTGGTCCAATCTGATGAATCGTTATCTGCATGCCCATCCCCCGGCAGTTGGGACAGCACTCTACTGCTCCTTTCTTACCACCTCGGCCTTCACATTTGCCACAAATCACATTCTTTTGCAGAGCCAGTTTTCTTTTTGCACCATTATATAAGTCTTCTAAGATCACTGAGACTTGATGAACAACATTTTTTACTTCTCCTTTCTCTTTGCATTCTTCTTCCTCCTCCAAAGAACATATCAAAGATATCCAAAATCACCACCTGTTCCACCCTCTTTAATCGCCTGCTCACCTCTTTTATCATATAATCCCCCACACACATTTTTTTGGAATCAGCAAGAACTTTATAAGCTTGAGAAATCTGTTTAAACTTTTTTCCTGGTGGTACTTCAAGGCTAGTTTTCTATATGCCTTTTTCAGTTCTTCCTGAGTAGCACTGGTTTGACCTCCAAAACATCATAGTAAGTGGTTTCTTTCACCATTTTTACAGCCAGTAAGCGGGCCGGTACCAGAGAGCAGAAAGAGGAGCAGAAAGATGAGCAGAAAGAGGAGCGTAGCATAGTGCCTCAAGGACAGATTTTAAGGCGTGAAATCATCTATGGTTTATCTGCAATGCTTTGGTGCCATGTTGGGTTTTGGATATACAAGAAAAGAATAAGCAATTACTAAAACACTGATAAATAAACCCAGATGCCAACACTGTCAAAAATTAAATTGGCAATACAATTAAGCTGCTCTATTTGGGTTGTGTCTGAGGATATATATATATCCAGCCATTCTGAGTAGCTTCTTGGGAAATTACAATGTTAAGCCCAGGGGTGTTGAATAATAGTAATAAGTAGGACTGTGGAGTAGAAGGATGCTGTGTCTCTATCTACTTCTCTGACCTTCTTTAATAATTGTTTCTCAAAAGTGAAGTTTTGGGTTTATTAGCTTTGTTGGGTTCCTTTTGTAGAAACTTTCTGATAAAAGGTTTCCTGTGTGTGGCTTTGCTTCCTGGCATTACATTTTCTTTCCATACATTGGAATGGAGATGGTAACATGAGATTGGCTTCCTTAGGACACTTCTTTTATACTGACTTTTACCAATGAGAAGAAGGTTTTTTTTTTTTTTTTTTTTTTTTTTTTTTTTTTTTTTTTTTTTTTTTTTTTTTTTTGCCTTTAAAGCTGTACTAAGCGTTTTAAACATGTCTCATCACTGGATTCTGGATTTCATTACAAACCAGCTTAGCCCATTTAACATCTTATCTCATTTAACTACTGTATGATGAAGCAGGATTTGTGAATTTGTTTTTTACTCTATCTCTCTGTCTTTATCTCTGTCTCTGTCTCTTTTTTGGTCTCTGCCTTTTTGTCTCTATCTCTCTCTTTGTCTCTATTGCTCTGTCTCTTTGTATCTCTCTGTCTTTGTCTCTCTCTGTCTCTTTGTATGTGTGTGTGTGCGTGTGTGTGTGTGTGTGTGTGTGTGTGTGTGTGTGTGTGTGTGATGAATGCAGGCTATAGTGTGCATGCAGAGGTTAGAAACCTTTGTGGAAGTTCTGTCTTTCCACCTTTATGTGGATTCTGGGAATTGAACTCAGGTAGCAGGCTTTCATTATAGGTACCTTCAGCCATGGACTTGTCATCCTTTTTGTTATAAGTACTTGGGATTAAATCTAGAGCTGCATGCTGAACAAGTGTTGTACCACAAAGCTAGCTAAAATTACATTCCTAGATAATGTAGACTTTTAAAAGCGTGACAGTAGTTCTCAACCTTCCTATTGCTGTGGCCGTTTAATACAGTTTCTCGTGTCAATTATAAAATTATTTGTGTTACTACCTCATTACTGCAATTTTGATACTGTTATGAGTCATATTGGAAATATCTGTGTTTTTTTGATAGTCTTATGTGGCCCTGTGAAAGGGTTATTTGACCCTCAAAACGGTCAGGACCCACAGATTGAGAACTACTGTTTTAAGGGCTGAAGAAATGTCTTAATGATTAAAAGAGATTGCTGATCTTCCAGAGAACTAGAATTGGGCTCCTCACACCCATATTAGGTAGCTCACACTTGTCTATAAATTGTGTGTGGAACAAAACACATTCTTCTGGCCTCCATGGTACCTTCACACAGATGGCACACATACACACATTTACATATTGATAAAAGGGAAAAGGACTATTTCTGCAAATTTAAAACTAGAATGAAAATGAAGAATAGTTTTGTTTGTAACACCAATGAAATGAGTAGAATTTAGATTATATACCAGTGTGCATAAATAAATATTCAGTGGTATTCTTTGTCATAACTGATAAGCAACATTAACACATCATTTATACCCAAGGACCATGGCTTTTGTGGATTTTGATGCATATACACTGCCCTGTAACTACTATTAATTTATTATGTAGAATAATTTCTCTGCTCTAAAATGCTTATGTTCTCTGATTATTCATCCACTTTTATTGCTAACTCCTGGCCACAAAGATCTTACTTTCACTATAGTTTCTTTTCCTTTCCATAATGTTATGCAATAAGAATTATCACTATTAATTCTATGTTATGTGATTTTAAAATGCTGTGGCTTGTGTAAGGAACCATCTCAGACCTCTTCTTTATTTCTTTAGACCAATAACACCTCCAGAAAAATGGATATATAAGGAGAAAAGGTAGTTTATTACCAGAACACTTTATGAAGCAAATTAACAGGGTGTCAACTTCTTGCACTCTGGTGAAAACAAGGCTAGATACTATATAACATGTAGAACATTCCCTTTGCTGTAACCCCTTTCCTTATGTAATCAGAGAAGGGATATCACAGGGATACTGGATGCTTCAGTAACGGATTGAAACCTTCATAGAGGCCATCTGTGTTCCCTTCCTTCTTAGAGCATACAGCATTTAGCACAACAGATGCTGTTTGTATTAGATTGAAATTTGAGAAAGGAGGGATACTTGATAGTGAGTGTGCACATTCTACATCCATTTGAGGAACAGATTACCGAAAACAACTTAAGAGAAGAAGGTTCCTTCTGGGTTATGGTTTTAACAGGAAATGGAGTTCAGTGTTCTGTGAAGGCATACTGGCAGGAATGTGAAGTAGTTGGCCACATTGTATCTTCAGTCATGAAACAGGGAGCATAAAATGCTGGTGGTCATCTAGATGATTCAGTCTATCTTTATTTAGTTGGAGAACCCATTTCATGAGATGGTGTTTTCCATATCTGGGATGGGTCTCCTTTCCTCAGTTAAACGTGTATAGAAATACCTTCACAGACACATCTCTGTGGTTTCAAACAAGTTAAGTTGACAATAAATATTAATTACACAAGTCTTGTCTACTCACTATGTAAATTTATTGCTTTTGATGACAGCATTTCATTTCTGTTCCTCAGAGTTTCAGGGAAATTTAATAAGGTAAAATGCATTCACTTCAATTTCAGAATTTTCCATAGTCAAAGAACAAAATCTCCACAAAGAGACTGTATCTGCAGAGGCTGGTTGGCTGACTAGAGCTGTAGTACTATAGGGAGATTGAAATATTGCTGCTTCTGGTGAGGAGTTACCTTATTTTGGGCTAGTTCTTGCCTTCTGGCCAGTCAGTCTTTACCTATGTTTGTGTTTAACTATTGTCTTATGACTAATTGATAGAATCCTTTTAGATTATATTAACTTGGCAGACATCTAGCTTCTACCAACTCAGGAACTAAGAATGTCATCAGATAGCATTTTTGACCTCTAGCTAAGCTTCCCCCATCTCAAAGATGTACCCATCAAATGTATTTTAAACTTGCTTTGATTTTTAACATTTTGTTCTGTAAAACTAGAAAGACTTCATGAAATAAGTTCCATGCTGAAATATGGAATTTGAAGTAACCTAAATATATGTCCTGGGCCATGGGAATTAAAAATGGCTTCAGAATAAATTATTTTCTCATTTTTTAAAGATGAGAATTTTGGTTTGTGTGTGTGTGTGTAAACAATTGTGGTGACACAACTTGGGCATCCACGAATGAGCCACATTTTACTGGAATAATCATCTGGCAGCCAGGTACCAGCATGGACCCACTGACTCCAGGTCACCTGGTGTTATCTCCTCACCTGTACTGTTAGTGAGCTAAAACTATAAAAACTCTTTGGGCCCCAGGTCCCTTGGTTTTCTCAACAGCCCATTTTGTTTATTCGAAGCTTCTTCACCTGAATTGTACCATGATAGATACCTTTTTAGTCTGCTTTCAATGCATTTGATTTAAAGTGTATAGTTTGTTTGTTTGCTTTGAAGCCATTTTGGTCTAGGTATCTGGTTTGGGCTTCTGTGTTCACTTGCTTTTGGATCTCTAAAGGCACTTTAGATTTTGCTCAGTTTCAGAACTTTGATGAAATTTTTGTTTTCATTTTGTCTTGGTTTCTTTAACATATATACGACTTCTCCAAAATATTCTTAATATAATCTGTTAAATGTAAGGACTGTTTTATTAATAATGGACTACTATGGTAGCTGGACTTTTGGCTACTGTATAGATTCCATTTGCCTCTACCCTTCATCCTTCTTATTCCATTTCAATCCCCTAACACTAGGTAGTAGAGAAGAAAGGATAGAGAGGAAAGGGTATGATTATATGACTACTTCCTACTGATTACGGACAGAGTTCCTTGGGGGAAGTTTGATCTTTACTATCAGGATACTTACTTTTTTCTTGTCTTTTTGTGTACAACTATTCGACAAACTGTAACAAACCACATCCAACCTCCATCTGGCCACCCAGCCCCTTCTACTGGGGCTCTGGCATTTCTATAGCCTCTGAAAAGTCCTCAGGATTCTAAACATCATGAACTTGACAAAACTGTCTGCGGCTGCCAAAATCATGCCCCTGCTAGAGCATGAGGCATATCATGTAGGTGTAGAGAAATCATGTAGAGAATATGAAACAGCCTCATATCACATATTCACAATGAGGGTTCCATAAAATATAATCCAAACAAGTCTTGGTTCATTTAAATGTATCTTGAGTATGATTATATATATATATATATATATATATATATATATATATATAGTCTACATGTGATTACTATTTGTTTTTTAAAAATGTGCTTAGTATTTAATTAGTTTATAAGTAAAAGGTTTTTTAAACTAAAGTGGTTAATTTGGCTCAGCTTAATTTCAATCATCGTAAAACTAAAATTTCTAAGTAAGAAATAATGATAAGAGAGAAATCCTGTATTTAATCAATGTGACTACGTAGGTAAAACAAATAGAAATGGCTAATGGTCCTGAATTTTTTTGGAACAATTAATGTGAGTAGACTTAGCACTTACTTCTCCAAGTTCTAGCCTGATGAATATACCCCCTCATATTTGTTTTCCCACATCCTGCTATATCTAGCCCAGCTTCCAGAGCATTGGCTTAGTCTGGCCACCTGTGCCTTGCAATAGCTGACTTATAGGCTCCCACAGTGTCCCAAGTCCCTTGCCCTGCCTCGTACAGGGAGAAAAGCAACTTTAATCACTGTTGGGATTGTAAACACTATGAAAATCATAGTGGAGAATTCTCAAAATAATTTTAAAAATTTAAATCTCCCATATGATGCACCTAAACCAGTCTTTGGCATATTCAACATCTTTTATTTCCCCTTGTCATCAGTCACATTATTAGTACAGAGGAACACTTAGAGAGAAACAATTTACCATTGCAAAATACCAGGAGAGTCACTCAGAAAAAGTGGGGCCATACAGAGAGGATTAGGGAGATTCCAGGAACAGTGTGGTCAATTGACTGGGTTAATAAGAGCTCAGTCCTAGCTTGCTCTAGTGTGGGAGAATATTCAAAATCATTTTTCAGCAAAGATGATGCTGTGAGCATGCTTTTATTGAATAGTGAACAACACAGTACCCAAAGGAGAAGTGTTGCTTTGGAGATACACAATTTGCACTGTTTGCTATAACAAACTCTGTCTGCCACAGTCTTTGCAGCTCTGTGGACTCCTCTAAAGAGCTTTGAGGTGCCATTGAGTTTTCTGCAAAACAGCAGGTGCAATATAACTGCCTTGGTGATAACTTTACAGGCACTGTAACTAGCCTGGCAGAAAGGAAGATATTCTGAGGAGATGCCTGTGTTTCTATCTGAAACCTAAGCTCTTTTTTTAATATTTATTTTTTATTGGATATTTTATTTATTTACATTTCAGATGTTACCCCCTTTCCCCATCTTCCCCCCAAGAAACCCTCTATCCCATCCCTTCTCCTCCTTTTTGGTTTTATGCCATTTTAATTTCATGCAAGTATTAAGTTCAGTTCTATATTGGGGAGCTAGCAATACAATAGATACAAATAGTCAAAGAACAAGCAAGACAATAAACACAAATAGTTAAAGAAATGTAAATAAAATATTTAAAAAAAGAACAAAAACAACAACAACAACAACAACAAAAGAACAAGCAAGGCAATAAACAAAGTCCAGTGATCACTCCCGCATCACTGTTTCTAAGGACTTATTAGGATGACCTAAATATCTGAGCCTACTTCTCTGTCCTAGCCCGAAGTCATTTTCATGACTGAAGCCTACTTCCTTGTTCTAGCCTAAGATTTAGATTCCTGCCTGAAATTACTTCTTTGTTTTAGCCTAAGATAGGTTAGATCAACATCTTATTCTTAAGATACATGCTCACTCATGGTCATTGCTACTCTATTCGAAAAATCTAGGAAATGGAAACAACGTAAATTTCTTACAACCAAACAAATGGTTAATGAAAACATAGTACATATACACAATAAAATGCTGTTCAATGGTAGAAAAAAATGAAATCAAGAACTTGTAGGTAATTGAATGGAACGTGAAAAGATCATATCATATCAAGTGAGACAACCTAGATATGGAAAAACAAATGTCACATGTTCTCTCTTATTTGGTATTCCTAGCTTTAAGTGTTCAGATGTGTGTATGTAGACTGCAGTAACTTCAGAAAACAGGAAAGTAAAATGGGACCATTGCCAGTATAGAGAGATTGGGGAGCAGTGGAGAGGGAAATTCAGAATACAATCAGGATCTGTTCTGTCAAATGGGAAAGTGGAGCTTAGAGAGGGGGTGGGAGGTAAAAACAGAAGAAGGTAAAAAGAAAGTAACTGGGAATAGCAGGGAATATGTTATCTGATAGGTAAAATGGGAAAATGAAGGTCACTTAGGGAAGAGGGAGGAAGATACATAAAGAAAAAGGAAAGTAGGTAAATAACAATGTGAATGGCTGAAAAAAAGCTACCAAGGAATAATGGTGGATAAATATGCTTATATAATTTTAAAGAACTTTTCTCGTCTGGGCTCTACTGCTTTCTCTAAGCACAAAAGGCCATCTAAGCAAATTCCCAATACCAGACATGAGAAGCCCTCTTTTGAGTTGTTAGACAAGCGTTATCTAAGAGACTCCAAAAACATACAGCTTGTTGTTGCCCCTGGTTACCACACCCCACTCCAGAGGTAGAAAATAAGTCTTTATCTCTGATGATACCACACACTTCATAAATAAGGTCCCTAGATTGAATTGGCCTGAATGCTCCCTCTCTGAGGGCTACCTTCATCATATGAGAAAGAGCTATGCAAATTTCTAAGTGAGGAGACAACCAACAGTCCTTTCCAGCTATGATGCCTGTGAACTACACCAACAATCAGAATTGCATAATTTCCTAGTGCTACAGTAATTTCACATATACTTAACAGTAGCCAGCTGTTCGCTAATTGGACTTAAGACTAGCTCCACAAAGGGAGACCATTCCTGGTACTGGAAACCTAGAACTACTTAGTGTTAGTGAAACTATGGCTACAAGAAGAGAAACCACAACCTCTAATTTACTAAAGCAGAATAATCCCCAACAACAATCTATGAACATTTGCCCTATACCCACAAAGAAGTTTAGTCTTTACCCCTTCGTAAGAAAACTTCCCTTTGCAACAGACAGATGCTTTATACCAATCAAAATGCAGAATTGTGGAGCACAGTCCTAAAGGATACAGTCTACAAAACATGCCTATGTCTATAGCTCAGGGAATATTGTGGAAGAAGAAGTGGAAGGATTGTAAGAGTTAGAGGATGAAGGGCTATGCTGTGAAATTTTAAGGCTATTTTGACCACTACTTTCTTTTTAAAAGACAAGCAAGGAAGCAAGCAAACAAACAAACATAGTTTTGAAAACTCTTACTTTTGCCAGGACTATGTAAGAAAACATGCTAATTTTTTAATTGCCATTAAAAATTCTACTTTAAGGCTTACACAGACATCCTTACATTTATTGTTCATCTTCATGTATTACAGCATTAAAAACATAATTTAAAAATATCGATCTTTGTTTAGCTGAAAAATAATAGTGATAAAGTTATAAATGCCTATTCTGGATGCCTTATTCTTCTTTAGAAGCCTCATTAATACTAGTAAAAAGTAAATGCTTTTCTAGCAAAGACCACATTAAGGTATGTGTTATAATAATTTGAATCTTTCATGAGTAATTAAGAAAAAAAAATGATTAATGTCATTACCTGTTTTATAACTGTTTGATATCTAAGATACCATATGTTTTTTGTGCTCTATATATAGCCTCCTGAGCTCTCATTGAAAATTAGCTCATTAAAATTGTTTTATAAAATTTTTAAATAACAATAATAATGTTAAGATTAAAGTGTGCCATAGAAGTTTGTTTAAAAATATATATGGGTTGTAACCAGTTAAAAATAATATAAAGGTTATGAAAATTTTCAAGGTTAATTCAATATACTGAGGTAAAGTGATGTTTGATTTTCTACAATAATATATTTTCTTAATCATTTATTTGTTCTAAGTATCCATTTCTTTAGGGACATATAAAACCTATGATTAAATTTTAGATATATGTTTTCTGACTGGACAAAGAAGCCTTGGATTTGCTTTAACCATAAAAGTAATTTTGATTAGAAAGTGATGCTTACTTAGGTTATTACTTTAGATTACATAATGAGTGTAAAACTTGTTTTAATAGACAAGTATTTGAATCTGATTACAAAATTTGGTCTATTAGATCAGCAAATGACAAATTTATAAAATACTTAAATATAATTTAAAATTAGTCTTTTACAAAGGATAAAAAATGATTTCAACAAAAGAAATAAAAGCAAAAGAAAAGCAACATCACAGCAAAGACTATTCTGCTTAAAAACCAGGATTTTATCCTGCTACTTCTGACTTACTCCTAAGAGCTGTTGAGCTTCCTCATGTCATCTGAGAGCATGTTCAGACAGACTTTCAACATGCTGGATGATGTTCATCTTCAACACCACTAACAATCCTAACAATCGGGTGCCCAGAACAATGAAACTTTTCTCTTATTGCTCATGTTTCTTGCAGACTTTTGTAATTAAGATTTAAAAACTGTTCATGACATCTAACACTCCACCTGGTATATTTCTAAATGCATGCCTGCTGAGTACTCTGGTGTATCCATACCTTTAATGCATCCCTGCAATACCATCCCTGCAATGATGGGTTCTATATTGAAACTTTGAGCCTAGATAAATCAGTCACTCCTTCCTTCCTCCCTCCCTCCCTCCCTCTCCCTCCCCCTCCCTCCCTCCTTCCTTCCTTCCCTCCCTCCCTCCCCCCTTCCTTCCTTCCTTCCTTCCTTCCTTCCTTCCTTCCTTCCTTCCTTCCTTCTTTTCCCTATGTTTGCTTTTGATAGAGCACTTTGTTACAGCAGCAACAGAAGTAAATGATTTAGGAAGAAGCTTTACAAATCAGCCTTTATTTCTAAGGTTTAGATTAATGTTTAGTAATGAGTCATAAATTCATTACTAGTTTTGTAAAATTATGAAAACCAATATCCCCAAATATAAAATATAACGTGCCTACAAGTTTCCATAAAATTTTGTAGAATTACCTGAAACCTTAAGACCACTGGCCTGATGAAAAAATCTACATAAAACACAACAAATAAACTAAAACTATAACCTAAACAATAGAAGTTCAATCTTAATCAGATTGGATTTACTGAGATTGATTGTCAGTCATCCAGGGGCTGCATCCCATCTGAATGGGTAGTGAATGGTGTTATCATACAATTTGAAGGTCCAAAAAGCTTTATGTGAATTATAAAGCATATCCTTAGTGATTAATGAAATAGTTGAAAGTCTCAGAGCTGATATAAATTAGGGTCTAGTTAGCGAGTCATTGAAATCACTAACCATGCCAGAGAGTGATTTATTAATATGAACATATCTATCTATCTATCTATCTATCTATCTATCTATCTATCTATCTATCATCTATCTACCTCTATTATCTATTATATATAATATATGTATATCTGTGTATGTGTTATGTCGATTACATTTTGTTTTCCTTGTTTCCTGTGGCTCTCAAACAATTGTGATGTTCTAGATAAATGTGTTAGACATGGCTTTGTCTTACAATGTCTCTGCTACTTCTTATATGGGCTTTCTCTTCTGAAGGCTTGTCACTCAACACATATTCATTCAGAGTCTTTAGTGACAGGCCCTGGTGATATATTTTCGGGGTGGAATGATAAGGCAATTTGAGCTAGGATCAAGCCTACTGGGGTTGGATTTGGACACATAAAATGTCTAAACCCCACTGTAGAACCTACTTAAAAAAAACTTTAGCTAAGTTACTATTTGTCTTAAAGCATGAATGTTACCATTTAAAACAAAGAGGAAATAAAAATGAGTATCAATAGTGTAATGATAAGAATTAGGTGCAGAGTAAGTTAACATATTTTACAACTTGGTTTCTGGTGTTGCCTCCACTAAAGGTAATTTTTGTTGGTCTTGTTGCCATAGTCTGGAAGTACCTTGATTTAGCTGTTGTAGGTTACTTTCATATATCAGCTACTGTTCATGAGAAGATCTTCCCTCAGCTATTTTAGGCTTTTCTTCATCTCCCTTCAGGACACACACTGAAGGGCATAGTAAAATGTATTTTGTACTATTACAAGCAAAAAATCCTTTGCCAAGAGTTTAGCTCTGATGTGCTTGGCACAGCAAAGCAACAGAGAGAGAAATGAAGGATTGCAGCAATTATAAATGGGCGAACATTCCACCGTACTCCAGAAGAATAGCTTTTCAGGCCAGGCTGCAATGAAAGATCTGGGGGAGGGGGAAGTTGTACAAGTGACTCCATTCAAACATGGGAACAAACCCTCCTAAGAATGACTACAGAAAGAAACACCTGCCACCCAATTCTTCACATGAGAGTTTGGCAGAAATACAGTGGGCAATTTGGAACGACTTTTATTTTCCAAATTAAAGAGACCGAACAAGAGAACTATACAAATTAATTCCTGAAAATGAACTCTTATACTTCCAACTGCTATCTAAGCTGATAGATCAGAAGTCAGAGGTCAGAGGTCACTTTTTGCTTTTTGCATCGCAAAAATATGTTTTCTTTTTGCTTCAGGATTTTGTTTGGCAATTTTAAATAGCTGCAGGGTTCTGAAATGGTCTGACTCTTCCAGGGCCTCCTCTCTCTTTCTTTCTCAGCTGTTTTCTCAGATATTCTTGAATTTATGGGACTGTTTGCTCTCCCTTTCTCTCTCTCCCTCTCTCTGTCCATTTCCCCGGTTTTGTCTTTTCATTTGAATTGGCACATAGATTTCATGCAACAAAGTATATACAAATTTGACAGACACAGTAGTCAACTAGTATAAGTGCAGACGTGTGTGTGGCCACACTCTGTACAGTTCAGAATGCTGGGGTCATCTGCATCTACAGCACCTCCCATTTCCACTCCAATCCATAGCTAGTACCCTCAGACAGAGAATGGCAACCAGTTTTCTGTTTTATTTGTCTTTACATATCATATTTTATGGAACTAGAATTTTAGATAAATATATTATGTATTTATATATTATGTATGCTTTCTACATGGCTAATTTTTAAAGTGCAACCAGGTTGTTACATGTATCTGTAATTTATGATCTGCTGAGTAATCCTACATTGAGTAAATATGATAGCATATTTATTGTTTAGCTGCTTGCTAGGAATATGGGGCAGCTTAGAGTTTTGTGTTCTTATGAATAAAATTGCTATAAAATCCCTTAAATATATTTTTGCAAGCAAATTATATTATACAACTTTATTAAGTTGATTTTGATTATATATGTATATAGAGAAGATATTTTTAAATGATAAGATTTTTATATTAAGTTAATATTTGTTACAGGTACACTATTGATCCTAAAACTTCTGTTCAGCTAAGTGTTCCTTATAAATAAAGATGTTTTTACTTACTACATTCCAACATACACATTTTATTTTTTCTTGTTTCACTGTACTAATTACAATCCCTTTGGATAGTTATAATTGTAATGTTTTTTTTGTTTGTTTGTTTGTTTGTTTGTTTTTTTTTTTTGAGACAGGGTTTCTCTGTGTAGTCCTGGCTGTCCTGGAACTCACTCTGTAGACCAGTCTGGCCTCGAACTCAGAAATCCGCCTGCCTCTCCCTTACCAAGTGCTGGGATTAAAGGCGTGTGCCACCACCGCCTGGCTATAATTGTAATTATTTATTCGAGCTAGCCCACATAAAAGTCACAGAATCCAGGTATTTAATTTACAAGCTGTAAGCCTAGATTGGGCAGGTTTCGGAGTGATTTTAACTTACATTTCAGCCACATTTCCCTTGTTATTTCCCTTGTTAGTTGGTTTTCTTCTGCTTATGGTCCATCTCCTCTCATGATGGTCTTCTCCTCTTTTGGTCTCCTTTCTTCTCCTCCCCCTCTCTCTACCAGGGAGAAAGATTCACACTTGAAGTGTACATGAGAATCAATTTTGAGGCAATCATATCATGGGGTACAGAATTTAGCATCTAAATATAAGCAACACCAGACCAAACTCCTACAGGTAATACTGAAAGAAAAAAAATTCACTTTATTTATTAAATGCACCTTTTCCAATATTATTACCTTTATAATCCTTAGAGTTTTTCTTGAAAACTTAAATTTTTAGAGAGTTTTAATATGGATTAGAGTTGAATTTTGTTGGATGCCATGTCTTTACCTATTAAGATGATTTTAAAAATATTCTTTTAAAATAGGAAATAGACCTTTTCCCCATACACCATATTCTGATTACATTTTCTGCTCTCCCTACTCTTCCCAGACCATGTAGTGTAAAGTGTTTTTCTTTTCTGTTATTTACTGCATTATTAAGTTTTTAATATGCTTCTATGATTGTGGGAATAATGGTGACTAGGCACATGTTTGATTATTTACTATATATCAAAACAGCTAAGTTTTTGTTCAGTATTCTTTCATCAACTGACATTTGAGCTAACTCCCATCATTATGTAAAACTCTAGCAGAAATAGTCTCTATATAGCCGTAGTTAGGAGCCAGGGGACTAGCTTACAAATCCCCCAGCCTTGGTTCTGTCCACACCCACACACAGCTTTTCTGTATACTTTGAATCCTCTAAAGAGGGCTGTGATAAGTAAACATATTGGAAATAGTAGTTATACTGTGTTGTTTAGTGACTAGTCATAGCAAAGAAAAGTTTGTATATTACAGAATACATGGATTGTGTCTTCCATGAATAATATAGACCTCCCCAGTCATCAGTACAACCCTCTCTTGACTTGAATTATAAATCACAGGAGTGTACAACCCCAGGTACTAATGTCGGGTCAGAGATCCTTTCTCCATAGATAACTAGGATCTCTGTGTGTTTTCTGCTAGGTGAGGCTGGAATATGTTTTCTCTTTTATGTTTACTTACATAGTAAGTGTATGGCTTACTAGCCATCCCTTGCCATCTTTTACATTTGGGTTTTCTTAACTGTTAACTCTATGCTTCATGTCTCAACACTGATGTTAGCCATCTATCCAAATTTTTTTTAATATGTGCATACTTTTAAACTTTCCTCTTAGGGATGTCTTGCCAGAGATTTTTGTTGTTTTTGTCTCTCTATGTTAATGTTTTTTTCTTGTCGTATTGAGTACTATTTATTTTTATTGACTATTTGCTTTGCATTTTTTAAACATTTAAATTGACTATGGGGAGATATCAGAAGATCATGTCTACTTCTTTATCTAAGTTTAAGGAATTCTTTTCCAAAATATTACTCAATAGTAAGCCTGGTTATTCAATTTATCACAGACTTCTTGGGAAGTTCTGGCCATATTCATGAATTTTTTTTTTTTTTTAATGTATGTCTGTATGTATAGATACTGATTTTGACCTTGACATCCATCCTTGAGATTAATTACTTTTCTTGGTCTTATGTGTAGATGCTGTTTATTTATGAAGGGTTGTTGGATTCTTTCATTGCCAGCGATTTTATCTTTTCTTTGTCTCAGCTTTCTTTCTGAAAATTTCCTTTACGTGTTTAAAATTTTTCCTTTCATGCTACTGATTCATCCACTCTGTTGACTTTCTTGGCTATGTTTTGAATCGATTAAATATCATTCTTGTCCAGATAATGAATTAAATTTTTACCTGCATATTTGAGTCTTCTATTGAGTTATTTGTCATTTTTAAAGTAAGACTATAAAATCTTTTCTGGCACTCTATCATCTTTATCTTCCAGAATTTGAAGCTTCATAGTTTGTGGAGCTGTCATCATGGAATGTGGTCTTATTTATTTATGCTGATTTTTTCATACACTCTACTCTAATTATAGTTTCTCCTCGATCAACTCTTCCAAGAACCTCCACACCACTCCTCCCATAAAAATGTACTCCTTTCTTTCTCTCTCTCTCTCATCAGAAAACAAACAGTAATTAAAAAATTGTAATAAAGTAAAATATTATTAAGTAAAACCAAACCAGAGTAGAAGAAATCAAACAAACAAAAGAAAAAGAGCCAAACATAAAAGCAGAAGAAACATTTAGATGCAAAAACATGTGTTATCACACACAAACCTACCATAAACATCACAAAACCAGAAACCATAATGTTGGGCCGGGGAAGGATAGCTTGATTCTTGGCTGGGCATGGGCCTTGAACCCCGACTCCAATGGAGAAATGGCAGGTGTTTGGCCACGCCCCCAGAATCCAGGCTCCTACACTCGGTCTAGACCTCTATTTAATCTGAGTCTTGCAGTCAGGTAGAAATACAGGTAGAGGGTGTAACTACAGGCTTCAGCCTCAAGAGATTTCCATATTAATGAGTTGCCTAAAGGCCAGAGGGCGTAGCCAATTACCTATTCTTTTGCCCAAACCCTCCTCTTTTCCCCTCCCTATTTAACTCAGATCTGCCCTGAGTTTGGGGGGTGGGGGGGTGCACATCCAGACCATCTACCATTCGTCATGCCAATAATGCCGTTTTGGAATCCCAGATTTTTCATGTTATTGGGGCCTGTTATCTTGTGGCCGTCATGGAGGATGTCCCCCGAGTCCCGCCGATTCCTGCACCATAATATGTATGCAAAAGACCTATAAGAAAAAATAGCCTGGCAAAGCATTATGAGACAAAAATCTACAAACAAACAACAAGGACAACAACAACAAAACCCATTTTGTTCATGTTGTGTTGACCAGCAACTACTGGACATGGAAGCTGCCCTTAATAAAATCTGCCCATAAGAGAAGGTTGCATGCCCAATATGACTTCATTTGGGGAAAACTAAATTTTGTTTTTGTTTTTTTGAATGCTTATCAAGTGGAGATATCTTTGGGTTTGGAATGGAGGCATGTATTCACTTTCCCTTTCAGCAATGAGACTCCATCTGGATTAATCTTGTTTAGGTCTATGTATGCTACCACAGTCTGTGTGACTTCATATAAACTGCTAGTCCTGCTGTGTTTAAAAGGTCTTGATATTCCACGCACTTCCCTCTTTTTATCCATCTATGATAATCATTTTCTTTTCTGAGAAAGATTCGAACATCCTCCTTTGTTCCCTCCTTGTTATGTGGTTTCTTTGGGTCTGTTGATTACAGTGTGGTTATCCTGTACTTTATGGTTACTATCCACTTATCAGTGAGTACATATCATGCATGCCATTTTAGGTCTGACTTACCTCACTCAAAATGATACTTTCTAGGTCCATCCAGTTGCCTGTGAAATTCATGATATCCTGAGTAGTATTCTGTTGTGTAGCTATACCATATTTTCTGTATCCATTCTTCAGTTGAGAGACATCTAGTTTGTTTCCAGTCTCTGGCTATTACAAATAAAGCTGCTATGAACATAATGATCAAGTGTCCCTGTGGGATGGTATGCCCAGGTGTGGTATAGCTAGGTCTTGAGGTAGAACTATTCTCAATCTTCTGAGAAACTGACAAATTGTTTTCCAGAGTGGTTGGACAAGTTTAGACCACCACCAGCAGTGGAGAAGTTTTCCATAACCTCACCAGCATGTGCTGTCCTTTGAGTTTTTGATCTTAGCCATTGTAGTGGCTGTAAGGTGGAGTCTCAGAGTTGTTTTGATTTGTATTTTCCTGATGGCTAAAGACATTGAAGATTTCTTTAGGTGCTTCTTGGCTATTTAAGATTCCTCTGTCAAAAATTCCATTTAACTCTGTATCCCATTTTTAATTCAGTTATGTGAATTGTTGGTATCTAGCTTTTTGAGTTCTTTATATATTTTGGATATTAACCCTGTGTCAGATATAGGTTTAGTAAAGATCTTTTCCCAACCTGTAGGTTATTGTTTTGTCCTAATGACAGTGCCCTTTGACTTACAGAAACTTTTCAGTCTCATGAAATCCCATTTATTAATTCTTGACCTTAGTGCCTGAGCCATTGGTGTTCTGTTCAGGAAGTTCTGGGTAGAAGAGGGGAAAGGGAGTGAGTGGGAGGAAATCATTTATAGGGAGAGCAGGGGAGAGAGAAGGCAAATCAGCTGTGAGAGAAATTTCTAGGAGGTCCTAGAGACCTGAGATGGAGAGAGACTCCAGAGGGTATAAAAGGGTGACTCTAGCTGAGATTCCTAGCAGTGGGGGAATATAGATCCTGAAGTGGCCACTTTCCATACCCAGGCAGGACTCTCAGCGGAAGGATAAATACACACAAAGCCTAAAACCCAAAATGTGTCCTGGATACAAGATGTCTATGGACAGAAAGAGTAGATACTGAAGTTATGGCCAACTAATGTCTGCCCCAAGTTGAGATCAATTCCATGACACTATTATTGATACTCTGTTATGCTTGTAGACAGGAACCTAGCATAATGTCCTCTAAGAGACTCCATCCAGCAGCCAATGGAAAGAGTTGTAGATATTCACACCCCAAAATTAGATGAAGCTTGAGGAGTCTTATAGGAGAGTTGGGAGAAAGATTGAGGAACCTGAAGAAGACAGAATTTTTAAAGAAAGGCCAAAGGAGCCAACTAACCTGCACCCTAGGGAGCTTCCAGAGACTGAATTACCAACCGAATAGCCAGCACGACCTAGACCTGGGTCCCCTGAACATATGAGCAGATGAGCAGCATGGTCCAAACAACTTGAGCAGGAGTCATTGCTGAGCCTGCCTGCCTGCCTGCCTTTGGATCACACACATTCTTAAATGGGCAACCTTGTCTAGCCTCAGTGCGAGTGGGTGTGCCTCATTCTACAGTGACTTGATGTGTGTATGGCTGGGTAAGGGACTAATACATGGTGGGGGGACCCCTTCTCACACGAGAAAGGGAAGGGGAAATGGGGGAGGGCTTGTGTGAGGGGATACTGGTTGGAAAGGAAGGACTGATACTGGGTTGTAAAGGGAATAAATACTTTCAATAAGAATTTTTAAAAGGCCTTGTTTCCTTCATGTCCTTTATCTACTCTTGCAATTATTCTGTCTCCTCTTCTGCAAAATTCCCTGAGGTCTGAGACTTGATGGATACGATACAGACATCTTGACTTTCTTCCATTCAAAATTTTTAGTCTTACCGAAGCTTTTTTTTGAATCTGCTGTTTGTAAAATGCTACTTTCTTCACATAGACCTTTAGCTTATTAACTCTTACCTTTAAGCTGATTTGATCAGTTTTAGTGGTGTCATTATACCATTAAGCAATGCATAATTTGTGTAATATGATATTTTGTGATTGTATTGTTGTTCATCTAAAAATATTTGACAGTTTTCTTTAAGAATCATTCAGGATTTCATCTCCCAAGAAAACTTGGGAGAAAGTTGTTTAATTTAAAAACATTTCAGGAATTTTATAAACTGACCATAAATCAAGGAAGCCTAAATGTGGGGCTATGGAAACCTAGAAACAAAAACCATTTGAATCTATCTGCTTTATCAACAAGAAGACGATTCTGAAAATGTTAGCTATAATTGTAAGTTATAGCTGGTCTCCCACAGCTTCTTTTTGTTTAAATAAACTTTAGTTTGATCTTTAGTTTTAAAAAAGCCTTAACTTTATCTTGATTTGGGATCCTAAGACTTGTTTTTTGATGATCTTTCATTGTCCAGCTCTTTTAGGGACACTCCTCAGCTCAACAGAGACACACTATGCCCAGGTCTTCTTCAGCTGATCATGGCTCCATTTGCCTTTATTACAATTACTGTTTGACTCATCTTTTAGCATCACTAATGTGGAAGTCTGTGAGTAGACTCTTCTGAGTTCTAAGAATGAGAGAGGCACTGAGAAAATTGACTAAAGCATTGTTTAAAGAGAAAAGATACACCAGTATACGCAAACACATACACATACCATGAGATGGACACAGAGCTGGGAACGGTTAACTTTAGGTTAACTGCTGCATGTCTTCAAGCCTTTGTTTTCATATGTTTTTCCACCTTTAAGATGGAGAGAGGTTTTGCATCATTGGTATAACTGATGCCATAGAAAAGTGCTGAAGCTACTGCCTGAACTTAATCAATCATGCTCAATTAGGATCAATGGGAAAATGCCAGAAGAGTTTGTTACACAGCAAGTGTCAAAGTGATTTTAACATTGACTAATAACTCTTGGGAATTTGCAACTAGCTTAGGAAAAGTAAAAATGATTTGAAAATATTAATGTTATGCAAGATGCTAGTAGGGAAGGGATGTGGATGATAATACTGGGGAATTTTATACAATATTTCATCCAATTGAATTTAATTACATTCAATTTCATTTGAGTTCCTTTTAAGTACTTAATGTTATTGATTCATAACTAAAAAATGTAAAAAATTTCCATGTAAAACCTCAGAGCTTAATAAGGAACAAGGTAAATGACATTAAGCAAGGTAGTATGGCATTTGTTTAGATGTGCAGAATCTGGTACTGAATTAATTGATTTCAAACTTGTATTCCAGCACTTAGTGGTTATATAACCCTTGACAATTCTGTAATTTCACTATGAGCATTTATGTAGATGATCTTAGATCCTGTGCAAGAGGAAATATCTATGGTTTGACATATGAATAGTTTATTTATGAATAGTTTTGTTTATGCATGATTGAAATGATGCTATCTGTCATATGCGGTGTGTACACTATGATACAATATCATGCAAGGGCCAGAGATAAACAATGACTACACAGGGAATTGGCACCCAGGAAACAGAGAGGGAAGAAACAGGTAAGACAGAAGTTCACATCACTGGTCTATGTGGACTGACTTGAGATTAAAGACTATATTTGTGTTTTCATGAGGAACAGAAGAGGTAGTCCAGATATGTGCCAAGCCACAGAGGGCAGTAAGCTCAGCAAAGTATCTGCCAGCCTCTACTATTTGTGCCCCATGTATGAAATCCAGATAATAATAGAATCTGTCTCTAACAGTTACTGTAGGCATTCAATGAAATAATGCCATACTGTGCCTAACCCAGAGCCTGGCTCATGGTCTGTCTGCACTTGTTAACTTAGCTGTTTCTGTTGTAAGTGCTCTAATAAAGATGTGGGATTAATTCATCCAGTGATGAAAAAACCTGTAATCAAGTTAACCTGGGAGATCAGGTAAGATTAAATATCATTTGATGACTTGATGGTGCTGTGACTATTTGTTGGGCTTGGCTCTTCAGTTATTAGGAATATATATATATGTGTGTGTGTGTGTGTGTGTGTGTGTGTATTTGTGTTCCAGTTCTGTATCTTTAGGGTTAACCTCATACCCTCATCCAATCTCTCCTCTTGAATCTTGCCGTCATTTTTACTGCAGCATACCCTTGATTCTCGTTCATGCATGCTGTTTGGTTGTCAGTTCAGTCTCTGTGAAGCGAACCCCTATGGGCCCAGGTTATCTGATTCAGTAGGGTTCCTTGTGATGTCCTTGGCCCCTCTGTTTCCTTCAACTCTGAAACTAGGATAATTTATTTTACCTCTATGAACTTCAATTTCTTTGTCTTTAATTTTGCAATTCCATACTTACCATGCAGGTTAAAATTAAATAGATAACAAATGCAAAGCATTCAAGACCATTAGGTAGGTTGTATTCTCGTTTTTATTACAAATGGTGTTAAATAATAAGGGCATGCTAGGCAAATTTCTAATAGCTTTTCAGACAAACTAAAAGTAGTTTTTATTCTTTTGACTGTGTGTGTAAAATAGTCAACCAATGTCTGCAAGATGGTCCATGTAGGTTTGTGAGGGCAAATTAAAATGTCATCTTTCTCTGTGTACCCCGACTGTGGTTCTGGACATGTCTATGATGTTGGAGACTTTTGCTTTCGTGTCAAATGCAGTCTTGGCACATGAACACTTCTTTTATTCTATAGCCCTTTGAAACTCTGGCACTTGAAGGTTGTTCCAATAAAATGTCTATTTCCTAGGTTTTCTGAGAAAGTGGCATTATATGTATAAAGATTCCTTTTGACTCAGAGCTTAGATGACAACCAATCATCCTTTTATTGTTAGAACAAAACTGAGTTAAGAAGCAGTAGAACCCACACAATCTTAGAGTAGAGCGAGTTGGTTTCAAATTTCCCAGAGAGTACCTCCTCTACTTTATCTTATATGTGTTTTATCAATGAGATCAAAATAAAAATGTTGAATCTTGAGTATATAGTGCAAACAACAGATTTTTGGGCCCCTCCTTATTTTGTCCTATCTTGAAAATAATACTTAAAATGTACCAGTGATGTCAGCCATTTGAGTAGAATCAAGATTAAATAGGCACAATTTTGTAGTCACACTACCCTGTAGTGAATAAATAGAAATATTTTATGTTTTTTCATTGATTAGAAGGAAGAAAACAGGGAAGAAACGTTACTTGCATAGTCCTTCTCTGCTGCCATTTGAATAGACTCTGCACTTTCTTAGCCACTACAGAATATGCTGATCACACTTGAGAGCTAGGTATGACTTCCTGAAAATGGGCCTTAGACCAGGGATTCTGACCAACCTTGCCATTTCCTCAATTGTCTTCAATTAAGAGACATTAGATTAATTTCCTTGGTACTCTTGCTAGAGTTACTATCATTAGGTCCAAGATAATCATTTCTCAGTGTTTTGTCTTTATCCTTTTAAAGCTTATTTTCTATCCTAAGTGATATTTTCAATGGAGACATAACTTGTCACATCCTAGAGAGTATCTTCAGGACTTACTTTTCTGTCATTTTCACAGTACAATACCTATCTATATAATGATGGCATCCAAAGGCTTTTCTTATTCTGCCTCTTTCTCATTGTTATGCACAGGACTTCTGTTCTTTATCCTGTGCTCTACAGTCATTTATCTAGAAACTCTTATCTTGTCACACCCTCTCACCCCTTGTGACACCCCTTATGACAAATGTGAACCTCTCTCTCTCTCTCTCTCTCTCTCTCTCTCTCTCTCTCTCTCTCTCTCTCTCTCTCTCTCCTTTTGTTTTTTTAGCCTCCAACCTGACCTGATTCTGCTACCAATAGTTTGAGTCAGGACACATCTCATGAACAGGATTTGCTAAGTAGGCTCAGTGTAAAATTGGAGAGTAAAGCCTCTTCTTTATTATTAAGGACTGCAACAGGAGAGTTTGCAGCCATGCAAAGGCACTAGGTGAGAGGGGATCTGTACCTAAATGTGAATTAGTCGCCTCTGTGCAACAGCGATGCCTTAGTCGCCTCTGTGCAACAGCGATGCCATGCTTCCTCGGCTGTACCTGCCTCTAAGGTCAAAAAGTGAGTCACTGTCACTCCAGTATCACAGAAAATAATGAATATTTATGGAAACCAGTAGAAACTGGGTTTATTTGACTTTCTTTATATGAAATAATAAACAGCACATCTTTAGAGTTCTGGACGTTTGTTGACATTTACTGGTTACACTGAAGCTGTGTGAATTCCAGCAACAAAGTTAGCCCCTTGCATTGGGCTTTCTGTCTGAGGGAGTAGTTCTAATACTTCGCTGCAGGTAGGTATATAGAACTCAGGTTCAGCAGCTTATGAGGGAATTTCTGCACATTCTGTAGGCCTGGTTCCATGGCAAATAGTGAAGCTGTTGAGCAAGCACTTCTAGAAAATGAGAAAGGACTGTAAAATGAACAAACAAAACGCCCAGTACAAATGGAAAGAAAAGCAAGAGTGACAGGACTAGAAGAGGAAAGAAAGAAGGGTCATTGCAGCAATATAACCCTGAAGAGGTATGCACGGAGCCTGCTTGCCGCTGTTGTCATGTTCCCAGTGTGCTTGTGTGCCTGCGTGTATGCCCCTGTGTGTGTGCCTTTGTGTATGTGTGTGTCTCTGTCCATCTGTCTGTCTGTCTGTCTGTCTCTCTCTCTCTCTCTCTCTCTGTGTGTGTGTGTGTGAGTGAGTAAGTGAGCGAGCAAGCAAATTTTTTGGACAGAGCACTGATCCAGCAAAACGATCCTCAGCTTCTGTCTTGCATCTTGTTTCATTGCTCAACATCAAGCTAAGCTTGAGAAAATGGCTAAGCCTCTAGTTGCTCACATAGTAGATGATGCTCAGTAAGGAATTTGAACAGATGACTGGCTCAGAGAGCACAAGGATTAAAATACATGTGTGGAATGAAAGCAGTGATTTTAAAAGTTAACCTGGATTAAAACAGGTTCTGAGAGATGAATAACATATGATAAAGTGAGTAGAGAAAAATGGTAATTATGTGACTTGAATGACAGGAATTTAGGTCTTCAAATTAAAACATTTTCAAGGTTCCTATAAATTTGAAATTCTTAACAGTAAGATGTTGGCAGAGGGCCTAGAGAGATGGCTCAGTGGCTAATAGCACTCGCTTTACTTGCAGAGGGCCTGAGTTTCATTTAAGATGTTGGAGCAAATGTTAACCCAGGCCTCAGCACACCAAACCACTCTGTAAAAGATGCTGAGAAGATAATAAGGGTGGTGACAGTTTGCTTGCCTGTTGGTTACAAGGCTAAGATAAAGATGGTGATGTTCTTTGTTATCTCTGTGGTGCAAATTCTTCCTCTGGAGAATATTGTGCTATATGAGTGATGTTCTGCTTGGTGATACTCAGGTGCAGAAAGAGCAGTGGCTGCAAGAAACTAGTGGATAAGCAGCCTGCACACTTTTAGTCACAGCCGTCTTTGCTATTGTTGAACATGGTCTGTAAAGCAGCAGGTGCCTACTTTGGTGTCTTCAGGGAGCCCTGTGTTTACTGTAAGTTACAAAAGATGGACGTTATCCAGTTATGTATATGATGCTCAGATGGAAAGAGAATGAGTGGGAGGCTAGTTCAGTGGCAGTCAAGCCCAATTATGAACAGTAAACTATATGGTTTGTTAATGACATGTCTACCAAAAGTAAATAAACTTGGCAGGAAGCAAGCCAGTAATTGCTTTAGCTAGTCATTTAACACACATTTTCTAAGCACCTACTACAGACTCGGACCTGAGCAAGAAATCATGCTACATGTGGAAATAAGTTAGCAGAATAGTGGTTTTGTATTTTATAATAAGTGGACTATATTATTTTCTAAGAAAAGAAACTAATACTTGTAAAAACTTACGGTAATCTCTAGGGAGATTAGCCCTCCTCCAACTTCAAGTCCACAGGCAAGAAGACCTCTGTTTCATTTCAAAGCAAAACAGATAATTTAGAAAATATACAATGGAGTCACCACAGAGAGTCACAACACTTTAGATGGGGCCAGATAATAACGGATCCACCTTGCAGGTCATTTTCCAGTCTGTTCAACTAAGAATGTACTAAGTAAGGAATTAGTATTTTGGGAATTACTTTTGCTTTGAAAAGGCAACTGTAACAAGAAGAGTCTGAAGACTGCCTAAAAAAAGAATGGTGTAGAGCCATCTGGATAAAATGAAGGGTTAGAGGGTCGAACATGAAAAAAAAAAAAATAAAAGGTTTCATTTAGGTAACAATATTTCCCAGTTGAAGACTGTATAAGGATTCTGACTCACCATGGGCCTAGCAATAAATAGGAACATATTTTTAAATATACAGATTTCTACACTGTTACAGATCCTTTGGATGGATGTCATCACTCCAGAGACCAACATCTAGCCAACAGTCCAGTATTTACCCACTATTCTCCAAGTAGATATATTTTATTCTTAGCTCAGGGAACTTAATCTTCAATCTAAATGTAATATATGTGCCTTCATGACCACCAATCATATCTGTTACCCTTTACTGTGCAATTTTACATTCTTGTCTCTTCTAGGTTTTGGCTGTTGAGTTAGGTAATCATTCTTTACTGCCCTGTCTGTTTTCAAGGTCCAGTATAGGGGCATATGGCTAATGAGTATTTCCGAATGATGAACATAATTGTCAGGACATTTAAGGGGGCAGTAATGCAAACAGGTACCAAAAGAGTAAGCTCCTGATCCAATAGCATTAATATTTTCACTTATAGTCTTTAAAGGTATCAATTGTCAGAGATGTCTGAAATCTCTATCTCTGTTCTCACTAAAGAAAGACCACATGAATTCAAAAGGTAAAGACTTTCCCCCCATTCTGTAGGCTTTCTTTTTTCTTGAATGATGATGTCCTTTCTTTAAAAAATTATTTTAATTTCATGAGGTGCCACTTATGAATTGTTAGTCTTAGTGCCCGTGGTACTAGGGTCCTGTTAAGAAAATCCTCTCCCAGCCAATGAATTTCAGTATATTTCACTACTATCAGGCTCTAGGTATGCTGAGTTTAAAGATGCTTTCTTTACTCTAGTATATAGTTTTGATTTATTTTTTTTTAAAAATAAAAATAAAAAATAAAGTCTCAAAAGCAAACAAAAACAACCAAAAGTACCCCAGGTGTAGGTAAATGTATCAAGTTATGTCTGTGTCTTTAATTTTATTACATTATGCATTGACTCTGTAGATTGTTTTGATAGGATGGCCATTTTTCACACTATAAATCCTAATCTATGAGCATGGGAGATCTTTCAATCTTCTAGTGTCTTCCTCAATTTATTTCTTCAATGTTTTAAATCTTTTATTATATACATCTTTCACTTGCTTGTTCAGATTTATTCCAAGAAATTTTTGAAGAAATTGTGGAAGGTATAGTACAAATGGAGAGGTAAAACTTTAAAAGTTGATGAACATTTTTTTCTTTTTCTTTTTGGATATTTTATTTATGTACATTTCAGATGTCATCTCTTTTCTCCATACCCCCCAGAAATCCCCTATCCCATCCCCCCTCCTCATTTTTGCTTTTATATCATTTTAATTACATGCAAGTATTAAGGTCAATTCTAGGTTGAGAAACTAGCAATACAATAGATACAAATAGTCAAGGAACAAGCAAGACAATAAACACAAATAGTCAACGAACAAGCAAGGCAATAAACAAAGTTCCATGATCACTATTTCTAAGGGCTTATCAGGATGACCAAAATATCTAAGCCTACTCCCCTGTCCTAGCCCAAAGTCATTTTCATGTCTGAATCCTACTTCTTTGTTCTAGCCTAAAATTTAGATTCCTGCCTGAAATTACTTCTTTGCTCTAGCCTAATGTCAGATTCCTGTCTGAAGCATACTTCCTTGTCCTTGGTCAGTGTCATATTCCTGCCAAGGACTTTCCTTGTCCTTGGCCCATGTCAGATTATTGCAAGCAGTCCCCAAAAGCTCTCTGCCTCTCCCCCTTTTTTTTATTTTATAAACAAGACTGAGCCTGTCTTAGATTATTCTGACAAAAATGCCTTTCTTAACCTGTTGTGGATTAGGCATTATCAAAAGCAACGCACTTCTGTATTAGGTTGATAAGGCTTTATGCAGAATCTTACCCATTCTTGGCTTGCCAGAATGTTAATTTTAATTAACTCTGTCTAGGGGTCCATTGTCAGTTTCCAGCCATGTACTTTGGCTACATGTTGATGTTGTTAAAAACAAGCTTTAACATGATTGGCCGGAGTAAAAGTATTCCTAGGACAAAAATGGGCTAGCATGATCAAGCTATATATGCCATTCTTGAAGCTTGACCAAAATAGAAATACTGATGTCAGGCCATGGGTAATTTTATCAGCAGTATCTGACTCGTCAATGCTCAGCAGAGCAGCATTCTTTAAATTAATAAGCTCACTATGCAAAGTTAAAACATCCAGAGAGGTGTTAGAATTATGCCAAATTTTCTGCAAGTATCTTTAATTTTTTTCTAATTATAATAACTATCATTGTAAATTTTAGAAATAACACAAATCCAATGATATTTGGCATGGCACTTGAGGTGGCTCCTTACTCTTAAACTCTGAACCTCCTTCCAATAATTTGAAAAGAATAAAGAACATCAATCTGTTGTTCCAAATGCCTATCTAAATCCTCTTGTATATTCAACACCTTAGTAACATTTTTGCTAAATAATTAACAAAAGTAGTTGAATTAACTTCTTGTGTCAAAACAATTGCAGAAGCTGTGGTGCTAGCCATTAATGTAATTAAAGCTGATATAGCACCAATAATTAAGCCTTCTATCCTCTTGCTTCTTCTTAAGGCCTGACTCATTTCTTCCAGTGTGTGCAAGCTTTTTTCAGAATAGCAAGGTTCTGTAATACTCAGGGCAATAAAACAAAAGCTGGTTATAGGCCTATGTAACAGACATGCCAAGTTTCAACACACTGACACTATTAGAAGGTGTACAGTCAATACAACTTACATTAAATACTGTAGAAAAGACAAAAGTAATTTTAACTTGACAATTACAAGAGCCTTAACACATGTACTAACACTTGTTTGAAATCCAGCTTCTAACCTATCTTTATCTCTTGCTAACATAACATCATAGAGAACTGCAGCTAACTTCCAAATATGTCTCTGCAAATGTCCAGAACCAGCCTCCCAAATGACTACTGTTATTTCCAATATTGGATTGATTTCTAGACCAGTCCATGATTGAGTCTGAATAACTGGTTATATTTAAGAAAAATACAAGGGTCATTATAACTTCTCTTTTTGATTCTTTGTTCCACAGGATCTAAAGACTTGAGGCCAGGCAGCTTATCCTATATTGGATATATACAAGCAAAGGTGGGTCAGGAAAATATGTCCAATATGGCTTCCCAGTTACCATTGTCAGGAAACTCAGCAAGCTCACAGGTCAGCATCATTCTTTATCTAGGCTTCAGCATGTCTCACCCATAACTCTGGCATCCACCATGCTCCTTCAGCATCCTGCAGAAAAACCACAAACATGACTTTTTCCCCATATTAAATTCCTGATCGAGATCATGCCATATGCCAGTAAGTGGATCCTTCGCTTTCACCTAGGCATAAGTATGCCTAGTTGTAGGGTACTATAGACACTCATCAGAAAGTTCCTTGGCATCCAAACTTTTTTTAAAAAATTAAAATAAAAAGAACATTATTTAAATAAATTTGTGGTATATGGGGATATACCTCCACTTTTTTTATTATATGAAGATGATTGTTTTAAAGTTTCATGGACCTCTTCCACAGTCCTTTGTACTTGAGGATTATAAGGAATCTCAGTAATATGTCTAATATTAACTTGTTGACAAAAAGTCTCAAACGCTTGACTGCAATAGTTAGTTCCATTTTATGATGATGATGATGACAATGATGATATAATTTATTTATCTAGGGATAAATAAAAAGGAATATCTAATGTTATCCCTTTTCCCCATCCCCCCCCCCAAACACCTTATCCCATCCTCCAACCTTCTACTTCTATGAGGGTTCCCCCCACCCATTTATCTACTCCTGCCTCTCTGCCCTTGAATTCCCTCACATTGGGGCATCCAGCCTTCACGGGACCAATGCCCTGCTCTCTCACTGATGCCCAAGAAGGCTATCCTCCCCTACATATACAAATGGAGTGTTTCCAGGCTGGCTCTTTAGACCCTGGGAGCACTGGTTGGTTGGTATTGTCATTCTACCCATGGGGCAGCAAACCCCTTCAACTCCTCTAGTCTTCTTTCTAACTCCTTCATTGGGAACTCCATGATCAGTTCAATGGTTAGTTGAGAGCATCGTCTATGTATATGTCAGGCTCTAGCAGAGCCTCTCAGGAGACAGCTATATCAGGCTCCTGTCAGCATGCACTTTCTGGCATCCACATCAGCATCTGCTCTTTGTGACTGCACATGGGATGGATCCCCAGGTGGGACAGTCTCCAGATGGCTCCACACTTTGTCTCCATACTTTCTCCTGTGAGTATTTTGTTACTCCTTCTAAGAGGGACCGAAGCACTCATACTTTGGTCTTTCTTCTTCTTGAGGTTCATGTGGTCTGTGAGTTGTATCTAAGGTATTGTGGGCTTCTGGGCTAATATTCACTTATCAGAGTTCTTTTTGGGTTACTTCACTCAGGAAGATATTTTCTAGTTCTATCCAGCTACCTATGAATTTCTTGAATTCATTGTTTTTAATAGCTGAGTAATACTTCATTGTGTAAATGTACCATAATTTCTGTATCCATTCCTCTGGTGAAGACCATCTGGGTTCTTTCCAGCTTCTGGATATTATAAATAAGGCTGCTATGAACATAGTGGAGCATGTGTCCTTGTTATATGTTGAAACATCTTTTGGGTATAAGCCCAGGAGTGATATAGATGGATCCTCAGATAATACTACATTCAATTTTCTGAGGAACTGGCAGACTGCTTTCCAGAGTGGTTGTACCAGCTTGCAATCCCACCAACAAGTCTCACCAGCATCTGTTGTCACCTGAGTTTTTGATCTTAGCCATTCTGACTGGTGTGAGATGAAATCTCAAAGTTGTTTTGCTTTGCATTTCCCTGATGACTAAAGATGTTGAACATTTCTTTAGGTGCTTCTCGGCCATTTGAGTTTCCTCAGTTGAAAATATTTGTTGAGCTCTGTACCCAATTTTTAATACAGTTATTTGATTGTCTGAAGTCTAATTTTTTTAGTTCTTTGTATATTTTGGATATTAGCCCTCTATTGGATGTAGGATTGGTAAAGATATTTTCCCAATCTGTTGGTTGTTGTTTTGTCCTATTGACAGTATCCTTTGCCTTACACAAGCTTTGAGATTTTATGAGGTCCCCTTTGTCAATTCTAGATCTTAGAGCATAATTCATTGGTGTTCTGTTCAGGAACTTTTCTCCTTTGCCCATGTGTTTGAGTCTCTTATGCACTTTCTCTTCTATTAGTTTCAGTGTATCTGGTTTTATGTGGAGGCCCTCGATCCACTTAGACTTGAGCTTTGTACAAGGAGATAAGAATGGATCGATTTTCATTCTTCTATATATTGACCTCCAGTTGAATCAGCACCATTTGTTGAAAATGCTGTCTTTTTTCCACTGGATGGTTTTAGCTTGTCAAAGTTGAAATGACCATAGGTCATTTCATAGGTGTGGGTTCATTTCTGGGTCTTCAATTCTATTCCATTGATCTTTCTGACTGTTTCTGTACCAATACCATGCAGTTTTTTTTTTTTTTTTTAATCACTATTGCTTTATAGTACAGCTTGAGATTGGGGATAGTGATTCCCCAAATAGCTCTTTTGTTGAGAATAGTTCTCGCTATCCTGGGCTTCTTGTTATTCCAAATGAATTTGCAAATTTCTCCTTCTACTTCTATGAAGAATTGAGTTGGAATTTTGATGGGTATTGCATTGAATCTGTAGACTGCTTTTGGCATGATGTCCATTTTTACTATATTAATCCTGCCAATCTATGATCATGGGAGATCTTTCCATCTTCTGAGATCTTCTTTGATTTCTTTCTTCAGGGACTTGAAGTTCTTGTCATCCAGATCTTCTACTCACTTGGTAAGATTCACACCAAGGTATTTAATATTATTTGTTACTATTGTGAAGGGTGTTGTTTCCCTAATTTCTTTCTCAGTCTTTTTATCCTTTGACTAGAGGAAGGCTACTGATATGACTTAATTTTATATCCAGCCACTTTGCTGAAGTTGTTTGTCAGGTTTAGGAGTTCTCTGGTGGAAGTTTTGGGATCACTTAAGTATACTTTCATATCATCTGCAAATAGTGAAATTTTGAATTCTTTCTTTTCTATTTGTATTACTTTGACCTCCTTTTGTGGTCTAATTGCCCTGGCTAGAAATTTGAGTACTATATTGAACAGGTAGGGAGAGATTGGACAGCCTTGTCTAGTCCATGATGTTAGTGGGATTGTTTCAAGTTTCTTTCCATTTAGTTTGATGTTGGCTATTGGTTTGCTGTATATTGCTTTTAATATGTTTAGGTATGGGCCTTGAATTCCTGATCTTTCCAAGACTTTTACCATGAAGGGATGTTGAATTTTGTCAAATGCTTTCTTGGCATCTAGTGAGATGATCATGTTTTTTTTTTTTTTTTTTAGTTTGTTTATATAGTGGATCATGTTGATGGATTTCCATATATTGAACCATCCATGCATTCCTGAGATAAAGCCTATTTGATCATGATGGATGATTGTTTTGATGTATTCTTGGATTTGGTGTTGGAGAATTTTATTGAGTATTTTTGCGCCAATATTCATAAGGGAGATTGTTCTGAAGTTCTCTTTCAATGTTGGATCTTTGTGTGGTTTAGGTATAAGCATAATTGTGGCTTCATAGAATGAATTGGGTAGCATCCATTCTTTTTCTATTTTTTTTTTGGAATATTTTATAGAGAATTAGTATTAGGTCTTCCTTGAAGGTCTGATAGAATTTTGCACTAAAACCATCTGGTCCTGGGCTTTTTTTGGTGGGCAGACTTTTAATGACTGCTGCTGTTTCTTTAGAGATTATGGTACTATTTAGATGATTTAACTGATCTGGATTTAACTTTGGTACCTGGTATCTCTCTAAAAAAATTTTCCATTTGATCCAGATTTTTCAGTTTTGTTGAGTATTGGCTTTTGTAGTAAGATCTGATGATTTCTTGAATATCCTCAGTTTCTGTGGTTATGTCTCCCTTTTCAGTTATGATTTTATTAATTTGGATACAGTCTTTGTGCCCTCTGGTTAGTCTGGCTAAGGGTTTAACTATCTTGTTGATTTTCTCAAAGAAACAGCTCCTGGTTTTGTTGATTCTTTGTATAGTTCTTTTTGTTTCTACTTGGTTGATTTCAGCCCTGAGTTTGATTATTTCCTGCTGTCTACTCCTCTTGGGTGTATTTGCTTCTTTTTGTTCTAGAGCTTTCAGGTGTGCTGTCAAGTTGTTAGTGTATTCTCTCTCCAGTTCCTTTTTATAGAGCAATTAAAATTATGAGTTTTTCTCTTAGCACTGCTTTCATTGTGTTCCACAAGTTTTGGTATGATGTGTCTTCATTTTCATTAAATCCTAAAAATCTTTAATTTTTTTCTTTATTTCTTCCCTGACAGAGTTATCATTGAGTAGAGCATTGGTCAGTTGTATGTGGGCTTTCCATTGATTTTCTTGTTATTGAAGACCATCCTTTTTCGTGGTTATCTGATAAGATGCATTGGATTATTTCAATTTCTTGTATCTGTTGAGGCCTGTTTTGTGTCAATTATATGGTCAATTTTGGAGAAGGTACCATGAGGTGCTAAGAAGAAGGTATATTCTTTTGTTTTTGGATGAAATGTTCTAGAGATATCTGCTAAGTCCATTTGTTTCATAACTTCTCTTAGTTTCATTGTCTCTCTTCAGTTTCTGTTTCCATGATTTGTCTATTGATGAGAGTGGGGAGTTGAAGTCTCCCACTATTATTGTATGAGGTGCAATGTGTGCTTTACTAAAAAGAAACTTTTTAGTAAATTTTCTTTTACGAATGTGAATGCCCTTGCATTTGGAGTATAGATGTTCAGAATTGAGATTTCATCTTGATTGATTTTTCCTTTGACTAGTATGAAGTGTACTTTGTTATCTTTTTTTGATAACTTTTGGTTGAAAGTTGATTTTATTTGATATTAGAATGGCTACTCCAGCTTTTTTCTTGGGACTATTTCCTTAGAAAACTGTTTTCCAGCCTTTTACTCTTAGGTAGTATCTGTCTTTGTCATTGAAGTCTGTTTCCTGTATACAGCCCATTAGTGTATGTCTTTTCATTGGGGGAATTCAGTCCATTGTTGTTAAGAGATATTTTTTAAAAGGTGATTATTGCTTCTTGTTCTTTTTGTTAATAGAGCTGGAGTTATGTTTGTGTGGCTAACTTTTGGGATTGTTGAAAGATTACTTTCTTGCTTTTTCTAAGGTACAATTTTTCTCCTTGTGTTGGAGTTTTCCTTATATTATCCTTTGTAGGGCTGGATTTGTGGAAGTATAATGTGTAAATTTGGTTTTGTCATGAAATATCTTGGTTTCTTCATCTATGGTAATTGAGAGTTTTGCTGGGTATACTAGTCTGGGCTGGCATTTGTGATCTCTTGGAGTCTGTATGATATCAGTCCAGGATCTTCTGGCTTTTATAGTCTCTGGTGAGAAGTCTGGTGTAATTCTGATAGATCTGCCTTTATAAGTTACTTGACATTTTTCCCTTACTGCTTTTAATATTTTTTCTTTGTTTTGTGCATTTGGTGTTTTGATTATTATGTGACGGGAGGTATTTCTTTTCTGATCTAGTCTATTTGGAATTCTGTAGGCTTCTTGTATCTTCATAGGCATCTCTTTCTTTAGGTTAGGGAAGTTTTCTTCTATAATTTTGTTAATATTTACTGGCCCTTTAAGTTGGGAATCTTTACTCTCTTCTATACCTATTGTCCTTAGGTTTGGACTTCTGTGACCTGGATTTCCTGGATGTTTTGGTTTAGGAACTTTTTGCATTTTGCATTTTCTTTGACAGTTGTGTCGTTTTCTATGGTATCTTCTGCACCTGAGATTCTCTCTTCTATTTCTTGTAGTCTATTGGTGATGCTTGCATCTATGACTCCTGATCTCTTTCCAAGGTTTTCAATCACCAGGATAGTCTCCCTTTGTGATTTCTTTATTGTTTGTACTTCCATTTTTATGTCCTGGATGGTTTTGTTCAATTCCTTCACCTGTTTGATTGTGTTTTCTTGTAATTCTTTAAGGGATTTTTGTGTTTCCTCTTTAAGGGCTTCTACCTATTTACCTGTGTTCTCCTGTATTTCTTTGAGGGAATCATTTATGTCCTTCTTAAAGTCCTCTATCATCAACATGAAAAGTGATTTTAAACTCAAATCTTGCTTTTCCAGTGTCATAGGTTATTCAGGACTTTCTTGTGTGAGAGAACTAGGTTCTGATGATGCCAAATAACCTTGGTTTCTGTTACTTATATTCTTGTGCTTGCCTTTTGCAATCTGGTTATCTCTAGTGCTACCTGCACTCAGTTTCTGACTGGATCCTGTCACTCTTGTCTTCTTGGTTGTGTCAGAACTCCTGAGAGTCCTGCTCTGTGATCCTGTGATCCTGTGATCCTGTGATCCTGTGATCCTGTGATCCTGTGATCCTGTGATCCTGTGATCCTGTGATCCTGTGATCCTGTGATCCTGTGATCCTGTGATCCTGTGATCCTGTGATCCTGTGATCCTGTGATCCTGGGTATAAGAGCTCCTGGGAGTCAGGCTGCTTCTGAAATCCTGAAATTCTGGTGTGACCAAGCTCCCGAGATCCTGTGATTTTATGATCCTATGTTCCTGGGGTTATTAGAGCTCCTGGGAGTCCAGGCTCTTCTGGGTGTTCTGGGATTGGGTGCAGACCTGGCACCCTGGGTTTGCTCAGGGCACTGGTGCAGACCAGACAGGGTGGAGCCTGTGCCATTTGCTGGGATGAATTTTCTGGGTCCCCTCGGGTCCCAGTTACTTCTTATTTGGGGGGACATTGTTTCAGTCTCCTCACCCATGATCCTGGGCCTGTTAGAGCTCTTGGGAGTCCAGGGTCTTCTGGGTGTTCTGGGATTGGGTACAGAGAAGGCACCCTAGGTTTGCTCAGGGCACCAGCACAGACTGAAAGGAGTTAATCAACATCTTTAACCACTGAGGAAATCTAAACTAGAACTACTTTGAGATTACATCTTATCCCAATCAGAATCATCAAGATAAATAAAACAAATTAAAGCAAGTGCTGGTGGGATTGTGATAATGGAAATATTTATTCATGGCTGGTGAAAGTACAAAATTGTACAGCCATGGGCATATACCCAAAAAACTTACAGTTGACTATAGAGATATTTATTCACCCTTACTCATTGATGTTCAATTCACAATGACCAGAAATTAGAAAAATATTAGATATTCATCAACTGACGAGTCAATAATGAAAATATGGTACATTTTCACAATGGAGTATTAGTCGTTTATTAAAGAAAATAAAATTATACAATTTCAGATACATGAATGGAGTAATAATCAATCATCTTAGGTGAGGCAACTCAGACCCAGAAAGACAAACATTGCATTTTTCCTTTTTATGAGGACATTAGGTTTTAAGGTTTATATAGTATGTTTCATTCAGAATGTATATGGAGTTAAATAGGTAGTAAGAGACTAGGATGGGAAGGTGATCTTCCAAAGATGGGAAAATAATATATAGTGTATAAAGAGATAAAGGAGAAATTAGAAAAGGTAGATTAAATGGGGGGACTGAGAGTAGTATAGAGAAGGGAGCATTGGAAGGGACAATTAACATTAAATGCCTTTTAAAAATGTATATCAAAACTTACTAGTATGGGAGTTTCCTAAAAATATGCATATGTAAGTAATTTAAATGAAATCACCATATAATACAGAAGACAATGCCAAATAAAACCCACAGAAGAAGAAATGAACTATATCATTTTGAGTTATCAGACAATAGGATCCTATAGACAACTCCCATCTCAAACATAACAGGTGGTTTTTAATGCTATTGATTACCTTCTACAACATAACAGTAAGACCCTATTGTGGAAGACTTCAATTACTTATGTTACCAGACACAGAGAATAGCAGGTACTCCACTATAAGCTTCACTCCTGTGACTCACATTCATGGTACTAGAAGTACTATCCATGTTACCAAAGTAGAAAAGAATCATCAGTCTCACCTAGTTACAAATACTATGAGCTACAAATAGAAGCTTGCTTGCAAGATATAGCCACAATAGTGGCACAAGTGTCATAGAAGTAGCCAGCCACTTTGTAAAAATTAGATTTAAGACATGTTCTATGTGATAGATCCCATATCTGATACTGTTAATAAGGCTAGCTAAGACTAGATAGTGCATGGACCCTAGAGGGAAACCTACTGCTATTATGTTAAATGAACATAGCAATGTAACAAGTCCAAATGACATGTATTTCCATAGATCAGAGAAACCCTCAACCCTCAGAGAAGCCTATTGAAGCAGATGACAATTAACATAGGGTCTCACAATTGGACAATGTTCAGAGAGTGAAAAACATTGGAATATTTTCCCTAAATGGAATGTCTTTAATACAATGCTCCTCTCAAGGCTCAAGTAAATCTATACAGAAGAGGAGGTGATAAATTTTTAAGAGCCAGTGGTCATGGATGATTACAAAGAAACGGCATTTTCAAGATACAACAGAGCTGGTGCACATATGAAGTCACAGAGACTGTTACAATATGATCAAGATTTTCAAAATACAAGCCAGACAAAATCATCACAAAGAGAAGGAAAAATGACACAAAGTCCTACACTTAACACTGGGTATATCAACCATAATTCTATACAATACCCCTGCCCAGGGGAAGTTGGTCAGCACAAAAAGTTTCTCTCTCTCTCTCTCTCTCTCTCTCTCTCTCTCTCTCTCTCTCTCTCTGTCTGTCTCTCTGTCTCTGTCTCTGTCTCTGTCTCTCTCTCTGTCTCTCTCTCTCTCTGTGTCTCTCTCTCTCTGTCTCTCTCTCTGTCTCTCATGTTTGTGTGTGTGTCTTTCTGTTTTGTTTGTAGACCCCATGTCCAGCAGTAGATGGTTAACAGAAAATAATGGTATTTTTGTAAACTTCTTCTTTTATATTGTTTTGTTTCTGCATTTTTATTTACTTATATATTGTGATTATCAATTTTGTGTTTCTGTAGGATTTTTATTTGTTTCTTGTAATTTTCTTCATTTTTAAATTCTCTTTTTTGCTTGTTTTTTTGCCCTAAAGAGACAGTAAAAGAAAGGTTGTGGAGTTGGGTAAGTGGGAGGATGGTTAGGATCTAGGAGGGGCTGGAAGAGAAGACACTATGATTAGAATATATCGACTGAAAATTTTTTTCAAATAAAAAAAATTAAATGAGAGAAGGAGGGACAAGAACTTGATTTTGGATAGGGAGGGAGTAGAGTAGACCTGGGAGAGGGGAAATATGATCAAAATATTCTGTATGAAAATAGTTATAAAGATGCTATTTCCAGTACAGAAAATCTCAAGGAGCTAAGGCTGAAGGAAGTAAGTATGAAAAATCAGGGCTCAAAGAAGATGGTATTTCAGAGATCAACATTTGACACTTTAAATCTTAGAATATTCTTCAATATCCTACAGAAGCCTTTGAGTTTACTTTGTTGTTGTGGACATCAATTGTGTTCAGCAGCAACACTACTTGCTTCATATGCCTATGGTAACAGGCATCCATTCCTTAAATCAAATCTAGTGCAAAGGTTACTTTGGGGCCAGTGCTTATCCAAGCAGTTTATCAATGCAGAGTTGCAAGGAATCCATTGCAAGTGGAAACAGTAGCTCAGGAACCTCTTTAAATCTACTTTTGGATTTATTTCCAATTTCTTTGTAATCTCTTCCTTAGAGCAGTAAATTCTGAGCTCACAGGGCTTTGCATTTAATTCCAGTATTTGGATTGTGAGAGCTTTTAATACCTGCAGACTTGGCTATTGGAGAAGAGAAATGCATTCCCATTAATCAGAACTGGACTGAGTCATGTTACACAAACCACAGATTTCTACAAGAAAATTAAAAAGCAATATCATTTCAATTCTGCTAAATGTTTTCTTATAATTCCAGAGGAAAAATTGGGACACTCTATATTGTGTCTAGTGATGCTGCCAGAGACAGGACAAATGAATGTATAAATAGGATCTGCTCAGAAGACGATGGTCATAAATCACAGAATGAGCCAGAACCCGGGCTTCTTTTTTTGTGTGTGTTGCTTAAAATGTGAAACATTATTGGTGGCTTCCAGAAAAACAATTCGATTTTTGTACAGATACATTAGAAGATTGTGGGAAATAGGCTAGTATAATTTCCCTAGGTGAGACCAAAAAGCAAGAAATAAGATTTTCTGGTGACTCTACAATTATAAAATCTACATTGAAAAAGTGGAGTGGAGTTTGTTGAAGAACATCAATAGTTTCTGGAATCCTAAGTTTTCATCTTGAACCTTTATAAATCTGCAATATGATGATGGGCTGGCTACAGGTCAAAAATACACTGTAATAAATTGAACCGTGGAAGCAGTGGCTAAAATCATGGACTGTTCTGCTGGGGTCCTGTAATTCTTTCATAGTATTGTAGAAAAACATCTCCCATGTTTTAAAAGGAACTGCTTTTTGGCATCCTGAATTATAGCTGAATAATTATTTTTCCAAAAGATTAAAGAAAGTGATGTATTTTTCCCATTTCCTAAAAGTTCTTTGAGTCTGTGAGACCATAAAAAACTTTATAATCTACACAGAAGTGGTAAGCATTTTAGTCAAACTTTCAATGTTGTTAAACAATTTAATTTTTTATTGCAGATGTTGTTCCTATTGTGACATGTGTCACTTTAATTAAAATGGTATATTTCTTTTTTACTTGAGTGTAGTGATATGTTCCCAGTAGAATAGATTCATACATATTATAATTATAGTCCTACTTCTTAATAGTTATGTGACGTTTGAAATTTTTTTTAGTTTTTCTGGCTTCATTTTCTCATTACTTTGGGGGATTAAGAATAGTATGCATCTTATAGATTTACACTTAAATGGATTAAGCTAACAATCATGAGACATGATACGGTGTTTCAAATGTAATATGAACTCAATGAATAATAATGATAGTTAATACCAATTTAGGCTGCAACCATCTGTATCATCTGCTCTCTATTACTGCTGTAACACGTAAGCACAGACTTAGTGGGGTGAAACAACACACATTTATCAGTCTGTTCTTCATAAGGTCACACAGAGGTCTTTGACTTTCTCTGGGATAAAGTAGTCCTTGTGAGAGCCTATTTTCCCCATCTTTATCAACCTCTAACATTCACACACATACTTTGGTTCTTGTGGTTTTTCACTCTCACCATTATGTTTGCACCGATGTCTTTCTTCCAACACATCACTGTGATTTCTTCCTTTGCAACATATTTCTTTCTGATATGTTCTCTCCTATCACCCTGTTTATTAAATTTACTATAATAATTTACTATAATGATCCAGATTAAAGATTTCCCTCTCTGATTCTTGAATTTAATCATATACTCAACATCCTCATAACATGTGAAATTCTGTGAAATTCAGAGATTCTGCTGATTAGATCATGGGTGTGATTGAGAAACCATCATTCTCTCTGTCCTGCAAATTATCCTTCTGAGGTTTGATTAACTCATTATGAAGCATACAAAGCATACAATGAAGTTCTGGATTACCATTGTTCTTTAGGGAAATGCTTTAGTACAAATGACAAGCTTGTGTTTTTAGAATTGTAGAACATTTCTTTCCATTAAAAACTGTTAATAAAGAAAATAGACATTTTTAGTTGTGAAAAACAAAATGGCTAGCCACTACATATCAGTTAGTCTGTGATAGAAAAGCACTAGTATTCACCAAAGCTATTTTAAATTTTATATATGCATTTAGCTCCAACACACTTCCATTGAACTTGTCTCAAAATGAGGTCCTGAGCCAAATTCTCAGTAGTAAAATGGTAGTGGCAAAAGTCAGTGACACTTTTTTTAGGAGTAAAGAAATGCAAAAATGTAAAAAATGGCAATATAATGTAATGATGTAATGTAGTGATACCAATGTAAAAATGGCAATGGCAATGCAATAAGGCAGTTACAAGAAGGCAAACTTCCGTGTTGTAAATTCTCTTTAAACTGGTTGTATATGGGTAATTTACCAAAGAACTCTCAGCCCTGGGAAGGAAGTTTTTTATAACCTAAGCTCCAGTAGAGCATCAAATCCTATATTCTTGTTATGGTACCAAATGTTGTGGTGGATTCCTTTAGCAATTGTCCTAAGGTGAATTCTATAAGCCACTACGCAAACACTTTTCTGAAAAAAAAAATCCACCATTTTTGGCCTTGAACCCTTATGGTGAGATGCTAATAGTTTGTGCTCTAGCTTGACTCCAACATTGTCTTCTCACTGCTGGACCAAAAAGTCAAATCAAAAACCAAACCAAATTAAGTCAACCAACCAATCAAACAAACAAAAATACATAAGACTTTAAATATTTTACTAGGTTAAAATAATCATACTAGAGAAAACTGGACGAGGCTGGTGCTTACTAATCTTATCATACTTCTAGCCGGAACATTATCACATTACAGTCAAACAACCCAATCAAAAATGGGGTATACAACTAAACAAAGAATTCTCAACAGAGGAACCTCGAATGGCTGAAAAGCACTTAAAGAAATGTTCAAAGTCCTTAGTGATCAGGGAAATGCAAATCAAAACAACCCTGAGATTCCACCTTATACCAATCAGAATGGCTAAGATCAAAAACTCAGGTGACAGCACAAGCTGGTGAGAATTCAGAGAAAGAGGAACACTCCTTCATTGCTGGTGGGGTTGCAAACTGGTACAACCACTCTGAAAATCAATCTGGAGATTCTTCAGAAAATTGGAAATAGATCTACCTGAAGACCCAGCTATACCACTTCTGAGGGCATATACCCAAAATATGCCCCACTATGCCACAAGGGCATGTGCCCCACTATGTTCATAGTGTCCTTATTTGTAATAGCCAGAAGCTGGAAACAATTGTGACATCCCACAACAGAAGAATGTTTATAGAAAATGTGGTTCATTTACACAATGAAATACTGTTCTGCTATTAAGAATGAGGACATCATGAGTTTTGTAGGCAAATGTATGAAAGTAGAAAATATTATCCTGAGTGAGATATTTTAAACCCAAAAGGACATACATAATGTGCACTCACTAATAAGTGGATATTAGACAAAATGTACAGAATACCCAGCACACAGTCCACAAAACTCAAGAAAGTTAAGAAGCTAAAGGGCCCAACTAAGGAGGCTTCAATCCCACTTGAGAGGGAGGGAATTGGGTGGGAGAGGGGAGGGAAAGGGAGATCATGATCAGGTATTGGGGAAGGGAGAGTTCTGAAAACCTGAGGGCCAGCAGAAAGAATGGAAACAGGCAACCTTGATGAGGTAGGAGGTGGGGGAACCCTCTAGAATGTATCAGAGACCTGGGAGGTGAAACTCTCAGGACTCAAAGGGAGGGACTTTAGATAAAATTCCCTACAGTGAGGAGAGGGAACTTGTAGAGTCCACCTCCAGCAGAAAGATATGACATCAAGTGGAGGGATGGGGTAACTATTCCACAGTCAAAAAATCTGATCCAGAATTGTTCTTGTCTGAAAGAACTGCAGGGAAAATGATGGAAAAGAACCTGAGAGAAAGGACACCCATTGACAGGCACAAATTGGGATCCATCTCAAGGGGTAGCTCTAAGGCCTGACACTATTACTGATGCTATAGTGTGCTTACAAACAGGAGCCCATCATGACTGCCCTCCGAAAGGCCCAACAAGCAGCTGAAAGAGATGCAGACACTTACACCCCAACCAATGGACAGAAGCTGGGGACCCCTGTGGTTGAATGAGGGAAAAACTGGAAGGAGCTGAGGAGGAGGGTGACCCCACAGGAAGACCAACAATCTCAAGTAACCTGGTTACCACCTGCCCCAACCCTCAGATCTCTCAGACACTGAGCTACCAAACAGGCAGCGTACACCAGCTGATATGAGGCCCCAATACATACACAGCAGAAGACTACCTTATCTGGCCTCAGTGAGAGAAGTACCTAATCCTTGAGAGACTTGAGGCCCCAGGGAGTGGGGAGGCCTGTCAGGGTGTGTGTGGGGGGTGTTGGGACATCCTCTTGGAGACAGTTAGGAGGAATGGGATGAGGAACTGTCAAAGGGCAGAATGGGAGGAGGATAATGACTCGACTGCAAAAAAAAAAAAAAAGATTTTAAAAAAGAAAGAGCCACAGCATCTGTTACAAATCACCTTACTTAGGGTTCTCTGCTGAGTTCTACTTCACCAACATTGAGAACATCACTGAAACTCTCCACCTATACCCCCTCATCTATTGACTCAGCAAGAAAATAGAACTGAGATGTGAACTAAGCCACAGTGAGCCCACTTCTCTGCTCAATGCCTGGGGTACCAGAGAGATCTTTCTGTTTTAAAACGTGTGGATGATGATCCCCTCTTTTCAATGTTCAACTCATAGCTACAGTCTACAGAGTCTTTCTAAAAATCTACTTCAAACACATCTCTCTCACTTTTTCTCTTTCTTCCTGGTTAGAGAGATTTATTTTCTATACAGAATAATGCTCCTTTGTGTGTATCCCCTAGACCTTGATGACATGTGGGATTTTCCTCATGAACCCTATTAGACTGACTGACGTTAATACTGCATCACAATACTGAAATTAAGTATGAGGTCTTGCCCAGTGTACTGAAGAAGATTACTACAAATGGCTAGTAATATCTACCATGGTAAAAGGATTAGAAAATAATAAAATATGTGTTAATAAAGTCTAGTCTATTCTTTACTAGAATAAAATCTTCTTTAAGAGAGGAACAATAGATATTTTTTACTGCCAGTGTGATAATAATAAAAAATACACAAAAATATTTACTGGATTGGGTTGAAAAAATTATATGATGATGAATCTATGTCAATGTGGAAAAGATGTCTATTCATAACAAACTTACTTTCTTTCTTTTATGTTATTATTTTAGGAGTGCCATGTGCCTCTGAAGTCAATTTATATGTAACAACGAGTATTTCTCTTGGAAATATTGTCTCCAAAATATTTATTGTCTTTCTCTTTTCTAGTATTGACAGTGAAAAACAGTTTAAAATTAATACATCCTTTCTTCAAGAGCAAAACAGACTTACTAACCTGGTATGCTATCATAGTGTACCATTTAGAAACTTTGTCTGTCAATGGCAATCCAATATTCTGGCCAATGTGCTGAGTAAAAACTGTCTTAAAAAAGAAAGAAAACAAAGGATCAAAAAATTGAAGATGGTAGGGAAGTGAGAAAGCAAAAATACCAACTAATAATGTTTTAATTAGGCTAAATAAAACTTTCTAACCACACATACAAACAACAACAACAAAGAGAAACAAGACAGATGCACTATCTGAAATACTGTTAAAACTTAGAATAGAAAGACTTTTATAGTAGTATCAGATTCATATGCTTTCCCAAGAAAGTGTAAATTATTGGTGAGCGCTTTCTTCTCTAAATATTTGGCCAAGAAAGAAACTGACTTAAAGGCCCAGGGCAGGAAGGTAATAGTTTATAATGATGTAAATATATTCTGACTCTCCATTTAAAATCTGAAGTGGAACCTGGACTGCATTATCTGGTGTTCAGGAATTTTAACTGGTGCCTTAGCACTGAGATGTTACTCTTGCATCTGCCTTTGAAGTCTGAAAGCTTATGTCCATTTTCATGATCCATCTCTGGTCCTCAAGGCATGTGGGAAAATGTCATTATGGTTTTTCTATTCCATTTTACAATAACCTCTCCAATAGATCCCTATAAATACCTCCTGAGGATCTGAAATGGTCAGGGTGTTCCACTCTGCCCTATTCCCATGTCTAATAGTTATTACACTCTCAGCCATTCAAACACCAAGCCTGGCACTTGCCTTGAGCTCTTCTTTTTCTCTTCATGTTTCTTACCTGCCTTAATTCTAACTTATAATGGCAGGAGTTCTGAAGATCATGAAACTGCACAGCATACATACATACATGCATGCATACATACATACATGCATACATACATACTAAGAAAAATCTTTGGCAACTCTGTAGACTTTGGATTTGCAATCTCCCAAATGTGAGACTACCTCATAGATGATCTAGGTTTTTAGCGATTTTCTGTATGCCTATCAGAAGTCGCAGGAAGTCTCAATTATAGATAATCACTCCTATTTTACTAACTTCTGTTGTTCATCTTACCATCATTGTCCTTCCTGAATTATTCTTGCCTTTGCTATGACTCTCATTCAGGCTCTTGTACCTGCAATGTGCTTTTCTGGTTTCTTTCCCACAAGTCTGTTGTTCTGATCATTTTCCATACAGCTTTCAGTATTGTATTCTTGGAGTATAGCTCTGATAATACCATCTATTATTCAAACAGCTTCTGTGTTCTCAGATCACATACTTCGTGTTCTCTAATTTACTACAGTCCCTACAGTGGAGGAAAGGACATTTTACATTATACTTCTCTTCACCCACACTGTCGATAAGAGAAATTTCAAACATATGGAAATAAAAATCAGTAGTCTATTTGAAATTTTGTCTCAGTTTCTTGAAAAGAAAATGTGGACATGAGACCAAATTCATATAAAGAAATACACATATATAATGCACACATACATACACATACATACATATTTATCTATCTATATAAACATACCTACCTATCGTCATATATATATTCATACATGCATACATACACAAATATACATGCATACACATGTATTCTTTATTTACCCTTTTATGGAGTGGTAATGGTAATCACAAACCACATACCAAATTCGCTTAACGTCTTGGGTTCAGTTTTATCATCACAATATGATACCAAGCATAGTAAACTGACCATTACAAACACATGTTTTGTGTTTTGGTTCATTTTATACTAATTGCCTTGATAAAGATCCAACATCAAAAGCAAGAGAACTTGATTAAATCTAGGCTAGAGACAATGATCTTCTCTTAACATATGGAGCCTAAATACCAAAATAGGTTGTACAGGTCCAAAGTTCTATATTGTTAACCAATGTGGATTTTGCCAAGGGTAAAGATACTCTCAACCTCTTTCAGATAATCTTCTCTACTGGCAGTAACTACCTATCTGTTCTTGATTTCAGGGTTCATTCAGGTAATATCCTAATTTATCACAAGCAACAAAACTTATTCATAATAAAGAAGATTCATAGGGCACTGCATGAACAGTAAGAGCACATCGTCTAGGATATAAAGAACCAGTCTTTTTTCTCGGAGCCTGAAAGCTTAGCTAAAATTAGCAAAAACCTAAGAAACAACATGAAGAGCATCACCAAAAAAGGAAAATATAAATTTGTATAAAACAGAAGAGAAAGTAGGATGTAATTTCCAAGAAAATGAATCTGGGTGGAAGAAGAAGAGAGAAGAATGGAAATGAGGGCAGAAAGAACAGGGTGAAAGCCAGTAATTGGGAGGGATATCTTTAGAACGAGTCAATGATGGCAGAGACTGATTAAAAGTTAAATAGGGTATTGTGTTCTCTGGTACACATGGGATTTTTAGCTTTACTTTACCAATGTCTGTTGGATTTAATGCCACAAAGAAACTTTCTATTAACAATAACTTTGGACAACTTCTATCTAGGAATTTAATCTTAGCAAGCTGACATTGGAGGTAGTAGGAATGGACCAGAAACTGTTTTCCTTGCAGTAGAGGAAATGAGACAGTCGAGGTTGGGATGAAGGAAATGATAGCAGGTGAGAAAGTATGAGATGATATGGCAGGTGTTTTAGTTCTATTATTACAAATACCTGGTACTGACAGGCTATGAACATGATACCACAGACACTGTGAAATTCATACTATGAGCATTTTGGTGGATGGGGAGCATATCAGCTACCCAGAAAAGTAGAATAATAAAGTTTGAGGACAGTTGTGCTCTGTGAGTATTGAATTTAATTAGCTTTGTCCACTTAAATGAAAATCTAGTGGAAAATGGGAAACGTGAGAAGAAGCTAAGATTGTTTGGCTTAGAGTGGGCATTTGAAAGTATGGGTGTGGTGATTTTAAGCAGCAGGAACATGAAGAATAGAGAGAAGAGAGTCTGGTAAGCACTCTGAGAAACTCACCCTTTTGCAAGCAGGTGCTCTCTTCACAGCCAGTAAAGTCACAATGCCAGTGTGAGATTTCTCCTTGCTTCTCTGTATACTTTGTTTTGAACATATGCCTTCAATTTGTCTAATATTTTATTTCAAGGAAAGCTATAGTTGTCTTTTAAATGTTCTTTGAAAGATGTATTTACTTGCTTCCTCATATAAAATGTCAGTGACTTTTGCAGTGAGGGTGGGAACAGAATGTGAACTGAACCACAATTTCTACATACTCAAGATTTAGACGGGTCATACCCACAGGCAATTCTATTAAAATACGAAAATGTGCTGGGTACAAAGAAGTACATATTGTGCACACACAAATGATGGTTCAGTGGTTTGTCCAACATGGGATACAGATAGGATCTTCTCAATGGTCAGTTTTCAGCATGATGTTCCTGGTATTGAAAAACAAAGAAAATGGAGGCATTTGCTCACAAGTTCTCTCAAGTTTTGACTATAGAAAAGGCTTAATGTGGCCATATACCCAGGTTTCAGACGTCACCATGGGCCTGCTGTGGACTGAGTAAAATGAAGTCTCACCATAGATTAAGTGAGGCTTCTTCAGGAGGAGAGCTAGCTTCTGAGAACTGCACATCAGCATCTGGAAATATCATGACTCAAGTGTCATCTCGTAATAGAGCAGAACACCTGTGGGGAATTGGAAGTTCTCCTTAACCCTGGATTCTAAGATCTTAATATCTCAGGATTTGAAAGGAGCAAGCATTCATTTGGAAGCACTGGGGTATTTTGAGCAACAGCTAAATGATGAATTCAAGGCAAGGAAATGCTTCCTCTTTCCAGTAGATTTGGATGGAAGCACAGAGGCTGGAGAGTCCAAAGTGAGATTTCCTGTGCCTCTAGCCAAAAGCCACAGGCTTCTCTCATTATTCTAAATCATTTGCTCCAAATGAACCTCACAGTTCACATTGCCCAAAGCCCTAGTCCCAGTGTTCTCCTTTCTTTTTCTCAAGCTCTTTTCAAATCCACTGTTTAATCTCTGGCCAAAGACTGATCTTAGGAGAAATTTGAAAATGGAGTTATTCTGTAATTTGTAAGTAGAAACGAAAGTCTATAATTCTGTTTTGCCCTACCTAAGCCAATGTGTGTCTGTTCCCCCAAACTTATCTCTGTACCCACAGAGAATTGATAAATGGTTAAGGAGAAAGATCAAAATGGCATCCAGAAATCTCTGCCATAATCTTAACATTATGACAGATGTTGTTGCCTTTAAGCTGTGTTTTCTTGGAATTGTCCTAACTTTTATTTCTAAAGTATTTGATAGATGCTGATTATTTCTACCTATATATTTCCCCAGGTATTGAGAACTGTAAACTCCTTTCACCATCTTATTTTTGTATTTTTTGGCTATCTTCATTTATAAATGATTTCTTACTCTATAAAGGTTGGACGACTCACGTATGTCACAGAGCTAACACAATATGGCTGGATTCTGAAGATAGATTCCCTGGCTTCATTTCTATAACTGTCCTCACTGCCAGGTAGCATGGCTGTACCATTTTGTGACTGGAGTTGTTCCTGGTGTTAGTTTCCTAAGTTTCATGTGGCATGTCACTGGATAACACAGACTAATCACTTTGCTATTCACAGGGGTCGAGATTCCATAATAAATTCTGGCTGCTCTGTCCACTGTAAACTTTTTTCCCCAGAGCGTTATTCCCACTTTCTTGCAAAAGTTAATCCTGCCCTTCAGACCCTGGTCCCATGTGTGAGCTGCTGAAACACTTACACTAGGTATTCAAATGCAAACTGAATACAATGTTCACACTTCATCTTACAAATGGGTGGGAAACAGCCACAGGGCTTTATGAAGATAAGTTTACTTCCTTTTTTATATGCTGCAATTTGTACAAATTTAATTTTAGATCTTGCTGATTTTTTTTCAGTCAGTTGGCTGAAAAATAATACTATTGGATAGTTGATCTGTATGTTTGGCAGTTTGATCTTGACCCACTCTTTGCTAAATATTGGTTATCTTTGAATTAATAAAAATTAAAGTCATAAATAAAATTTGCTTATTTATTTTTTAAAAGTGAAAGTGCTTACAGACCAACATTAAGTCTCCCATTCCAAGCTCTAGTCAAATCTCCTTGCTGTAATGAAGTTCTGAGTACACAATTGCTGGAATTTAGGTGATATTTAGAAACTACTCTTCCACATCATATACCACTTACATATTTTCCCAGAAAACGAGTTGCCTTCATGCTTCCCAGATTATCATGGAGGAACTCAGCATCGCTCATTAGGGTTGTGGGAAGGCACTGATGAGACAATGTCCACTCCCACAGCATTTTCTAGCTCATCTATTCACTGAAGACCAAAGCTTTAGCTAAAAATGTGCTACTGTCAAGCACTGCTGGTCTGTGTTTTCCAGAAGTGGTGGTAGCTCCTATGGGCTTTTGGAATGAACTCAGGGGGAAGAAGACATCAAGACACTTATCATTCTGCTTCTCTTTCACTGTGTGTCCATAAACTCACTTATGTTTTTTCCTAGAAACATTAATTTATTCAAACTATGCTGTAGGTAAATTAATAGACATTTTTGGTCCAACTTTCAAGATTTCCCATGCAGTAATTTTTCTTTAGATTGAATAGATCTTTTACCTCTTAAACGTTCTAGCTTATAGTTCCATGATCAATGTCTTAAATCTAAATCATACATAGTAAATTATGTCTAAAGCAATAACAAATATTAATAATTTTTTTCTAACTTGAATTTATATATTTTATTATATACTACCTGCCTGTTGATAAATATTTATATTGCCTAAAGTGAAATAGTGATAACCTGGCATTCACATATGTTTATTCCTAGTTTTGTACTGTGTGTACATATACTAAACTGTAAGGCTTCATATGAAGCCTGTGTACCTCATGAGCTATTTTTGATCTATAAACTATGTAACCAATTGTAGTTAGCTTAATTAAACACATAATTTACTTAGCTGTTTTCTTCTGTTATTTGTTATTTAAGGTATGAGACATTTAGGGAAAATTATAATAATTTATAACTAAATATAGGCAGTATTGTTAGTTTGTGGTCAGATTTGTTTATGTTAATGAATGTTGGACTAGTCATTGTTTTAACAAGGTGGAAAAAGTACAATGCTTGACAAAATTCATTTGTTTGTGTTTCTGTTAGTTATTATCCCTATCCAGAGACACGACTCAGAAATTGAATTTAAAGTCAAAATATCTTTGATCATGATCTTTGTTCAGATACTGGTCTTTTTTATTTCAGTTATGATGACTGACAGTTTGTAAAGTTCTTCCAAGAGTCTGAGAAAATACCCATTTGGGAAAGAAGCTTTGACAATTAGTAAGATAGTGCAGGTGGGCACTTTGATCTCTTTTTGTTGTCCCCACAGCAAAGTACATGGTAATTTTATATTATACATCTATGACCTACTCTAAGTACATCTATATTTTTATATTTAGGGGACATTTTCCAAAACTTGATATGTTTTGATCATTCTATGTATTTAATGTGGTGTGTTTTCAAATTCATGTTATGCTGAAAACCATATCTCTATATCAGTCCTTCAAAAATCACATATAAACAATTTCATAATATCCAAATAGAGATTTATATAATATCCAAATAGAGATTTTTTTTAACTTCTAAGACTGAAATAATCACTTTCTAGAGTCCATACTGTTTTATAGTAAGCACCTTTATCATCCTTATTCACATTTTATATTAACCACTTTGGTCAGATATTAAGGACCTGGGATATCTCATTATTGGTGAGGCTGAACTCAGTGGTTCCAGAGTCCTGCCTTATATTTTACCTACTATCTCTCATCATCCCTGTGTTTGAGTTGTGTCATGCTATGAATCACTGAACTTACCATATGCCAACTGTCTCACTTTAAGTGCAATGCACGCCTCTGCTTTACTTTCCCCAACATCAGGATGTTGCATTCTTGGCCTTTTTATACAGGAAACTCCAAATTAAAGACCTAAACCCTTTTAAAGACCACCAGGAACCAACAGTTTCATGTAGATTAAAATAATGGTAATTTGTACAAATAACTTTTAGACAAACAACTTAGAGTAGCAATTTGAATAGCACCAGAGCAAATTCTTGGGGAGGGAAAATCAGTTTTCTTTAAGGGTGTGTCCCCTGGTACATTGCTCCAGTAGAAGGTTCTACACTTACATACAAATTCACTTCCCGTTTTTTTTATTTAAGCTCTACTATCATGTAAAAAGATGCTGAAGATCATCTTGAGGTGTCCCTAGATCTCTGTTCCTCTTCACAACATGGTAAATAAATCTTATTTTTTCTCACTATTAAAACTGATAGGACATAAATTTGGTCTGGGAACACAACATAAGGAGGTCTAGCCGGAGTTGAGGGGGCATTGTATGCATGTTTGAAATTTCCAAAGAATAAATAAAATGTATATTTAAAAATGGTTGAGTTGCTGGCTTCTGCTACAGTGAAGTTCATACTTAAAATTGGCATTTTGGGTAAGAGATGAACAATAAACGTCCATTTTCTTTCATACAAATATTAATACTTTTTCCTTCTCAGAGTGAGTTGTAACCAGATGTAAGGATAGTGGGAACAGTACAAGTGGCTTCATAGGAGCCTCCCCTCCATGTGTTATGATGCCTGCAGAATCTGTGAACATAGCTGTAGTTTGATGGCACTGGAAACAATACAATGTTTTTGTAATCACAGGGTCCAGCAACCTGGCTTGCTTCATACTCTGTCCTTTTTTCCCCCTCCATCCTATATTCTTCTAATTTTTTGAAAAATTTCAAAATTAAAATGTAACTGTGTCATTTTTCCTATTACTTTTTCTACCTCCAAGCCTTCCCATATCCCCCTACCTCTACTCTTTCTCAAATTCATGTCTTCTGACTTCTTAGTCTTTAATGGTTGTTTCTACCCCCTTCTTATTTAGCTTAGTCCATGCTTTCACATTTTATATTCAATGCCTACCTCTGTAGTACTCCTAGAAATCTAAACCATAGAAGAAAATTTTCTAATGTCTTCTATTGCACATGCTCCAGTTGCTTCCAGATGCAACCTCTGGGGAGTTCTCTATTTTTGTGATCCCCAGAATGACTTCATTCACACTTTTTAAATCCCGGACTTTTGTCACTCCTGATTCAGGAAACCTGTTTTTGACATCAGCTTAGTTGGAACTTTATTGACTTATGTGAAACTCATTAAGCACAAGCCCAGAAGCTTTCCAAAGGAAGTTCACAAATAAATATATGATATGATTTATTTCACAGAATTTTACTTCACAGAATTATAGTAATACACAATAATAACCCAATGTATACTTAACATAAGACTGAATTATTAGTTAGAAGACACATGTGAAAATTCCATAATTTCAGTGGGTTGGTCCAATTGAGATTCACTTCCTAATATTTAACAGTTTAATGTGTGTATTCTGTGATAGTTTTACTATGTAGTCATCCAGAGGCAAAGGAGTCTTCACTTTTATTGTTCCATTAATTTTAGCTATGAGACTATCAGTGATTCTTCTACAGTTATTGTCTCTTTGTTTGGATGGCTAACATAGAATTATATAAAACAAACCTTCATTTCCAAACTGCTAATCCATTTTAACTTTTATATTTAAAAAAACCAGTGGTACTCCATGCTTTAGAAGCCATGTAAACTATCTGTGCAATACAGTTCAGAATTTCAACACTGGATCACACTGCATTCCTTCTGATACTCTAGCATCTTCACCTAACTAGGAGCATTACTAAAATACCAAACAGAGGGTCCTGGGTGAGTTTGCAGAGTTTGCTGCTCTCACAGAGGATCAGACTTCAGTTCCCAGCAACCACATGTAGCTCACAGCCTATTAAAACTCCAGCTCTAGAAGATCTCAGGTCCTCTTTCTACCTCCACAGGCACTTGTATACACATGGACATCCTAAAATACAGTCACACACATATGCCACCCCAAAATATAAAAACAAACAAGTGAAGGTATATGGAAAGCAGAAAGTGGAAATTCTTCCTACCTGCTTAATTGTGCTATGAAGCTAAAAATACTCTGAAATGGCAAAATATATTTTAATAAGCAAAATAAGAGGCTAGTGCGATGGTGAGACTGTAGGTAAAGTGCTGGATAAGTGAGCCTGGTTTAGATTCATGGAATCCATATAAGGTGGAAGGAGATAGCAGATACCATGAAATTGTCCTCTGACTTTTACCTGTACAACATGACATAAGCATCCATGCACAAGCATTGTGCATACATAATAATAATTAATAGTTTTTAAAACTTTAGAAATTCAAAATAGAGCAAACATCATGTGAAAATCTATGTGAAGCAGAAAATGAGTTTGAAATTCTATAGAAATAAAATAAAATGCTATCTATGCATGCATTGTTAGTTTTTAAAAAATCCCATTATCTAGGATATTAATAGTTGTTAAACGTATTAATAACCAACATGATAATTACAATTGCTAGTTACTTCTTTGGGCTTAGAAATAAGACAGTAACACTAGAATTCACATGAGTCAAAGGGATTTAAATAACGTCTGAGCGGTATTAGTCAATTCAACATTAAAAGTCAGCATTGCATGGTCTTTTAAATCCTTATAGCCTTTGCAGTTTATACTTTAACTGTTTATGACTGCTTTGTCTAAACAAAACCCACTAGTGTTATCATCTCTGGGGAAAGTATGGTATAGCCTGCCTAGTCTATACAAGGCAGGGCTTAATTTTATATTTATAATGGTTTGGCTTGTTTTGTTTTGTTTGTTTGTTTGTTTGTTTATTTGTTTTTTTCTTTTGTTCTTTCTTCTTTCTTCTTTTTTGTTCTTTTGTTGTTTGTTTGTTTGTCTGAGACATAGTTTCTTGGTGAAGCCCTGGCTTGGAACTCAGAGATCCACCTGTCTCTGCCTTCCACAAATGGTATCAAGCCCCAGGCATATTCTCTTTCTCTCTCTCTCTCTCTCTCTCTCTCTCTCTCTCTCTCTCTCTCTCTCCTTTTTCTCTCTCTCCTTTCTCTCTCTCTCTCCTTTCTCTCTCTCCTCTCTCTCTCTCCCTCCCTTCCTCCCAACCTTCCTCTCTCTCTCTCTCTTTGTCTCTCTCTCAATTTTAATATTTTCCATCTCTGTTCATATTGTATAATCTCAGCACTCATAGAGAAAACATGATCTTGTATATGCACATTTAATTTTCTTTAAATCTAGGAAAAGTTGATTAATATATAATAGTATAGTGGTTAGTGCTAGAGGAATTATTTATGAAAATTTTAAGTAGCTAAATTATGAAAAGGTTCTAAATTTTCTATTCTCTCATATTTTATGGCATTATTCAAATATAACACTCTTCTTCTTCAATAGCTTCTACTCCAAGATTCTATTGAAAACTATAGACAGGAATTTGCTTACTCTCTTGTTGCTTGTTCAGCCGGCTGCAGTTATGAGTTAAACTGTTACTGGTTCACAGTGCTGGTATAGGAGTCCTGTGGTATACATACATCCCCACATCATTCATCTCGATTAATCTCAGTTCACCGAATAGACCCATCTTTGTCACATATGCATGGAAGGAAGAGTATGCAGTGACAGACTCTGAGAATGTATGAACACCTGTACAAAATTCCTGATAGAATATTATAATCATAGTCTTATTTATTGTTAATGTAATTACTTTGTTGTACTGTGCCAAATATATAAGGTTTGTATGTGTAAGGAAATCCATATGTTGCACAATTTGGTCATGTCTGCAGACACCAAACCCAACACTGTTGCTGTGGTCAAGAGGAGTTTGCTGACAGGAACCTGGTATGATGTTCCTTGTGATGTCTGGCCCGCAACTGAACAATGCAGATGTGGATGATTGGGGCCAACCATCAGACTGAGCTCAGGGAACCTGGTGGGGGAACTGGCAGAAGGACTGGAGGAGCAGAGGGGATTTGTTACTCCATTGGAAGAACAACATAGACTGGCCTGACCACCCAGTTCTCCCAGAGACTAGACCAACCAAGGAGTGTGCAAGGAGGAGTCTATGACTCCAGATACATATGTAGCAGAGGACGGTCTTGTCTGACAGCAATGGGAGAGGAAGCCGTTGGTTCTGGGGAGATTTGATGCGCCAGTGTTGGGGTATACTGGAGTAGTGGGTCTGAAGAGAGTGGGTGGGTGGGGAAGCACCCTCATATAGGCAAAGGGGAGGGGAAGTGGGGGATGTGGGATGTGGGGGTCATTTGAGATGTAAACAAATGGAATGATCAAGAAAAGAAAGGCAGAAAGAAAGAAAGGAAAAAGGGGCTTGGGATAGGGGTTTTCTAAGGGGGGAATGGGAAAAGGGGATGGCATCTGAAGTGTAAATAAAATATCTAATAAAAAATGGAAAAAAAAAACAAAAAAAAAGAAAAAAAAAGAAAAATAAGAAAAAAAAGAAAAAAAGAAAGAAAGTATGACACATTCGTGGGAAGGAGGAAGGCTCAAGGTCTGCCCGGAGGAGGACTCTTTTGAGGATGTTGAGGATGCGTTGGTTTTCTCAGGAAGGTCTGAAAGAGATACACTCATGTTTTGAACCTATATTCTGGGATTCAAGTTGCTGAGAATCCTCTTTCTCCTAATTGTTTGATTACCATGGAACCTCTAATCCAGTCCAGAAATTCCTCACTGCCCACATTTCTTTTTACTTCAGAATGCGTAGCTAATAGCAACCAATTGCTTTTCCTATTTTCTCACTTGGAATCTGTTTTGGGAGCTGGGAATTGCTATCTCACAAAATCGGGAACATCTGTGACAAGAGGCCAAACAAGGCTGGTAGCAGGCTGCTAGAGAGCTTTCCTGCACACTAAGGCAAAGGTATATCCTCTGGGATACATGTCGGCAATGCTTCCTCTGACTTTTCAAACCTCTTTCCAAACCCCTTTCTTTTGCTAAGAGAGCAGAAAGAATTTTGTGTTTAAGAAGCCAAGCTTCTTAGAGGAACCTGAACAGCTTTCTGGGAACTTTCCATTCAAACACAGGAGCATACCTCTGAAGGTACCCCAGCTCTGCTTTCTGACCAATTTTGTATTGTCCACATTTGCCTCTCACTGTTTGAACTGGTCTTTCAAGAAGCAGACCTCAGTACCTGAATGCTGCAGCCTTTTCGACATGGTCACACAGACCTAATTGTGTTAGAGATGTAACCCTAAAGGTTAGAGAGTAGTCACTTCTGTGTCCTCTACCCATGTAAACAAAAGTTTTCTGCCATGTTCAGAGACAGAGATTTGCATGAGGGAACATGTGCACAGTAAAATAAGGTTGGGTAACTCTATGGAAGTCAAGAGGAGGAAGTGAACCGTTACATTTTGCTTCATGATTTGCTTTGCATTGTTTCCCACTTGTTTGGAATCAACAAACAAAAAAAAATCAGAAATCTCCTCTGTATTCTTTTGTTGGACTGGTGCTCTAAAATATCTGCCATTTTCAGACCAGGAAAGTTCAAGGGTGAAAGAGACAGTTTTGTTTGTAGGGAACTAATTTTGTTGTTGCTGAACAACCCTTCTGCCCTTTGAGCAGATAACAAAAGTGTCATTATCTGGGTTTTGGAATGGCTGATGAATTATTCATGCCACCAGCTATGACTCCAAGTCTCCAAGCAGGAGGCCATGACTTGTTTTTCTTTCTCATAAAGGTTGAAAGTGCTTTTGTAGACATTTTTTGGTACACCTGTATGCTTGAGGCAATCAGGTGTGATGTACTCTTGACTCAGATCCCTTTCCTTCCATTTTCCAGGCAGAGATTTTAAGATAGAATTCTCTGGATAGTTGGCTGTTTTTGTGTGATAGACATACTTTTTAAATGAATTCACTAGGTTAACTAGTGACATAGAAACATAACATAGAAAACATTTACTAGGTTTAAATGAGTTCACTAGGTTCATTGGGAGAAATTTTCTCGTGAGCTCTGTGTTTGATTAAAGATCTGACTCTAAGGGTTACATTAATATCTAAATTATTGGTTGCATGTGCCTATGCTGTTGAAATGGGAACCCTTTAAGAGCTGAGACATTATTCACGAGGCTCCTGAGCTATATAGATGAAACTCAATGATGAGCCTTTACTGAGAGTTTGCTCTGTGTTGAACCCTTGCTGCATGAGGTCTGCCTTAATTGATACCAACATCTTTCTAACAAGGAAACTAAGTCTTCAACAGACCAAACACAATTTTGTAAGTGGTACATCTAAAAACTAGGTAACATCACTCCAAACCCCGTGTTTGTCAACTGTTTTTTAAATCTCTATATCGTAGCAATTAGAAAGATTAGTGTTTGGAGCATAAGGACAGTATTATCATTGTTCTTGTCCTGTGGAAATGGGCACTTGGAACTTATAGACTTTGATGATATTACTCACTCAGTTCCTTGAGGAGAATCATTGAAACACCAGTCTGTGTACTCCATTGTGATGGTTCTAACTTTAGAAACAAAATTGAGAACATGGAACATGCCATTCAGAATGGAATCTGAATGATGAAATAGGATATAAAGGATGAGAAAATTGAATTCTATTGCTCTGACATTGCTTATAGAGTATGAAGAGAAAAAAGGGAGGTGGGAAACAAATTCCCAAGAAAAGGGGAGCTTTGCAAATAAAAACAATTAACAAATGTGATTTATGCATTTTCATTGTTAAGAAAACTTGCCATGTGAAAACATCCATAGAGTCTGTCATTTGTTTATGTTCCTGTAAATTCTTTGTTTTAGCTCAGTATTGCTCAGTATGGAAGTGGAGTGCAGAGGGTGTAGCCTGGCAAATGCTTTTTCTTGCTGAAAAACTTGCATTTGATAAGTAAAGAACCAAAAAGGAGGAAAGAATAGATGCTGTCTTCTCACTTGGAATATCTATAAACTGAGTTGATCAAGAGTGAGGCAGAGTGACACAAAGCAAGACTTCATTGGCTCCTCATTTACTTCTGTCCACTTACATAGTTAGAAAGGATACATCTACCTTTTGGGCACTATACATGATATGCCTGACAGGAATAAATTTTGATAAAAAATATATTGGTGACTGAGTTTTGCAATACTTCTTTATCTCATCCCTCCCTCCTCCATACTGTGCTTAGGATAGAACCCCAGGACCTTGAGCATAGCAGGCAAATATTCTACTATAGAGCTACATTCTAGCTGTCATCATTCTTAAAAGTTGTTGGTTCTGGTTTTCAGGTCTGAATCTTTTGTGTATTCCTTTGGAAGAGGAGGTCACAACTATTACTCAATGAGATATTTTCTGTAATCTTTACTGTACAGATTAGTTATTTGTAATAACAGATTTAATGAGAAACAAAAAAAATTAGGAGGAAAATAATTCCTTTTCTGCATAAAAATGGTAAAAGTGGAATTAAAAGAATTAGAAGCATTCATTTAACACAAAGAGAGGCAACTTTAACTCCAAAACAAACAAATTCAGTCTCAGATTGTCCTTATTAGATAAGTCTCTGGAAGAATATTAGTAAAATTCATTAAACTGTTATTTTAATAAAAAGGTTTAATCTTAGTTTTCTCTCTGTTTCTCTCCTTTTGTGTGTGTGTGTGGGGGGGAGGGGCAACACACAGGCACATGCCCATAGAGTCCAAAAGAGAGTTTCTGATTGGCTTGCACTAGAGTTACAGGCAATCACTAATCTGTAATGTGAGTGCTTGGAAGTGAAGTAAAGGCCTTTGCAAAAGCAACAATTGCTCTTAATCAGTATGCCATCTCTCCGTCTCTCCAGCCCCTCATTATATTTCTTTGGTTGCTTACTTCATGTTGCTTATAAGAAAGTATCAAAGAATCTTCAAATCTCAGTGATCCCCAATTAGATATCGATCTCACACTTGAAGTATTTGTTCTAGTAAAGCCTAACAGAATCCATTTTACTCCCCTCAAACTCCAACATCCACATCATCATCATCTCTCAGGGATCCAGCCCCACAAAGGTACACATGGACATCCACACCTACCATGCTCTCAGCAATGCGGAAATTGAAGAACACTGGACCTGGATTTGTAAACTTTGTCCATAGGTGACTAATTAATTCTTCTCCTGAGGCCCTCCAGAGAAACGCATACTAGCTTCAAGGGTTTGGGAATCTAAAATCATCCAGGGTGCCTGAAAAGAAAACAGAATAACTGTTAAAAAACTTTACAAATCACCATCATGAACAAACATTCTGGGTGCTTCCCAGTAAAACCCACAAGAGATGGAAGTGGTTGGCAGGAGGGATGTGTTGTTTCAGATCACCTAGAAGAGAAGGTGATTGGGACTTAGGAGAAAATAATGTATCAAGGGAGAGCATAGTAATTTTGTTTTCAATAGCTTCAGGAAACACAAATGAAAGCTTTAACTGATGTATTCGTTTCTTATGTGGCTAACGTGCTATCTAATTGCCACACAGTGGAGAACTCTACTGCAGGATTCGCAAACCTTGTTTCACTCCATCCCTTCAAAGTTGTTATGCACTTTGGATGTTATTTATTTGTCCTCTTGTTTATTACTTATTGTCAGGAAGGACTCACACATTCCCTTTTTCCTTCAGTTCTTTGTTTCTGTTATATTATTTTTCCAGCTTCATCTCAGGGGAATCATCTCGGGATAACAGAACTTTTATTTGTAGTCAACTTTGCATGTATAAAATGTACACTTCGGGGAAGTGTTTTGTGTTTCTCTCTCTCTCTCTCTCTCTCTCTCTCTCTCTCTCTCTCTCTCTCTCTCTCTCTCTCTCTCTCTCTCTCTCTAGACTAATAGAGTTTTTTAAAATGCCCAGAGAAAAAAATGTGAGATTTAAAAATATGCAAAACTACCACTGAGTTTGTTTTGCTTTGGCTACTACTACAAGAAATGGAACCTGCCTATAAATATAGTTAATATACATCAATGAGAGTCCAATGGAAAAAAAGCTAATTTTTCCTAGGCAGTTATTAAGAGAGGATAGTTTCAGGGTTAGAGATATTTGTTTAATATTAACATTTACACTCATCCACTTTCCCCTCCCAGTTTTGGGACCCTATCTGGCTTAAATGTATACAGGCCTGTGCTCTCTTCCACAGTCTCTGTGAGTTCCTATGTAAATCAGTCCTCTTGTAACTAGAAGACACTGTCCCTAGATGTCTTCCATTGCTATGGTTCTTACAATTTTTCCACCTCCTCTTTTAGGATTTGATGAAAACATCTTATTGAATATCTCACTTTCTGCACAATAACCAAAAATATTTTGTTGAAAACCAACAACTAAATTCTGTACAACTGGAACATTAGATGGTTTTTATTTTCTTCTTCAACAAATTGTTTTATTTTATTCTTCTCATTTATTAGGTGTTTATTTTAATTTTTGCATATAGTATATTTTGATCATTTACTGTGATAAACACCATGATGTAAAACAACTTAGAAAAAAAGAGTTTATTTCAGCTTACTTCTTAAGGTCTATTACAAAGTGAAGGCAATGCAACTCAGGCAGCAACTAAAGCAAAGACTATGAAGGAACGGTGTTTCCTGTCTTGCTCAGGTGGATTCCTGACCTACTACCCCTGCCAAGTGTTGGCAGTATCCACAGTGGGCTATGCTCTTTTGCATCAATTATTAATCAGGAAAACATCCATACTCACCTACATTCCAATCTGATCAAAGCAGTTTTAACTGAGTTTCCTTTTCCAAAAATGACTTTACTAACTAGCACAGCATTTAGGTTTGTACGCTCTTTTATTTTTTTTTTTTTTAAACCCATCAGGTACAGCTTCTGATCTCTGTATTGTTTTAGATGTGTGGCCTTTCTACTGGAGTGTGGTTGACCTAATAGAGGCCATAGCCTTAAAGAAAGCTGACTATCCTCTGGCATCTTTCAGGTGCCTGTAGAGCCTCATCTAAGGATGGGACTTTGACCCTACCATGCCTCTCCACACTGAGATTTTGTCTGTCTTGAGCTCATAGAGGTATTGTGTATGCTGTGTCAATTTCTGTGAGTTCATGTAGGCAACTACCTGTTTTGTCTGTATATTTACCATTTATGTCTCTTACAATATTTCTACACCGTCATCTACAGTGATCATTGGAAGAGGATTTATAGTATAGATATCCCGTTTAAAGCTTAAAATTCCGAGATCTTTTATTCTGTGCACCTTGAGCAGCTGTGCATTTTCTATGTTTATCATCATCTACTATAAAAAGAAGATTCTCTAGTGAGGGTTGAGTGATATGCTATTCTATCATTATGCATCATTGAGAGGCAGTTTAATACTATATCCATTCAGCAGAGTAATACTAGGTTCTCCCTAGTATACCCTGTCTAGACACAGGGTTTTGGATCCAATAAATATATAAGGTATACATTTCATTGTGTGAAGCATGCCTTCAATCAAATCAGGATACTGTTGGATACACCTATAACATTCCTCCTATGATTGCACCCATCAGTACATCTTGTTAGTTATTTAATTATTATAGCTTACAGGATTCATAGCAACGTAAGATTCAGATTACTTTTCTCTGCTCTGGCAAAGTATACACCACCTTTTATGAAAGCTAGCCAGTAGAAATGTTGCTTTCAGCTGAGTCCCAGCTAAATTTCTCCAAGTTCTGTGCTTCAAGTATGTTATATCTTCATCACCAGGGTGTTACTGGAAATTTCTAGAGGGTAATCAAGATCAAAACCAAGAGTTTAAATGAAGTGATCATATAATAGACTGGCAAAGCCCCTATTGAACAACCTTGGGTATCAGTCCTTACCATCTACCTTATTTTAGAGAACATCTATTTGCTCCTTTTCTGCTGTGTGCACTAGGCTAGTTGGCCTATGAGCTTTGAGGAATTCTCATTTGTGCCTCCTATCTCCCAACAGAAACACTGCAATTACAAAGTAGTGCTACAGAATTCAACTTATATGTTGGTTCTGGGATTTCAAGTCTTTTTAGGAAGCACCTTTACCCAAAAAAGTTTTTCTCAACTTCTGAACATTTCTCATGTATATACTCACATAATCCCTGCCATAATCAATATCCATACTGTTTCAAACACCCTAAATTTCCAACATAATCTTTTCCTTATTTTAGTGAAAAATAGACTTTCAAAAAAGGTCTAATTATTTCCTTGCTTATTCCATTTTTAATAAAGTATTTTCATGTCAGGCATAATCTTGCTTCTGGAAGTACAAGGATGAAGAGACCTGGCTGTGTCTTCCCAAATATCTGGTAGATTCAGAAATTCATTACAAACTTGATTTCAGAAGGATGTGGTTCTTGAAAAGTGCAATATTGAATGATGAAAATGTATCTTATTATAAATGCTAGAGATTCTGAACAGAATCATGCAAAAAATCATTTGGAAACAAGTGGATTTGTTTTGATTCTTTGCTGTTTTTGTTTTGTTTTTTTGTTTGATTTGTTTTCTGTGTGTATGGTGGTTACTCATAGAAAGTTATGCAAATACATTAAATATTCAAGATACTATGGTATTGAGGAACTGGGCATATGACCTCTATCACTAAGTAAACTCTATTGGCACCCACAGGACATGTGTAGAAGAAGAACGACACACCTTTTACTTCCTCAGCCTTAGAGAATGGATCAAGAGTTCAATGATTCTTCATTTCTTCCATCCAAGCCTGACATTACATGTTACTGCCTTCTTTGCTTTCAGAAATAATTAAGTGTTGAAAGCTCTGACTAGAAGGATTAGAGATATGAATAACAACTTGACAGATCAAATCAAATACATTCTGATTTGATTACATTACTAAGTCAATTATTATTTCTTGTCACATTAATTATGGCAAGAGTTATAAAAAGTGTCTTCCAACAACTTCCCAACCGAATCATGATGTCCATATCTTCTTTATAGATCTGTGTGAGATCAAGGTTGCATATCTGTGTTGACAGTAAAGAAGGAAAAAGGAGAAAGAATTTTTGTATTTATCCATTCATTTGTATATTGTTTCATAAGCATTCTGGCAAGCAGTAGACTTAGATATAAATGCTGAGAAATTAAAAATCGACAGATTTATTCTCTAGTGCTTGTAAGAGCTAGAAGGTCAGAGGGTGAAGCCAATCAGATATATATGTCCACAAACACACAGAGGGGCATAGAAGGTATAACAGATAAGACAATACAGTAAGAATCCTCAGAAGAAGGTTTGCATGTTGGCTCTCAAGTTATTTTGCATCAATTTTATATTGAGACCAGGACGTACTTAAAATTATTGAGAATAATATTTGAAAACAATCTTTGTTGGATGCCAAGTAGAAGATATTTTGCTGAGTAGAAGATAGCTTTGCTATTAGAACAAATGTTCCAGGAACATACTGAAAGGATGTACTAAAGCCAAGAGAATACTCCTATCATCACTCTGCCCCCACCAATATATATGCTTGAAGGTTTCTTTTTCTTTTCATTTATTCCTTTCTCATATAATTCATCCCAAACACAGCCCCCCTTTCCTCCACTCCTCTCAGTACCTTTATCTCCTCTCTTCCCCAGATCCGCCTCTCCTCTTTTTCCCTTCAGGCAGGAGCAGTTCTTTCAAGGATATCAACCAATCACAGCATTACAAGATACAATAAGACTAGGCAAAAGCTCTTATATCCATACTGGACAAGGCAGCCCAGTAGTAGGAAAAAGGTCCCGATAGCAGGCAAAAGAGTCAGAGATACCCATACTCCCACTGTTAGAAGTACCACAAAGTCTTCCAAGCTAAACAAACACAATATGTATTCAGAGAATGTAACACAGAGCCATGTAGGCTTCTTGATTGCAGCTTTAGTCTCTGTGAGCACTTATGTGCCCTGCTTAGTTGATTCTGTAGGACAAGTTTTGTGGTGTTCTGGACTACTCTAGCTCCTACAATTCTCTTCTGAGCAGTTCTCTGAACTCTGTCTAACTTATGACTGAGTCTCTGCATCAATTTCTACCAGCTGGCAGAGAAAGCCCCTCTGATAACAATTGAGCTAAACACTGATCTATGGATATAGCAGAATATAAATAGGAATCATTTCATAGACTTGTGTTGTTATTGCTGCTGCTGTTCTCAGTCATGTTTGGCTCTACCTTACTTATCTGGGCTACTCAGCTTCAGGTTCTGAGCCATCCAGGCAGTAGCATGGTGGAAACATGAAAGTTGGCTTCTCTGGTTGTAGTAGTTAAAGATTACTTGTTTCATTAGTCCACTATGTCCCTAACTCATTTCTGCCTTAAAGACAGATATTCATTTCAACTGATGGGTAAGTCTCACCTGTCATCTAAAATATCCTTAACCAGGCAACCTTTAAGGCAATCTTTTAGCCATCTCAGATATTGGACTCCCTCTTACTCCATCCATGAGATAGCCACAGTGGGACTACTACCCATTTGATCTAAGCAAGTATGTTCAGTTCTGATTTGCTGTATCCACTATCTGTGTAAACTTGTTCCTTTACACATGAACTGAAGAGGATGAAAATAGGGACCTCCTCCAATGGCTATCTTCAAGAAGAAAATGACAAATATGGTAAACCATGGGAAGTGCCTGCAATCTGGTGGCAAGTCATTGCTTCATATCTTCAGCATATAAGTGGGAGGCATATAAGTGCCTTTCTTTGGTGTTTACCAATGTGAATGGTTAGGTCCTGCTTCTAGTCATACTCTCAAACCCTGGGTTGGCCCCCAGACTTCATGTAGAACTATAAGTAACCTTTATACTTTTTCTAGCTTCAAACCTTGTTATCTCTGTATCTAGGTCATGGCCTAGGCTACTATGCTGTACAGAATTTTCCATCTTGAATAATAATGGGATACCACTATGACTACAAGAGTCACATAGAGTATCCATCTTCATAGATATCTGTCGGGTGGTTGACTGTGAGAGGCAGCTGAGTACCTAGTCAAGCTTGCTTGGAATCCTAAAGACCATAAAGGGGTGGTAGGAGTTTGGCTCTCTCCTGGGCCCCGTGGCTGCTCTCACTTAGCTTCAGCCCTCCACAGCTCCTCCCAAAGAGAGGTTTGTATCACAGGTAGAGGGAATGACCCTGGCCACAGAGCCTCAAGACTTCTCCATATTCATGAGATACCTAAAGGGTAGACAGCATAGCCAATTAAGCATTCCTTCCCAGACCATCCTCCTTGCAAAAGGTATTTTGTCTGAGATCACAGGGTATGGTTTCATCCACTTTCCACCATGACAATAGAGATCTTAAGACCATATTTTAAGACCTAGACTATCTCTCCTCTTTGGGACCCACTGTGGGGAATCATGGAGAAGATCTTCAACTTCCAAGCCACCTTCTAACCTCTCTGTGGAGGACCTCCATATGCTTCAGGACCACAGAGGCCATCAGCTCAAGCCAGCTAGCTGAGCCAGCCATGACCCAGTCAAGCTCCATGTCCAAGAGTCTCTCCTCTCCACAGGACACTGCAGGAACTTGTCCCCCATCGCCTTTTCAGCTGTGGGTTGATCCAGCCTGTAAGCTCCCCCCATCTCAGCCTCTCAGCAACCTCTCAGTGTCACCTGAGAGCCCAAATGCTTCTGGTGCTGCCCTGGCCTGGGACCTCCAACCCAAGAGCTCCAGCGCCCTGCAGGGTCTCAGACTGTGCAAGGTCCATAGTGTGGAATAAATTTAGTCAAATTCCTGTGCTTCTGCCTCTCTGAGCCGAGGCTCTAACCCCTTGGGGCAGCAGACACACAGGACCCACAGTTCAGCCCAACAGGACCCACACCCATGCACTCTACAGCCCAACAGATATCAAAATAAGAAGAGACAAAATGTGATCATAAATCATTGAGCAGCATCAGCTATCCATACAATACACTCTGAAAGGAACTCTCCCCAGGGCAGGACTGCCATAGTCTTTGTCCTGGCTAACTTGCTTTCTTTCCCTTTCTTCCCATCTGCTACAAGGTACAAATGTTATTCACATATAAAATTGTATATGTGAATATACATATATATTTATTGTGTATAACATGATATTTTTAATATGACTATACTGGAATAGCTGAACCAATTTTGTGTGTTTTAATATCTGCTTATTGACCTAGCCTATTTTAGAATCTAAGATCATTCAGTAAGTGTTCACTCACTCTTTAGCATTTGTATAATAAGTGCCTAAAGAGTTCATTTTAGCTCTAAGTTTCCAGGTTTCATACAGCAATTCTCTAATTTATCAGAAGCTGAAATTCTAATATTCTATACCAGTAAGGGTGACAGAGCCTCCTATGTGGAGTGCCTGAAACAACTCAGTCCAAATGGATGTTGCCATAAGCAAAATAGCCAAAGATTGTTCATTTGAAAATTATGACACCTTTTTAGGATTTTACATTGCATTATTTGCTTTATGGTCTGCTCAGTATGCATTGCACCAATACTAATTGCTGCACTAACAAGTCAGTGTGTTACTAAGATGTTTTGCCATTATAATTGCAACCACATGTTGTTGTCTTTCCTCAAATACTCCGGGCTTAATTGCATCATTTTTTCAGGAGACTATGGTACAGCTTATTTCAAAACTAGTGCATGAATAAACAAAGTGCAAACTATTTTCTGCACTGCTCATATATATAGAAGAACTATATTAAAGAGAAGAGTGGCCAAAATTCTTTATTCCCCTGTGTTTAGTAAAGTTTATGGCTTCCTGACCCTAAGTATCCCAACACTAATATATATATATATATATATATATATATATATATATATATATATATATATCTTCCACATAACATCCATACCTAAAGATCAGGAGGATTTATTGAAAAGGGAATTAAAAAACTGTAAGAATCAGATGACCAGGATGTTTGCTAAAAATTTTTGCCTTCTAGACAGTATAGGAACACTATACACATGAAATATCAATAACATACTTGGCTAAACAATACCTGAACAATGACATCTCTAGATGTCATGTCAATGTGGATGGTAAAACCCTTACAAGGCACCACACTTAGATGAGGAAGTGTAGGTAGTCAATGGCTGCCGAGAGAAACATCATTTTTTCCAGGAGAAGGAGATTCATTACCAAAAAGTCAGCTCCAAATACACACACATACATACACACATACATACATACATACACACATACATACATACATGCAACATTAAATGAACTTTGTAGTGTGGTGTGTGTGTGTGTGTGTGTGTGTGTGTGCGCGCACGCATGTGCATACATGGTTAAGTGTGTGTCAATAATTACAGATAAAAAAGAGGTCATACTTTAGAGTAGAAGGGAGCATGAAAGAAGTTGGAAGTGGGAAATACCGGGTTAGAAATGATGTCTATACAATACTTACCTATAAAATTCTCAAAAAGAAAAAAGTCTAAGTTTAAATAAAAATGACTAGAGAAAGTGGGTGGACAGGTAAAGATAATGTAGTAGTCACTCAGAATATGAAGACCATTCATTTTCACATGACTTTGAGTGTTGGAGTGTTGTTTTCCTTTCCTAAGCCACAATTTCCTCATGCAATAATTGACCAGTGAGTCTGATCATTCCTTATTCTCTCTTCCTCTCTTATTTCATATTGTTTGGTTTCTTACAGTTTCATTCTATGAATGTTTTGTTAGCATCCTGTTAGCACTGGAAGGATTCTATTTGTTCTTGGATTAACTATCTCCAAATCACTGCAACAAATATCCAAATTAACCAGCTTAAAGTTAATTTGAGGTGGGGAAAGGGGACTCAATAAAGGAAATGGAAGGGGAAAATGTTATAATTATATTTTAATTTTTAATAGAAAAATTTATTTTCAGATCAAACTTTTCCATGTTTTATTTAATTCATAAATGGCATATTTGTTTTTGGGTCTGTGGCAAGACTGATGATCAGAGGGGAAGCATATGCCAGACAACACTCTTCCTTTTGTGGTTTGGAGCCATGAGAGAGAGGAGGCAATTGATTCACATTCTTCCCTTGAAGATTACACCCCCTAAAATACCCACATATTCTAGTAAGCCACTACTTATCAATGGCATCATTATAGGACCAAGAGTTTAGGATAGAGAGGCCATTCCAAATCCAGGCTCCAGAAGACCAAAACTTTAGAACAACATATAAGATGGAAATAAACATGTTCATCTACATTCTGCATCTGATAACTGATCCTTTCCCAACAGTTGCTTGTACAAGCTCTTTCTTACACATCCATTTATTGTTATTCATTCTGTGAGTTTAAGGTCTAATGGTGCTTTGTAACAATATATGGAAATTATCCAGAAGGCAATATCTTCTTTCTCCCCACAGAACAATAGGCTGAAAGGATAGGGCAAATCAATTCAGCCACGCCTAAGACCTTCCGTTAAGCAGGCACTTTTCATTCCTTCAGAGAAGCTGGGTTTAAGGAAGATCTCTTGTCCCACCAAGACCATGGAAGGAAGAAAAGAAGAATGGAGCAAGAGAAGCAACACTTAACGCATGTACTGCTTCAGGACAAAAGTACTTGATTATAACCCAATGGGGCAAGTCTCTGAAATCTTTTTCCATGACTGTCATTGAGAGATAATCCTACCCTTATTATGAAATGAACTATGTATGTAAGATGCATTTCACAAATCCCCTGAAACATGCTGTCCTCTATGTCCTTGTTACATGACAACCCTTCCCATGATCTGTCCAGATACTTTTTTACAAATTAGAAATATTTTCATAATACTTTTTTACATTGATCAGAAGTATATTTCCATGAAACAAAAACAACCTCTCAATAGTGAGCATGATATTAGGTATGTCATTCAGAAGTGATCCAGAAATAGGATGTCCTCACCTATTGCTTCCACACAGTGATTGCACATAGAGTACCTTTGAAATGTAGAATGATGGGAGTTTTGAAATGACATGAAGATAGATGATTCACCTGTGTTCTCTTTAAAATATTTAGCAGTGCTTTTAAGTGTCAAACAGAATGTTAGACACTGAGAATGTAGAGAATTTTAAAAAGATACTTGTTAATATTGGTGGGCAGTGAGTCAAGAGTATTCTGAAAAATTACAATTAGCTGCTGGCAGGGCTATGTTGAGAGTGACCCTGAGCCTGAAATTTTTCTCTGCAGGATATCATCATACCTTGGCGAGCCTCAGCTTTATTCACGCTATCTTAGGTGAGAATCTGATATGTTTGTTTCAAAGCAATGATTTATAACAAGAGTATATTTTTAAATATTTGGAAACATTTTCAGTTGTCATCGTTGAGTATGCTGCTAGCATTAAGTGAATAGATGCTAGAGATATTGCTGAAGATATTGCAATATACAGAGCACCATCTCACCAAGGCAATTGTGTTGGTCCAAAATATTGGTAGTTTTACCTTGAGAAGCTTTTGTCTGATTAGATATCTATGCTGCTACTGTAAAAGTGTGATTGGATGATGAGATTATGAGTATGTTCTTTTTATTATAGTAAGTATAAAAAGTACATGAATAAAAGAATGAGATTTCAAGAGAAAATAAGCAAGGAAATGTCTTAATTGATAGAAAACAGAGGTATAACAAGGGAGGGGAACAAACCCATGCTTAAGATTGAAAGTTTGGTTATAAGAAGAATATTAACATTGATGATGATATATTGGATTAATTTGGTTAGTTAGGGATACAGGCAGTAGGGACAAGGAGATTCTTGTTCTGATGGAATTTTTATATGCATATTTGCATATATGTAGTGTATATGTGAGTGAAAATTTTGTATGTGTGCATATGGGTGATCATACATATGGCAATCAGATGTCAACATTGAAGCCTACTGTTTTTGTGCCACTCTTAAATGTTGAGAAAGAGCCAATTACTGGCTCCCAAGATCACCACTTTGGATAGACTAGCCATCCAGCAGGATTTAAGGATCCTCCTGTCTCTGACTTCCAGTGTTAGCATTAGAGATGAGCAACACCATACCATACATATTATTTTATGTGGGTTCTGGGGATCCAAAAATCATATCATTGTGCTTGAATGGCAGGTACTGTATCTACTCAGCCACCTAACCAGTTCATGATTAGAGTTTTGATATGTTGAGGTGATGTTAAGAAAATCATGAGAACACATCTAGAAAGGATTTATATATAACCCACTGTGCATGGGTATATTGGCAATACATTTGAAAATGTGGCACTGGACTGCATCTTCTGACAGCCATTATGTTCAGGGAACACTCAAAGGAAAGAAATGCCTCACAGACGTTGGCTTTCAAGTCTGAAGTAATGTTCCTCCACCTTTGGCCTCAGAGGAGCACAACTCATTCCTTTCTGCAGCCATATTTACTCCCTTACAAGCTAAATTCCTCTGAGGTTAATAGGTATGATGGATTGTGTAGAAGGAGTGGACTATGACCCACACTTACTCAGTTTTCATTAAATTAGATGGTCTTGAAAGATAAAAGGGAAAGGTCTAGAGAAAAAATACAAGTTTATGTTTCTCTAAGCCACATTTTGAGTTTCTTAAACCAGGGCTTGCATCTTCTTGTCATTCAGCTGAGACTAGGAAGAAAAATGTTTGGGCTTGAACCAACTTTATAAAATCAGTGCCCCTGAGGACCATGTCTCCTCATCAAAAGGCTGTGGCATTTACATTCTTTGAGAGCTTTTCTTTTTAGAGGATCAGAACCTTATGGCGATGAGGCAGGATCAGAAGAAGGCCCTTCTTTCTGTTCTCCCCCTTCAACATATAATTATTATATCATGTGTATAGATCATTTTCCTGACCACAATGACAGAAGAAATACGGTATAATATAGTAGTCAAAGAAATTCTGCCAGTTTTCTCCTCTCTCCTTGACAACCACTCTACATATAAGATAGTCACTCCCATCACTTTCAGGCTGCACCTCGCTTAGAGCTGTGCAGTGTCTGTTCTGCTATAAAAGAATGTCAGACAACATAAGTAGCAGATCATTACAGTGAAGATAAAGAGTAAAGGGAACAGTCAACCATTGTTGGTGAGACTGAAAACTTGCACAGATACTGTGGAAAGTTAAGAATAGATCTACCTCAGGATACAGCTATACGATTCTTTTGCATATACCCATAAGATGCTTCATTTTACCACTGAGATACTTGCTTAACTATGTCAGTTGCTGCTCTATCCATAATAACCATAAATTGGAAACAACCTAGATGTACATCAGCAGATGAATGAATAACATTGAAAGATGACATTGTAGTATTTTAGAAACTGACAGATGTTTTATGTGAAGTAAAATGAGAACATTTGGGTTTATGTCCAGGAATTGTATAGCTGAGTCTCAAGGTAAAATTATTCCCACTTTTCTGAGAATCTACCAAGTTGATTTCCAAAGTGGTTGTACAAGCTTGCACTCCCACCAGCAATGAAGAAGTGTTCCCTTTGCTTCACATCCTCTCCAGCATGTGCTATCTCTTGAATTTTTGATCTTAGCCATTCTGATGGGTGTAAGATGGAGCCTCATAGTTGTTTTGAATTGCATTTTCTTGATGACTAAGGACTGTGAACATTTCCTTAAGTGCTTCTCAGCCATTTGCAATTCTTCTATTGAGAATTCTCTGTTTAGCTCTGTACCCCATTTTTAATTGGGGGATTGTTAAGGTCTAACTTCTTAAGTTCTCTGTAAATTTTGGATATTAGCCCTCTGTCAGATGCATGGTTTGTGAAGATCCTTTCCTAATCTGTAGGCTGATGTTTTTTCCTATTGACAGTGTCCTTTACCTTACAAAAGCTTTGTAGTTTCATGATGTCCCATTTATCAATTGTTGAGTCTTAGAGCCTAAGCCATTGATATTCTGTTCAGGAAATTGTTGCCTGTACCAATGCGTTCGAGGGTATTTCCTACTTTTTCTTCTATGGGATTTAGTATATCCAGGTTTATGTGAGGTCCTTAAACCACTTGAACTTGAGCTATGTGCATGGTGATAAATATGGATCTATTTTCATTCTTCTACATGAAGACATCCAGTAACACCAGCATCACTTGTTGAAGATGCTATCATTTTTCCATTGTAGATTTTGGCTTCTTTGTCAAAAATCAAGTATCCATAGGTCTGTGGGATTAATTATTTGATTTGATTCCATTGATCAACATGTCTGTTTCTGTGTCAATACCATGCAGTTCTTATCACTATTGCTCTGTAGTACATTTTGAGGCCAGGATGATGATTCCTTCCAAAGTTTTTTTTATTGTTCAGGATTATTTTTGCTATCCCGAGATTTTTGATTTTCCATATGAAATTGAGAATTACTCTTTCAGGATCTATAAAAATTGTATTAAAATTTTGATGGTAATCATTGAATCTGTAGAATGGTTTTGGTAAGATGGACAATTTCACTGTTACTCCTACCTATCTGTGAGCATGGGAGATCTTTCCATCTTCTGATATCTTCTTCAATTTTGTTCTTCAGGGATGTGAACTTCTCATACAGATCTTTCACTTGCCTAGTTAGAGTTTTAAACCAAGATATTTTATATTATTCATGGCTATTGTAAAAGGTATCATTTCCCTAATTTCTATCTCAACCCATTTATTATTTTTATAAAGGAGGGATACTGATTTCTTTGAGTTAATTTTGTATTCAGCCACATTGCTGAAGGTGTTTATCAGCTATAGGAATTCTCTTCTAGAATTTTTTGGGTTGCTTATGTATACTATCATATCATCTTCAAATAGCAATACTTTGACTTATCCCTTTCCAATTTGTGTTCTCTTGATCTCCTTTAGTTGTCCTATTGCTCTGGCTAGAAATTCAAGTACTATATTGAAGAGAGAGAGAGAGAGAGAGAGAGAGAGAGAGAGAGAGAGAGAGAGAGAGAGAGAGAGAAAGAGAGAGAAGTCTTGTATTGTCCCTGATTTTAGTGGAATTGCTTTAAGTTTCTCTCCATTTAGTTTGATATTGGCTATTGGCTTTCTATATATTGCTTTGACTATTTTTAGGTATGCTTCCTCTATGGTTTACTTATCTAATACCATTAACATGAAGGGTGCTGGATTTTATCAAAGGCTTTTTCAGCAACTAATGAGATAATCATGTAATTTTTTTCTTTCAGTTTGTTTATATGGTGGATTATGTTGATGGATTTTTTTTTTATATTGAACCATCCCTGTATCTCAGAGATGAAGCCTACTTAATCTCAATGGATGATATCTTTGATGTGTTCCTGGATTCAGATTGCAATTATTTTTGCATCAATGTTCATAAGAAAAATCTGTCTGAAGTTTTTTTGTTGAGTCATTTTGTGGTTTAGATATCAGGCTAACTGTGGTCTCATAGAATGAGTTTGACAGTGTTCTTTCTGTTTCTATTTTGTGGAATAGTTTGACTACTGGTATTAGCTCTTCTTTGAAAGTCTGGTAGAATTCTGCACTAAAACCATCAGGCCCTGGGCTTTTTTGGTTGAGAGACTTTTAATGATTGCTTCTAAGTCTTTAGGGGTTATAAGGTTATTTAAATTGATTACCCGATCTTGATTTAACTTTGATAAGCGGTATCTGTAAAGAAAATTGTCCATTTTGTTAAGTTTTTCAAATTTTGTGGAGTCCAGGCTTTTGAAGTAAGACCTAATACCAGAAATGCTCCAGCATCCCCAAAACCTAGATGTCCCTCAATAGAATAATAAATGAAGAAAATGTGGAACATCTACACCATGGAATACTATCCAGCTCTTAAAAAACAAGACATGATAAGTTTTGCAGGCAAATGGATGAAACTTTAAAATATCATCCAGAGTGGGGTAACCCAGTCCAAAAAGTACATGCATGGTAAAAGTATATAAGTGGATACTAGCCATAAAATACAGGTAACATGTTACACTCCACAGACCCAAAAAACGATAAACAAGAAAAAAGGCCCAAGCCAGGAAGCTTGAATCTCACTTAGAAGAGGGAATGAAATAGTCATAAGAGGCAGATGGAGGGAGGGAACTAGTAAAAGAAAGGGGAGGGGAGCATGGGATTCGGGATCAGGTGTAAGGAAGGATAGAAAAGATGGAAATCTGCAACTGACGGGTGTGAAGAAGAAAGAAGCATCTCCTGGATAAGACAGAAACCTGGGATAAGGGAGGTGCCCACAAATCAGTGGGGGTGATCTTAGCTGTGACTCACTACATTGGAGACATGGAGCCTGAAGTGGTCACCTCCTGTAGCCATACAGGAACCCCAGTGGAGCAATAGAGACAACAACCCACTCACAAAACTTTCAACCCCAAATTTATGCTATCTACAAGAAATGCAGGCATGGGGAATGGAACAGAGACTGAGAGAAGGGCCAATGAATAACTGGCCCAACTTGAAACCCATTCCATGGGCAAACCTCAATCCCTGCCACTATTGATGATATTCTGTTACACTTGCAGACAGGAGCATGTTGTCCTCTGCGAGGCTACACCTACCAGCTGACACAGATAGATACAGACACCCACAGAAAATGGTGGATGGAGACTGGGAACTCTTATGGAAGAAAAGGATAAAGAATTGTGGGTCCTGAGGGGGATTGGAACTCTGCAGGAAGACACACAGAGTCAAGTAATCTGGACCTTTGGAGCTCTCAGAGTCTGAACTACCAACTAAAGAACATATAATGACTGGACATAGGCCTTTCTGCTCCTATGTAGCAAATGTGTAGCTTGGTCTTCATGTGGGTCCCACACAACTGGAAGAGGGGTTAACCCAAACGCTATTGCCTGCAAGTGGGATATGTCCTTCTAGCTGGGCTGTCTTGTCAGGCCTCAGTGGTAGAGAAAGCTCTTAGGCTTGAAAGAACTTGAAGTGCCATGGTGGGGACATACCTGGGGGTCCTGCACCCACTCAGAGGAGAATGGGATGGGAGATGGAGGAGGGATTGTGAGAGAGGGTGACCAGGAGTGGGACAGTGAGTGGGATGTACACTGAATAATTAAAAAATTAAAATTAAATTTAAAACAAAACAACAACAACAACAAACAGGAACTTGTTCAATTCAATACTAAATTGGTAGCTTTTAAAGCATAAATATGAGCAATATTATACAAGTTGAACAGGATATATTTATGTATGTGTATATATATGCACACACACACACATATATTCATATAATCGCAGTTAATTTAAAAAGTTCATGGATTAGAAGGGGCAAGAAGAGGTATATGGGATGGTTTGAAGGGAGTAAGGAGAAAAGAGAAATCATTTAATTATATAATAATATCAAAAATAAAAAAAAATACATTGGAGCTCATCATTGACATTAGACCAATCTTTCAAAGTTCTCTTTCATTTAGTCTACATATGACAACTCTTATGTTATAAAATATTTTATAGAAATATTCATTAGGACTAGATTCCTGGTCTGTTTATTAATTCAATAAATATTAAAGATTTATATGGAATTTGAGTTTTAATTTCAGAGATGATAACATTCTATGTTATCAGTGAGCTGAAGGATTTGACTCTGAAATACATAAACAAGTAAACTGAACAGATGATTAAAATTGCTTATTGAGATAAACAGTCTTCCATCATAATAATTCTCTGCCCAAGAATAGGTTCTCAGAGCAGACTGCTCTAAGGTTGTATATTTGGAACCCCGTTGAACACCTCCCATACAGGTGCCAGCTACATAAATCTGACAATATAGGCTCAAAGCAGACCAACATTTTTAGAAAAACTCAAGGCCAAAGCTTTTTATGCAAAAACCAATTAAGCTTAAGCTGGATACTGTGCTGAGCGAGAAGAAATATAGCCAATGCTCACTTGGCAACTATAGTACACAATCATATCAAATGGTTATAGAAGTCAGAAGTTGGACAGCCCAGACAGCCACAATAGAACCAAACACAAATGGCAAAAAAATAAATAAATGAAATAATTCCTATTGATATTCTGCTATATTCATAGATTGGCATCTAGCCCAGTTGTCATCAGAGAGGCCTCACCCAGCAACAAATAGAAACAGATGAAGAAACCTAGAGCCAAATATTAGGCAAAGCTTGGGGAATCCCACAGAAGAGAGGAAGGATTGCAGAAGTCAGAGAGCTCAAGGACACCACAAGAAAACCATAGAGCCAAATAACCTGAGCCCACAGGGACTCACAGAGACTGAACCAATGACCTGGGAGCCTGCATGAGACTGACTTAGTTCCCCTGCACATGTTATAGTTGTGTAGCTTGATCTTATGAGACCTTTAACAGTGGGAGCAGGAGCTGTCTCTGACTCTATTGCATGCTCTTTCCCCGTTTTGGGTTGCCTTATCTAGCTGTAATGTAAGATGAGGTATAAGTTGGTATGCCATGCCTGGTTGATATCCACTGAGGCTGACCCTTTTCTGAAAAGAAATGGAGGAGAAGCAGATGTGGTGTTGGGGAGAGGGGAGGTAGGATTGCAAGCTCTACATTTGGAAAATTAACTAATTATTAATACTATGTGTTGAGGTGAAATATTGTAGAAAATAGGATATTTCCCCCTAATGTTGAAGTAATGTGAAATGAAAGAAAGAAACCTTGACTATTAGAGAGACAGTTTAAAGTAGCAAGGTCCAATCTGAAGATATGCACTGAGGGAGCTGGTTGTTCTACACAGCCCCAGTGGAGGGAGATGATCTACGCAAAGAGAGATCAGGAGAAAAGTTAGAGCACAAAATATATGTGGACAGGAGAATATTCCCTGATGACTGGAGTTACTTTTCTTTGCTCTCACCCTGTTGTAATAGTCCAGGGCCAGTAGCTCTCAGTGGGTTTCTATGGGTAAAGGGCTTGTGGCATTTAATAACATATTTGAAAATATTTCTTAATCCCATTTTATATAGAAAAAATGAACATATTGACACATGAAAACAGCTTTTACAACAATATCATAAGGTCCTCCTCACATTTTTTCTTGTGATGAATGCCAACTTAGAATACATAAATGATAGAACTAAACTCATCCCCATATTAAATAAAGCCCACATTTTATAACTTCCAGTTGAGTCATTCCCATAACACTGTGTTGAAACTTTATTGTACTAACTTTTGAGAAGCTCATTTGGGGCAGAGAAAGCAGTTTGTTCGATGAGTTTGTCACACATTGAAAACAACTCCTTACCCCACAAAACATGTCTACTCCTTGGTCTCAGGAACTTGGGAATAGGTTTCTTCATGTGGCAGAGGTAAGGTGTGTTTGTGAGCAGGGTTCTGATTCTGAGAATGGGTGTTAGTCTAAACTATCTCATGGGTTGCCTATGATTATAGAAATATCTATAGTAGGAAGGAAGGAAGTGTTTGCAGCTTGGAAGATGAAAGAGAAACTAAGAGTTGTGAATGTACACAGTCTGAGTCCAGAGGGCAAATAAAACATCTTCTATTACCATGAGAAGGAGCACAGTCTTGCTGACTTGAGATTTCTGATCTCCAAAAATACAAAATAATAAATCTGTGGTGAAAGTTGCTCAGTATGTGATCATTTGTTTGAGCAGCAAGAAGACACTAAAGTAGAACCCATCAGATGAGAGAAGAGTGAACCTTCCCAGTCTAATTCATACACATATCAGCAGTACTTATGTATCAGGGGTTAAAAAGTCAGGATCTTTGGCTTCCTGCTTCTTTATAACACAGTTGAAAGAAACTGCATTATATACAGCATTTTTTTTTAACTTCCATCCATTGTAAACTGGAACAATAATTGGCAGGAGAAAGGAAGGCCTGAGTGAGAACGTTCATTCCTGTTTATGGTTGCTTTGTTCATGATAGCTGGAAAATAGAAAGAGCTTACATGTCCATCAACTAAAGAATAGAAAATAAAAATAGTAAATTTTCTCTCACGGTCTTTCCATCCCCTTTCCTCAATGTTTCCTAGCCCTTAAGTGTAGAAGTGATTTAAATATATTAACTGGGGATGGGTATTCCAGGATCAGGATAGTTGTCATCTGTATTTTGAGCAGCCATGATTTTCTCTAGTGGTCCTCTCTGCAACTGTGATAAGTGTGAGAACTACACTTATCTGTAGGAATAAGGATAAATATTTAAGAAAATTAAACTTAGTTAGGAACTGTACTATTTTAAGAAATTGACAGTAGTAGAATATCTAGGTTTCATGGCTTCACCAACTACAAGTGATTGGTTTTCTTCACATTTTCAAACACTGTTTCATCTGAACTCTTTCCTGCTACCCTCTTCTCTTTCTTGGTCTCCTGATAGTTCACCTTTTGTTCCTTCACCTTCAGATATTTTTTGTCTTTTATAGTGTATCTTTTCTGTTCCTTAAAGGTATTGCAATCAAAATAGATAAAAGTATGAGTTTAAAACTGTGAGTAAAATTGTGGAGTCAACCTGATCAAATTCTGTTTATGGCTCTTAGCAATGTGCACAGTTAAGAATTTAGCAACTTTCCAGTCCACCTTGTTCCTCATATGTGAAAGGTGGTGCTTCTTTGCTTCAGTAGTATCAAGAGTATATGAAATAGTAAAGTACCAAGTGTAACGACTGCCAGGTAGAGAGTTCAGAACAAGCATTTATAGTCATTATCACTGATGTAATCTTCCTGAACATTTTTAGCCTATGGCATCCAAGTCATCATCATAGTCACGACCTTTTCTGGAAATTATCACCACATTCTACTCCTTTAGCCTTGGTTAGTGACCTTCTGGACTTCTGTCTGTCAGCAGCAGTCAGTGGGCATTTCCACGGGTGTACTAATTCATATGCCTAATTCCCAACTCATTTTTTTCTTCTGAAATTCTGAGAATGAAGTTTAAAGATGGTTAGGGTAACAGTGACAAAGACGTCATAATAACTATTTGAGAACTTAAAAAAAAATGGAGGTAAGTAAGGATTTCCACAGGACCTGGGGGAATACAGACATGCTAAAAAAGGAAGGATGTAATTATCAACAGGGGTATGGATGATGGATACAGTGGTGAATGTACTGTATGGAAAGCACCAGAAACCTCTTCTATAAATAACTTGAATGAGAATCTCTGCCCATGTCTGCATTTTGACAATAGGCAAAGATACTGTATCATCTCTTAGCACATAATGGGGCTGTGGGGTGAAAATATCAGCTTTTTCTCAGGTCTCAGAAGCAGCACTGAGACTCGTTACAATTAGATGAAATTTCAACACAGAAATATTAGGTGAAAAATGAACCTGTGAGGCCAGTGGCATTTTTTTGTCAACTTAGGAGAATTCTATCCTTGCTGATAAATGTGTTATCTTCCAAAGTAACCTAGATTTCATAAGATTTTTTATGATGACATTTATATTGTGTTCCTTTGAATTGTTATTTTCCTGCCAATTGGAATTTTAAGTTATTACTGCTGCTTTTATATAGCGTGTATACCTTTTATTTTTTTTTCAACCAGAAAAGTTTAAAACAGTGTACATAGGGAATGAGTGCCTGGACTCTCATCTAAGGATGAATTTAATTAGTGAGTCTTTAAAAATACTCAGTGATGTTTAAAGTGCTTGCAGGCTGTGCCATGAAGAATTAATTGTATTCAATTAATTACTGAAATATGTTTTTAAGAGATGAAATTGAGGAATGAAATAATGACCCAATGTGTAACACCTCAGCTCTGTCCATATGTCCATATCTTGGGGTCTTCAGTAGAATACTCTGATAAAGGTTTCAAAGTGACAAGGGAACTGTGACATGCTTGATAAAAGCTTGAATAATCATAGACAATTGACTGAATGTTCTTTATCCCACAAATGAGGTGCATGAAACAGAAACATTACAGACTAAGAAACTAAGATGATTAGGGTTTCCAGTACCTGGTTTATTAGCTGATAAGCTCTCTATAGCAAGTCAGGAGGAGATGATAGAAGATAGATAGATAGATAGATAGATAGATAGATAGATAGATAGATAGACAGATAGGTAGGTAGAGATAAATACTTGTATGTTATATAAGTATATTCTTATTTCTAATTTTTTATCAATAAAACCTTACAGTGAGCACTTAAGAATGTAATCCCTAGTTGCTTGTGTTAGACACAAGTGAAAATCTCTACAGTCATAGATTATTGAATGATTCTTGAAATTGTGACAAGAATGGATACACATAAAGTTTTGCTTGATTAATTCTGTTAGACAAGCCCTTCTGGGAGCCAGGGGCCTTCTAGTTCCAGGAGACTTTTTCTTCAAACATGTATAAAAGAAATGTGAACGTAAAAGTTGGGCTTTTACAAAATTTCATTGACTTTTTGTACACTAGGAATTAGACATGGGTGTCACTGACACACTCATCACATTAACCCATTTAGGAAATGTGACCAAATTTTTTTCTGGGGAGTTTTGGAGCTTTAAAACTTCATTTTTCTTTTCTTCTGTTTAACACTATATGAAGTCATTTTTAAAAGTGTTGTTTAATATATAAGTTGTATTGCTATGCCCACTAAGAGTGCATTAAACTACTGAATACATACTTCTACATACTGTTTGCCACTCCAATGTCACCCTGAGCCCAGGGAGCTAAGGCATAATCATGAAATTGAAAAATGATATTCCATTCTCCTTGTCATTCCAAAGTAGTACAATAGAAGCCATGCAAAGTAGGGGGCTCTTTTCTTCCTGGGTTTGCAAATTTCTCAAGTAACATTCAGAGATTCATTGTTTTTGTTTCTTGGGTTTGTTTTGTTTAGTTTTCTATAGGACAGGAAAGAATATTGCATATTTGTTCATTCATATAATACAAAATCTTATTATTTCAAGTCATAAATGAACACTTTTGAAGCTAGGGGAGTGGTTCAGTGGGTAACTTGCTTGCTGTGCAATTATAAGAGCCTGTACCTAAGATATGCTGTAATCTCAGTGGTTTGGGGGGTGGATATCTGAGGATTACTGGGTTGTGTTAGCCATCAGATTAACTTCAGGTTCAATGAAAGACCCTGTCTCAAGCCAATACTATGGAAGCAGAAAAAACACTGGACCCTCCCTTCCCTTCATGTGTGTGTGTGTGTGTGTGTGTATAACACACACACACACACACACACCAATATAAGAACATTTAAGGAATGAGAATAACTAAAAGAAATAGCTGTAGAAAAAAAATATATATAAAATGCTTTACAAAGTAAAAGCACAATAGGAAAAATAGGGAATGATAGACTTTCGAGGGGCCTTTGATGGCATCTGAAGGGAATAACAAAGCATCTGGAAAATATCAAAGAAAATGTTTCCAGGCAGAAGGAGGAACAATCACTGGTTAAGAGACAAGCAGAAATTGGTGGGAAAATGAAAGGTAATAAAGCTAACTGGAACATTGTAACTGAGGAGAAAAATATTGGAGGATAAAGCTAAAGCATTGATGCTTTGGCTATTTCTCCTTCTAGTCCTAGTTCTGTCAGTAGATACAGCACTGTAGAGTGGACATCTTTAAAAACCACTAAACATTTTCCTCATGGCCCCCACCAGCCTAGTAGGAGCTCTAAGTATGTACCATTTGTTGTCAGGGTGGTCCTGTGCTGATCCACACTACTCTGATCTATATACTCCTGGTGTGGTCAGTTAGTAATTGTTGAGTGCATTGGAAAGATTGTCACCTTGGACAAGGGGACTCCAGCTTGGTCAAAGATCCCTGAGGAGGTGATCATAGTTGGATGCCATGTATTTCACATTCAAGACTACTTAGAAGAATCACAGTAGGTACTATATAAGAAATCATGTACTGCTTAAACTTCAGATAAATTTCAGCTCAGTAATAATAATAACATACATATCATACCCAGATTTAGACTAAATTTTATATAACAAGACATGTGCCTATTAACTATTATGTGCAACCCTCAAAAATAATGGTTCAAAACAACCAGTTACTTGCACAGTCCATAGCTCAGCTGTGTCACTCTGAATCAGGACAGGTGTGATTGCTTCCTGTTGGATTTGCTTCTATAACTATACATCTAAAAATTAGGAAAGAATTATGGAGATGTCTGAGCTATATGTCCTTTGTTACCAAGTAGACATGAGAGAGTCACATGGCATGGTCACGGAGATGCCAGGGGCAACACTGGGTAAGCCTTGGAATATAGGTGCTTTCATGCCTCTGCACATGTATGCTCATCTCCCTTGGACCAGGGCAAGTCAGAAGGCCAAGTGGGATTCAAGATTGGATGAACATATTTATCTCATAATTAAAGGAGAACAATAATGACCATTTCTTGTAATATATCAGAAGGATTTTACAAAGTACATATACACACACAAGCCAGCTGTACCAGTCAGCATCCCAGCTGGAAGTCAATTTACCACAGATGGTTCCAATGAAGAGCGTCTAATGAAAAGGCTGTTTGCCGAAATGTGGGCAGGGTTACAGAAACAAACAAGGAGTGATGAGGGACCCAGAGAATAGCAACAGCTAGAAGCCATTATCACCTCTAGTGCTTTCAGGAATGAAGTTCCTGAAATCCCTAAAATGTGGAGACCCTCACTTTTGCCTGAGAGGAGGTGACAAGGATGAAAGGAGAAATGTTCTTTGCACTTGTGTAAAATAAAGGTCTGACAAAGAGGTCAAGATATTCAAGGCATCTTCTCAGGTGGAAGGGAGTATGGGTTATGGGATGAGTGTGGGAAAGGTGTAATCTGGAATCTGGTTCACACGGATGTTATAGAGAGTTGTAGAAGAGAAGAGTTCCTGTTAACTTGATGTATAGGGTTGCCAGGTAAGTCACTTCTGTGAAGTGAGCTCATTTGGTCAGGACAGTGCTCTTGCAGGGAGAAAAGCTCTGGGTCACTGCCCGATCCATGCAGAGTTCTGTGAAAAGGTGTCCCAGGAATCAGACAAGTGTCTGTCAACAACCAACAGCAGCCTTCTGCACTGAGTTTGCTCTTCACCCAGCTCCAGCTGAATCTGACATGTGCCAGACAGCCCTGTCAGCACGGGTTTGCACCTCAATCATGAAAATACCCATATAAAATATTTGAAAAATCTATATATGAATTCAGGTGAGGTTTTGTGTTCCTCTCTGACTTCTACACTTGTTTCGGCCATGGTACTTTGGAAAACATGGTGTAGGAAAGCTTTCTCAATACAGCCTGAGGATTTGAAAGCTAGGCTTGGGTGGCTGTATGAATACACAAAACATCAGCTATGAAATGTGCCCTTTCTGGCCAAGGCGATCATTCTAGAAGAGAATAGAGTCAGATTTACTATAATTTTAGACTGTAGATAACAGTCTGCAGGTGACCTTCTGACTACCAAAACTAATTGGGGCTTGGGTTTGAAAAGAAAGGCTGTGATAAGGGACTGAAGGAGCTGAGGGGTTTTTCAGTTCCATGGGGGGAGCAACAGTGTCAACTGGCCAGACTCCTTGGAGCTCCCAGGGACTGAACCACCAACCAAAGAGTACACATGGAAGGACCCATGGTTCCTGATGCATATGTGGTAGAGGATGACCTTGTTGGACACAAGTGCGAGGAGAGGCCCTTGGGCCTGAAGGGGTTCGATGCCCCAGTATGGGAGAATGCCAGGGCGGGAAGGTAAGAGTGGGTGGGTGGTAGGGGGGGGTGTGGGATAGGGGGTTCTAGAGAGGAGACCTGGAAAGGGGATAGCATTTGAAATGTAAATAATGAAAATATCCAATAAAAGAAAAGAAAAGAAAGGGTGTCTGAAACTTTGCTTTGCTTTGCCACTAGACAAAAAGAGTGCTAAACCTCATCACAGATGTAGAAGGATTTTATGGGGTTAAATTAGAGGTGAGGGGAGAATTTTTTAATTGGTCTGGAAGAACCCTGCTGCTATTGGAGCAATTTAGTAGATTCTTTCCATCCCTTATCAGAGCAGGACCCCAAGCCTTATTTATTTAGGTTATTTTTCAACATGTGAATATAAAAATTGGTTATCCAAAAAGTGTGACATATGGCTTTTAATATTTTTAATATACACAATGCTTGTTTCTGACACCTCTAAAATATGAAAAAAGCCTTGTGAATTTATTTTATCTTGCTTATGAAAGGATAACTTACAGTTGGAAGACTGCATGATTTCCGTCCTTCATCGATTAATATATTAATTCTACCTTTGTGACATTGTTTTGTGCCTCACATGCAGGACAAAAACAATCTAAAACAAGAAAAGGTTTATAGATTCTGGCACTGGAGAGATTTCATACCATCAGAAGGTGTGACTGAGGGGTCAGCTTCATGGTGTAAGAGAACTTTCTCAATACGGGGCACATTGAGAGCCTGGATGGCCAAACTTTTCGAGTATAGGGAACACTGTATATCTAAACCACAGCATCCTTCAAATGGTTGTCTGGCTCCTGCTCACCCCTTAGTTGAAGGGAACACAAAGCATCCCAATCATACATTTAAGGAGAGCTACCTTTAGGCTTCTTCATCATTCTAGATTGACTATGTATTTGAGAATTTGGTCAAGATATAGTGGTTTAGGAACAGGAACCTTTCCTAACAGGTGTTAGGAAACCATTTTCCCACATAGCTTAAACAATAAGGACAAGTATTGTCATCTATAAGGACAGCCTTGACATGAGGTGAGTCTTTCTATACCAGTTATTTCAGCAACTCGACAATGTGATTAAGATTTAAGCTTTTCTACCTCCCTACTTCAATACCTACAGGGCTGTTCTGTTCATATTGTGGTGATATAAATGAGAACATCCCCCAAAGGCATGTGTAATTGAACACTTGGTCCCCAGTTTAAGGTGTTACATGGGTATATTTAGGAGGTGTAGCCTAGCTAGAGGCTCCAGCTATGTCACTGTATCAGGCTTTGAGAGGATAAGGTATTGTCTTATTTGCTGTTTCCAGTCTCTAATTTGCTCTTGCATTGCAAGACATGTGCTCCCAGGTTCCTATTTTTGCTGTCATGGCATGCAGCCATTATGGATGCTAACCTTCTTGAACAATAAGCCAAAATAAACCTTTTCCTCCATAAGTTCACTTGGACATGGTGTTTTATCACAGAAATGTAACTAATAAAGTAATAAGATGTCTATGGAAGTGCCATGGAGCACATCCAGATACAAACACTTGCTAATGGAAATGTGAATTCTTCAAGAGAATGTAGATATTTCTTTTTCCAAGAAATGACCCAAGAAGTCTTCCTTTACATTTCACTGATCAGAATTAGAATCGATATGATTGTCATGGGAGACATAGACACAGTGAAGTTACATTCATAGGTCTTCTCTCAGTGTTACTGTATGTCTTCACCACATACTGGTTAGAGAAAATGGGTACATGTATGGAAGAAGGTATGATACAAGTCACTGATTATAGTCTTTTCAGGAAAAGAGCTCCATTCCTCAGCTGAGGAATCCAGCATATTTTAGGTACCGTGTGATGGTTTTGGTATTAGATATTGCATCACAACCATTCAAGTTTCATTAACAGCCTAATGCTTTTTTTTTGTAAAGCATGTGTGTGTATGTATGTGTATGTATATACACAAATATACACGAATATTCACACAAAGGCCAAAAGAAGGCAAAAGATCTCCTGTACCTAAAGTTACAGGTAGTTGTGAGCCACCTTATGTGGGTACTAGGAACCAAACTCTGCCTTCTAAAAGAACAGCACACTTTTTTTTTTTTTTTTTTTTTTTTTTTTTTTTTGGTTTTTCAAGACAGGCTTTCTCTGTATAGCCTTGGCTGTCCTGGAACTCATTCTGTGTACCAGGCTGGCCTTGAACTCAGAAATCCTTCTGACTCTGCCTCCCAACTGCCGGGATTAAAGGCGTGCGCCACCACTGCCAGGCAACAGTACACATTCTTAACTGCTGAGCCATCTCCGTTCCCCAGTCCCACTATTGATGATATTGTATGAGTTGCTTAAGCTTTCTGTGCCTCTCTAGCTCATTTGAGAAGTAGAAATAATTTTACTTATTTTAGAAATTGTTATCAGTGTGCATGGGAATACGCAGGCTATTTAGAATATTTTATGCAATTTTGTTAAGCTTAGATAAGTGCATGAGTATCAAGTAATTGTCTGGCATTATCAGGGGATAGGTTTTTAAGATAATTTCTCTATGCATCTAAAGGAAAAAGATAACATTGTATTTCCACCAGTGGATTGTAAGGATAAAATTCATGTGTGTGTACCATTGGCACTAAGTTCCTGTTTTTAAGTCTTGTATGTAGAATTATGTGATGAAACAACTAGGATCACTCAAGTCTGACAGACTGGAAGAATTCATCTGCTAACTCAGTGTCTTATTGCTAAAAGGACCCTCCATGAGTCTATCAGGTTTCATCAATTCTCATCAAAAAAAAAAATAAATGAGGAACATAGTTCTCATGATGAGAACATAGTTCTCAGACAAGTTAAATAAGGTGCCTATAGTACCTTCCTACTACAAGGTTTGTTAAACATAACTGGCGATAGAAGGCAGTTTGTCCCAGTTATGTTGGGACCTTATCATTTCTCTTTTGCTTAGTACTTACCTTAATCCCATTGCCTTCATAGCCTCTGTGAGGAATGACAAGAAACAAAAGTGTCAGGCATGAGTTGCAGGGGGATCAAAGCTAAGCTGTGACACTCAGATGCCTGCAATGTTTTGTAAAAAAGAGAAAGAAGCCAGGGATATGTTTGATGGAGGCAAGGTATGGTGTGGGGGAAGGGGATACCTCTGTGAGCCCGTGATGAGGCATCCTTCATCCCTTCCCCATGAGGTACCAGCCATAGGGAGGTATAGTATAGAATAGGTTTATTTAGGGCATTGGGAGGGAAGTTGAAGTGGTAAGACAGAAAAAGGGAGAGAGAGAGAGAGAGAGGGAGAGAGAGAGAGAGAGAGAGAGAGAGAGAGAGAGAGAGAGAGAGAGAGAGAAGGAGAGGAGAGGAGAGGAGAGGAGAGGAGAGGAGAGGAGAGGAGAGGAGAGGAGAGGAGAGGAGAGGAGAGGAGAGGAGAGGAGAGGACCATGAACATGTGGAGGGGAGGAGGAATGGGGACAGAAGGGACAGAGAGGAAAGAAGGGAGTAAGAAGAGCAAGAACAAGAACATGAGGAGGGGGCAAGCAGCCCCTTTTAACTATGGGGTAGAGCCTAGGCAAAATGCCAACTTTCCCCCATTTTCATTTAATTAAAAAAGGAAAAATTAGAAAGAGGTGATGGTGGAGCAGGAATAGGGTCATCGTTATTTTTAGCTAATTCCTGCTGACTTTGGGGTGATGTATCTCTGGGAAACCTAAGAAAATGGATATGGGGATTTTGGTCCAGTCTTAGTAAAGTTGGCTGTTTCCTTTCTGTCCAAGGTGTGTGGAACCATCTGTGACTAGAGACAAACAAAACAACCAACCAACCAACAACAAAAACAAAACCAACCTGTAGATGTTTATGGTAAATATCCTCAGTGAATCACAGACACCCTTTCGCACCATTTTCAAAACTCAGCATTTTATAGATTTAAGATTGAATAATGTAAGAAGTATTATGATCCTTTTCTTTTACAATGATCACAAAAGTTGTTTAAACTCCAGCCTGCATCAAATCTCGCTGGGTTTATTCGGGATTACAGGCAAGAGCATGCAGCCTCCCAAAGGGCATTCATTTGTAGCCCACTTTGAGAACCTCCCACCGGGCAGTGGTGGCGCACGCCTTTAATCCCAGCACTTAGGAGGCAGAAGCAGGCAGATTTCTGTGTTCGAGGCCAGCCTGGTCTACAGAGTGAGTTCCAGGACAGCCAGGGCTACACAAAGGAACCCTGTCTCAGAAAACCTAAATCGAGAGAGAGAGAGAGAGAGAGAGAGAGAGAGAGAGAGAGAGAGAGAGAGAGAGAACACCTCTCATCAAGCAATGGTGGCAATGATGGAAGATCTGAACAGTCCCTAGCTCCTTTATTGTGGCTTCTTTACCTTCTCACGTGGATGCTGAAAGACATGTCAATGAATAGGCCCACCTGGTGGCTACAGAGCTCTCTCTTCTGCCATGTGCCAGGGCCACTTCCTTTCTCCAGTCATGCCATCTTCTGAGAAAAACAAGGTGCAGCAAGATCATCTCCTCTTCCTCAAGCAGAAGCTGACAATGGCAAGATGGGAAAGCGGCAGAGACAAAAAAAGAAGCTGCCTTGCCCCTGCCAAGCACTCAGCCTGCTGCCAGATCCAAGTCTCTGTGTGCAGACAGTCTGTGCAGCAAGAGGAATTGCTTCAAACCTTGCATCTGCCCCGGGCTCTTTCCCAGTATAGTTCCCTGCTCTCCAGCTCTCCCTGATGCTGCCACTTCATCAGCCCTCCACAACAGCTTTCTGTCAACTGACTCTCCCCAACAAGTCCCTCTTTTTTTTTTTTTTTTTTTTTTTGACAAATCTCAGATATGCAACAGCTGGTCACCCTTCAAGACTTTCACATGTCTATTCTGCCTTTTCCCCAGATTTTTTTTCTTCCTTATTGATTTCATTTTTTTCTTTATCTCTCATCATCTCGTATGGAGATTGGATAACAGTTTACATCTTTCTATTGCTCAGTTCTTTCTATTTGAAGCCCTTTCTTGTAACAACTTCTGCACATATGGACTTTCCAATCATAAAGTGTCACAGAACAATAATAGATGTTAATGTGTCTCTGTTTATTTTTTGTTCAAAAAGTATCTGCACAAGCAGCCACATCAGAACTTTTCCTGGAGGTAAGCAGCTGGTACGAAGACTTGTTTTTACGAAAGATTGGATAAAAGATTTCAAAGTAATAATAACAATGTATGTAACTTTTAAAAAGATATCCACACTTATAACAGAGAACTTAGAAAATTGAGTATTATACATTCTGTGTCCCTGGGGACAGAGACCCCTTCTTAGTGGGATAGAGACCCCTTCTTAGTACCCCCCTCCACAATTGGTTTTGGCTATAGTGAGTAATTAACAAAAACCTCTTGAATCTATAATTATGTGAATGTACAATGTCTAATTTTGTTTGTCAACTCAATTGTGTTGAAAAGTGCATGAACACCTTTCTGGTTGTGTCTGGATCACATTTCCAGAGACAGACTAGGTGGTTCTGACAAAGCAATGATTTCATCAAATCATGCCTTCATTGATCCATGATAGGGTAACAATCTTGAGGGGAAGATAAAGATAGGGGGTAGGCCATAGTTAGAGGAAATGTATTTCAGGGATGTGTTCTTGGGAATATTTTGTTCTGGCTTCTCTAAATATTTTTCTTTCTTCCTCTTATCTTCTCTTGCCTTGACTTGCACTTCTTTTTTTTCCTGTATGCCCTCCTGTCACAATAGACTAACACATCTAGAACCATGAGCCCAAACAGGTTCTTCCTTCATCAAGTGTATCGCTTAGGTACTTGGTCATTGTAGTAAGAATGCTCACTAATACAGAGTGAATGGGTGAACTTTATATATCTGTCTGTCTGAGATTTCAATACTCCTTTGAATCTTCAATATAATCATTGTTTTTTTGGAGAGTATTTCTGAAACATAGAAATCCTACTTAAAGGAATGTGTGATGCATCTGTGGTACAACATGACAATATAAATAATATTTATGTATAAGCAAATTATGTTTCTAAATGTATTTTTATAAAAGTAAAAAAGATAATACTGCTTTGTCTCAACATAGTTGCTATTCAAATGCTGTATTAGTACATTCTCTCATATCTAAATTTTTGGAGAATTTAAAGAGAATAACTTTCTACTCAGTTTTAGGCACATTACTTAGCAGAACAGGCCATAAACCTTCCCTTCCATTGCAGGCTCTCAGATAGTCATTATAATGTGTCATGTTCTTGTAATATGCAGCAAATAACTGCATTAGACATTGGAAATAAAGACTAAGAATTAATCATGTACAGAAGCTGTTAAGATGCCCTAATAAATATATGTTGTTAGGAAAACTTTTGTGGAAAAGAAATTTTGTGGATTTAGTGCCTTTTATGTCTAGATAAAAGAGACCAAAACACTAAAAAGAGGAAATCCTATGACATAAGCTCACATCTCTCACAATAAATCTCCCTGAGTGAACACTTGAATGGAATATGAAATCAAGTAATAGGAGAACAAGAAAATGGAGGAGTTTTTCTAAAATTCACAGCAGTGACAGAAGCATTCGAAGCTTTAAGATATTTTAGTCAGGAATAACAGGAAAAGATGAGGGGAGTAAATTGAGAAAAGCCTTAAGTAGATGTGAATGTCTGTTTTGTTCAATACTGCTACAGTTCTAGACTGTAGAACAGTGAACTTTGAGGTAACATATTTAAACAACTATATTAATTGCTTTAAGAAAAATAAAATCCAAGAAGACACATATAGGGAGATCAATGTACATATGGATGCAGTCATATGAAAGAACACAAAATTACAGGGTGATTCAGTAGGTGACAATTTTTTTCAGTGAACTCATATTGCTCAGTACCATTTAGTGATGGAAAGTGGTAAAGGCCATTTTAGTTATGATATCCTATTAAAAATGGATTAATGGACCCCAATTTTCATACTGCACAATGTACACATGTGTGAGAACATCACATTTTATACCATAAGTAGGTGTAATTTATAAATCTAAAAACCAATGACTCTGACTTCTATAGATAAGAAGTAGATAGTGCCCAGAAATAAGGATCAGAAATAAAACTGAAAAGTAGTTGTTAATGGTAGAATTTTTCCCACACATCAGACTAACAGCAATTGTTCTATGTATAAAACACCATTACAGACAGACAAAGCACATCAATTTTCAAAATTACTTAAAGGATCTGAAGTTTCTGGAAAATGTTAAGAATGTTTGTTTAGCCGAATAAAATAATTAGGAGTATTTAAATTATAGCACATTTATTACCTAGTAAATAAATAAACCATACAAGGCTCAACAAAATCATTAGATCCATCTAGATCATAGCAAAATCATTGAGAGAAAATCTTTATCAAATTTTAAAGATGATCATTGACTCAGTGATTACATTTTTATAAATATCAGTACAAACATGAGACCTTCACTTGAGTAAAATTTATTTTCAAGGTTGTATGTTTTAATTTTATGAGAAAAAATTTAGAATATTATACTTCTATAAATAATTAAATGATTAAAAATGTTTACCAGACACCCACTCTATTGTAATCCATGTCATTTAATAATTATAACAGTCTGAGAAAGAGCAGCAGCCTGCCTACTTTAGAAGTAAACAAAATATACACTCAAGCATGCATGTACTGTTACAGGCTGAAGCTCAGAATTCAGTTTATGCGTTGTATTTTTAGAATCCATGATCCTAAATACATCTGCTGTCTATGAATATTATATTGTACATTTGACCCCCCTTTTTTGGTGATGATACACAATGTATTATCATAAGACCATTATTATGCTAAATGTTCAAAAATCTATATATGCCTCAAAACAGCAAATATTTATGAAAAGCTACAAAAGCAACTAGGAATAGTATTCTTCATTACACTTGTGCTTATTATGGTAAAATATTGAAACAATCTAACTGTGGCAATATTTTAGTCATAATATTTTTTATTACAATAGCTACTGGCATTTTGTTTAAAATAATTTATATTTGTGGGGGTGAATATGTATCACTTTCAGAAAAAAATAAAATAAGTCGTATGTTAATTATCATAATATACCAAAGAATATATACAAAAGCATTACAGTAATAATGCATAAAATGTATGTAGTCATTTGGAGATAGTCCAATTAATGATTTTCTATTATCCCATTGTTCTATATTTTAAAATGTCTTGTATATATTGAATTCATTGTACAATGCATTTTATTTATAAAACTTGTACAACAAACCTGGGCAAAGATAAGAATGGGCTTACATTGACCTTACTGTGATACCTCCTGGGCCCTACCATGATACTTACTTCCACCAGGTCTTAGGTAAGATTGAGGAATTTATGTTCACAAGCCATGACCATGCCCTGTGTATCAACAGCATTCAAGAAAGACAGCAAGAAAACCAGAAGCTGACATAAAGCATTGCAGAATCTACATTAAGGCCAGAAGATCAAAAGAACAAATAACACACCTCTAAAAATAAAACAAATACCATTCACACTGTCCTTGTCAAATGTTCTAGCATGGGTTCTGGTGCTAACTGCTTTCTTGGTAATATTACTTACTCATGTAGCATATGGTTGTTTTGTTAAGCTTCATAGACACATGTCTGCTGAGATAAATTAATGTTCCCATCTCAACGGCATGATTTGGCAGGAATAATATACTTGCCAGCCAATGTGTAGACTGACCCACATGAATCCCCACTGGAGAATCTGAAGAGAAATACTGTACATGAAGCTGACAAGCAGTTAAAGGCAAAAGATTTAGTAGTAATATCTGTGGACCTTGGCTTAGCATTCTTTGTAGTATAGTGTGGTTATTGGAGCTTGAAAATGTGGGGAAGGAACCTGGAAAAATACATAAATCCAGAAAGTGAAAGAACAAACTTTTCAAACCAAGGAAGGAGAATCATTTCCACAGATGATATGTATACATATAAACACACATGTACATGACAGACACATGTACATTGCCACACATCTCTTTCTAAAAGTCTTGTTTTCTCTAAGGTATGAAAATCTGTCTATATTATAGGAAAGCATAGCATAACTTATGTTGAGAAATGTATCCTGTTTGACCCTCTGCTCTTCCAGCTCCTTTTATGGACTCTTGACACACCATACAGATTCAGACATTACACTCCTTCCTTTATCACAGAGAGGGGTCACAAAATTTAATGAGATGTGGTCACTGTACATGCCAAGAACTACATGACTAACATGTATGTTGTGTGGATTAAACACAGTTGTATTTGGAGACAAGCAGGTATCTCAGCCTCAAATCTGAGCTGCTATAGCCCACTACAGGAAAACAGAGCAGTTCAGTTGGCTTTCCAGTCACTTAGAACCTGATTTCCAATTCTCCCATCTTTCCTTGACTCAGTTATTATCCTCTAGGACTGTCACATTCTCTGAACCATTCCTTATTGATGAGAGGTGAAATATTAAGTTCATTCAAATTAATGAGAAGTTATTAAAATACCTGGAACATAATGATTATTCAAAGACAGGTTGGAACCCAATGGTGAGCAGAGTTGTATAGGGGGCAGAGGACTGAAGGAGGATCTGAGCCTGGAAAGGAAGTGACCACATCCAGGATTCTTGACATTAAAGAACTACCTTTAATCCTGTTCAATGTGCTCAGTGAAGATTTTAGACATGATCCTAGTAGCCTGAGGTTCTGCTAATATCCAAATTAATTATTTTAAAATGTCTTTTATGTGTGGAATATTGTAAAGGACCTAATGTTATGACACCTCTTGGGCACTGTAGAGTTCAAGGAAACCAGTGAGCTGTGTTTTCTGAGGCACAGTCATATAGAATACTCACTTCCACATTTTATCACTCATTTTGATATCACTCAGGATATAGCTTTCCAGTCGTTTCAGAGCTACAGTTTAAACTAGTTTCAGTCTGGTTTAGAAGCATGAAAGTTATACAAGTATCTCCATTTCTGTCTCTTCCTCTACCCTTTCCTCTATTTCAATACCTGACACATACTTTATTAGCTACATGCAGTTGCTTGTGTTTTATGAAATAGCAATCAGGTCTCTGGTGTGGTCTGTGCTTCACAATAGCCATGTGTTTCTGCAACGAACTGGTGGGACTATTTTGCTTGGGATAACTGTTTTAAAAGACTATGGAGCTGTCTAGAGCTTTAAAATTCTTAGATGTGCTAGGAGTAGCTCATGCCTGCAGCTCCGGCATTTGAGAAGGTGAAGCAGGAAGATTCCCATGACTTAGAAGCCACCTTTGGCTACAGAGTATGGTCTAGGTCAATCCAGACTGTCTCAAGGAGAAAATTAAATAAAATAATAAAATTAAAATGTAAAAACATCAGATTGTTGTTGAGGTGGTTAAACAATCTTTAGTGTCTTATCTAAATGATTAACTAATGATTCAGACTCTGAAAGGTGAAGACCCCGAGAAACATTAGTTCATGAAGACACCACTTCAAAGCTTCCCAGTGCTGCTGTGGAAGAAGCAATGGTTCAGTGCATGTGGTCTGAGATTCATTTTTATACTGACTAAATAGAATCAATTTAGAAGATGAAGTGTTTAGATCAATTCTTCTATTAAATGTCAGAACTTTAATTACAACGACAATTGTAATTTTCAGTGTTTCTTTTTAACCTGGGAATTTCAACATTGACCCATCTTGTCCAAATTGGGGAAGGGGTGGTGTTGGTTCATACTATAAGTGCTACTTGACTTGAAAATTTGACCCTTTAATAGCCTTTGGTACATTAGATCAAACCATGACATGAAATGTGATATAGAGTCAGCTGAGAACAGACTTCCAGCCTAGAATGCAGTGAAATCAGGGGCTTTTCTGATTCTAAACCCTGATCTTCCCAGTGGGAGCTACTGGAGGCTAAACAAATCTATGGGAATGAACTGTATTTAAGTAGGACATGGAGAACTTTTGCCATTTATAACCCCCTTTACCCAAAAAATTTTATATATTGGTAAATAAGTATATTAAATAGGTATACAAATCAAACATTTACCAATAACAAACAACAAAAACATTCATAGTAAAATTATTTCTTGCTGTGCATAGGATTTGAGCATTCATTAAAAACAAAGCAACTTTTATGTTAATGTGGTAAATTGCATGTTTATTGTTACAGAAAGTCTTAAATTTGGGCTGAATAATTGACTGTTGAATCTACAAGATTTTTCAGAGTTGATCAACAATTTTATTTTATGATCAATATAATTATAATCAATAAGCACAATTTCATTTTATAATCAATACTTATATGCTCAAGAATGAGGGTGGGAAAACCTTAAAATCTGTTATACATGGCCAATATGTTTCTATGCAAGCAGAATGTGAGTTCAGTAATAGCTCTGTAACACAACCCTCACAGTCCTGACTTGACTGAGATGTTCTAGGAAGTGTTACACAGCATGCCTGGTTCAAAGTGTGCACATTGTGTGCTCAGATCTGAGACTGCTATAAAGTCAGACAATGAAGCAAAAGCTGCCTTAACCAGCCCAGGATTCATTATGCATGTTTTAAAATAAATTTCAGGCCATTGTACTTTCAGAGCTCTTTTATTGCTGCTATTTTTCTTAGACCCTCACATTTAATTATGTGACCACTCTTGGGCTAGAGATCCAAAAATTAAGAAACTGAACCATAGACTATCATGAGAGTGATTCCTTGCAGAGAAAGCCACAATGTCCACCCTGCTAAGGGGACAACAGCTGAGTTATCCACCATCTCCCCAGGAACAGAAACTTTTGTTCCAAGGACTGAACCCCTTAGAAATTATATTAGGCTTGAGTTTTAAGATCTGGAAATTATCCTAACAAAATTTCAAGAATAAGAGACAAAATTCTTTTTACTCCCCTTCTTTATTCCTGTTTGAACCCATGAGGTAAAAATCGTACCCTCCCTTCTTGCTAGTTCTAAGAAGCCACTCTCTTCTCACCTTCCCTCTTCTTTTACTGAGATCCAAACCCTTTTCTCCTCGGTGGTTTTTATTTATAATGGCAGACATTCTACTAATTAACACAGAGAACATCTGTAAAAAGATGTACAGTTACAGAACCTGAACAGTCCATCTTCCCTCAAACCCCAGTTACACTCTTTCCTGGACATTTTCACATATACTCACAGGAAACCAAACCAAACATACTGTGTACTTTCAGTACCTGAAAGTTGAGTTTTTGACTCTGAAACTCTAGTAGGATCCCGACTGAGGCTGTTTATGAAGCTGGCAAAGCTGCAAGAAAAGATAGTTTTGAAGGTGTTAACAAAAACTGGAAGTTGCACGGGCCATGTGCAACAATGTCGACACCTATCATTCCCACTGTAAAAACTGAAAGCTAGAGATGGAGGCGATCTTGTGGCTTACTTAATATTTATATGGCTGCAACCTGACTAGCATCCATGGTTTCCAGAGTATTGTTCAGATCAGTTCTAACACAAGCCCCCAGCACCTGTGTACCTTCCATCGACTTTAGAAACTAGCCCGGGAGCTATTAAAGACAGGATTCTCGTGTTATGGTTCAGATTTGGCTAGATCGGCCTCTATTTGCTTAAGTGAGGTCTAACTAGAGACAGAGCTGAACAATAAAGTGTTTGAAGCTTTTGCTGCCTTCTGCAATTCACCACACGCAGGGGTATGCTCTCACAACCTCCCAGCATATTTAAGAGCCTGGGATATTAATGAGAAGCTGTTATTTCTTCTAAAAGAAGCAGTGCTTTTCAGGATCATCGGCTCCCAGCACTTGAGGTGTATGTCTTCTCACCCGCATGCTCTATGCTGAAGCACCTGTTGGTGGTGGAGCAGGAACAGTTGGCAGTGAACTACAAGTGTAAGAATGTGAAGGTAACTAGGTCTTATTACCGTATGCCGGCATAAAAATATTATTTCCCTACTGTGGATAGAGGAACAGAAGCCTGGTGTCTGCAAAGATATGAACATTTGTTGGGAAATTTATGTTGATATATAACAGCATATGGTCTTTTTCATCATGGATTCATGTGCAGGAGGCGAGCTTGGTTTTCACAGTTATAGAGGCACTGAAGGTGGAGCCATGGGAGGTGTCCAAGTTTTAGAAGCACCATACCTAGAATACTGACATCTTTCCAGAGGAGAGGTCAACATGCCCTGTTTAAAAAAAAAAAAAAATGATCTTTAAAATTATCAGAGGAACACTGACTGACATTCCCCTTAGATAAAGTGCTCCACTGAGAACCACATCTCCATGGTCGATAGGGGCCATAGGAGTCTTTTAGTGTAATATTTCAAACCAAAGAAAGCTGGAGCAAACAAAAAATACCTTGCTAGTGATCATTAGAAAATACACTTACTTTGAAAGACATGACACCTAAGATATCCCAGTAAGATATCCCAGAAAGTAAGACTGTCCATGCTTATGATTAATGAGCTCTGATTTGGGGTTTTATTTTATGAGTTTTTTGTTTTGTTTTGTTTTGGTCACCATTACAGTTTTCATATTTACTTACCTTTGCTAGGAAATACATATTTAAAACATACTGGCCTTCCAATTTTAATAATTATGACATCCATTCCAAAAACATTTGTGGTGCAAAGAGATATTATAATTATTAAAATACATTTAGATGTTAGGCTTGACATTAGCTAGGACTCGGGAAGGTGATTTTTACTCTCCTTCCTGTTCTCCATTATGATCTCTCCTGTCCCACCCTTAGCATGCAGCAGCCTGCTCGAGATGTCCCTCCCCTCACCCTACCTCCATTCCCTGGGAAAATCTACCTCCATTCTCTGGGAGCTCCATGGAACTTTGGTGTGGAGCTAGCCTTGCTCCCTGTGGATCCTCTCAGACCTCTGTTCTACCCATCCTTTATATCAACCTTAAATCCCTAGAAACCTATTAACCTGGGACCTCCAGTGGCCACACTGGGCTGGGTCTTAGCTAGGTGGTTTTCACTCTCCTTCCTATCATCCACAAATTAAAATTCTTTACCAAGAGCTGGGAGGAAATTCTGAGCTAAGACCTTTATTATTTTATCCAATGTGTCAAGATATCCCATTGCCCTGCCCTTTCTCTTTGTTTTATTAATTAAATGTATTCCTTGAGAGTTTTATACATGTACACAATGCATTTTGATTACTTTCACTGACACTGTCTTTGATCTCCTTCCCACCCATCCATCTGCACAAGTTCCTCTCCCACATTCATGCCTCTTTTTTGTTTTAAGATCCACTGAGTTTAACTAGGGCCATCTGTACAACCATTGGTTTGAAATTACGTACTGGGGACTGCTGGGTTGGTTACACAACTGATGACAATGCACCTGCCTCAGAATTCATTGGTGGCAAGGAGTGTTGGGGCCTCCTGATTCATGATCGACTATTCACAGGCTCAGTCTTTCCCAGTTCCAGTGCAGAAAATTGTAGGTGATGTGAGATCATGGGTGTATGTCTGTGTAATGCCCTGACAATAGTGTTTTTCAGTCTTCTTCCTGTCTTTTGGCTTTTATGTTCTTTCTATCCCTTCTTTTGCATTGTGGTTAATCCTTAAAGGGCATGCCACCATTTCCTGTGAGATGATGAGAACACAGCTACCATTTATTCTCATCACCTTAACAACTAAGCTTCTGCAATCACCACCTACCACTGAAAATAGAAGCTTCTCTGGTTAAGGCTATTCTTGGTTATAAAATACCCAGTTAGAATAGCAATTATATATATATATAATATATATAAAACCTGAGTGATAACAGATGCTGTTGAGGCTGTGGAGAAAAAGGAATCCTTATTCATTATTGGGGGCAGTATAGATTGATTTACCTACTGTGTAAATCAAGTACACTCCCAGGCATACACCAGAAGAAATGTATTGCCTAACTAGAGATACTTGCTCATCTATGTGCAATACAGCTCTGTTTAAAATAGCTAGGAAATAGAACCAGTTTACATGTGAACATGTGCATCAAATGATAAATAGACAATAATGATGTGGTAACCTATACACAATGAGACTTTACTCAGCTATTGAGAAAAAAAATGAAATCTGCAAGTAAATGGATGGAGCCAGAGAACATTGTAGTAAGTAACATGACCCAGGTCATAAGAAACAAATACTACTTTTGTTCTCTCCGATATGACTCTGATCTTTGCTCTCTACACTTGAGTGCTTCGCCTGGATACATTTAGAGAGCAGGAAACTAGGAATTTCCATGAGGTGGTGGTACCATAATGAAGAAAGGCAGCAGAACACAGGCTAATTATTGCTCTGCTGCCTACTTAACAAAAGGTTTTAGGAAGCCAAAACAGAGCACTAAGCGAAGAAGTGTTTTTAAATTGAAGAAGAGGGAGGAGGGAGGATAAATGTTTGTATAAACCTAAAAATGTGTGGGTGTTTGTTAGTTTGCTGTGGTTGTCATAACAAAATACCACAGAGTGGCTCAAGCAACAAAAATTCATTTGCTCACAGTTTAAGAGTTGAGAGAGAAGGATGTTTTATCTAAGACATTGTTCACTGGCTTGTAGGTAGCCAACTTTTCACTGCCCTCACATGGTCTTCCTTACACAAATGCCCTAATGTATATTTTTCTTTCCCAATCTCCTCTTGTAAAGACAGTTACCATTAAGTTGGGTGAGAACCCACTCTAAAGTCCTCATTCTCTGTTCTTGTTTGGCTTGGATTTTCTTTCACTTATTACATTTTATTTACTTGGTAGGAAGGGGCACACGCCAGTGAGTGCTTATGGAAGGCACAGCATACCATGTAGGCATCGGTTTTCTCCTTTTACCTTTACTCGGGTCCTGAGGATTAAACTCAGATCATCTGGCTGTATTACTCACTGAGCCATCTCACCAGCCTCTCATCTTTCACGAATCACCTCTTTAAATATCCTCCTACAGTCATGTACATGCATACCTCAACTCACATAAAAACACAGAAACCAGGGGTGGATTTGCACTGTATGAATCTGAGGCTATAATTCATATCAGGGCATGGCATCATTTTTATTTCTCCTTTCAATAATGTATTTATTTTATTTTACACTTAGAAACATCTACCAGGATATATGTATGAGCCCCACCTATACACCTGGTACCCAGAGAGGACAGAAGAGGCAACGGGTCCTCTGCAACTCACATTATGATTGGCCGTGAGCTGCCATGTGGGTCCTGGGAACTAAGCCTGTGTCCTCTGGCTTAACTACTAAGCCATCTCCCCAAGTCCCTGAATTTTCACTTCTTTCACATGCCATATTGAACACTTCTAGTTTCATGCAGCTTTTGTGATTTTCTCATTTATAAAAGAGAGAAATTGGGTCACATGCTTCTTTCTAACTGTGCCAGTTCTTAACACAGTAGATACTTGTTATCTGACTGCATTATTTTGGTGGCAAAATTGCATTAATTTCGTTGAGAAATATCATTGAACTTGGTTAGAAGATGATAAGTTTCATTTCACTCAAAATTTGTGATGAAATGTATACCAGCACATGTACCTAGCTTCTGGGATTGATTTCTTTGAGGACTGTAAAGAAACATTATTCAGGGAGCACACAAGCAACATCCAGTTGAAATTCAACCCTATCACCATCGAATACTTCCCTCTGCTTACTGGCACAGGTTACTTCTCATGTGATCCTCAGCCTTCCCCTTCATCTTTTGAATTCCCAGTCAACAATCTCAGTCTTTACATACTTCCAACAACCACCTTCCATGTGCTATCTCATAGCCCTACACCTCCACAGACAATACTAGTCAAAATCTTATCCTGTCAACGGGTATTAAGATTTCTCTGGTTTTCCTGCAGGCATGAAAATCTACTCCCCAAAGTTTGATACCAAGAGTAAGTCTGGGGAAATATCTAGTTTATTATCTGCCTGCATTATTAACTTACGAGAAAAGCTACCTCTTTCTATCACTCTGTCTCTGTCTCTCTTTCTCTGTCTCTCGTCTCTCTGTTTCTCTGTTTCTCTCTCTGTTTCTCTCTCTGTTTCTCTCTCTCTCTCTCTCTCTCTCTCTCTCTCTCTCTCTCTCTCTCTCTCTCTCTCTCTCTGTGTGTGTGTGTGTGTGTGTTCAAGCCATGGTATTTGTATAGAGAAGGGAAGAAATCTTTATGGGATCAGGACTTCCTTTCCACCATGTGGTTCCTGAGAATTGAATTCATGTTGTAGGCTAAGGTGCAAATATCTTTACCCATTGAGACATCTCAGTGGCCTTTTAATCTAATCAGAATGGCCATGATCAATAAAACAAATAGAATTTTATGCCAGTGAGGATGCAAAATAAGAGGAACACTATTCAATTTCTAGTGGAAGTGCAAACTTGTACAGCCACTGTGAGAGTCCATGTGTAAGTTTCACAAGAAGCTGTGAATAAATCATTCTCCAGATCCAGTTGTACCCTTCTTGGTTATATAGCCCGGGGTCTCTACATCATACTACAGAGATACTTGCTCAGTCATGTTCATTGCTGCTCTATTCATAATATCCAGAAACTGGGAACAGCCTAGATGTTTACCAATGATTAAATGTAAATAAATGTGGTAAATTTACAGAATGGGATATTGTTTAGTTGTTAAAATAAATGAAGTCATGAAATTTATATTTAAATAGATGGAGACAGAAAGCTCATTGTGACTAAGGTAGCCTAGACTTAAAAAGACAAATAAAGTATATATTCTCTTACATGCAGCTATTAAGTCTCCTATAAGCAAGCTACAATCAATAGAACTACAGAAATTAGGTATAGATAGCATCAGGGACTTGGTGATATAGATGTATCTCCCTAGGAAGGGGGAATGCAGTAGACAGTTATGGATATATAGAAGAGGGTTGCAGGTACTAGAAGAACAAACAAAAGGGAAGACAGGATGTGCATGGGGAATATAGGAAGTACAGCTAAGGTAAACCTTAGGGGGTCATGTGGAGAAGTTTCTAAAATATATACACATATAAAGACTTACATGGAATTGCTAAATAACTGGGGAGATGAAATCCCAAGTAGTCATTTCCTATCACCAAATGAAGCCTTCAATTCTAGAAATTGATCCCATCTAATAAAGGTATTGGCTAAAGTGGCCCAAGGGATCACCCAAACAACCAAGGCCATTGCCAAGATTATCGGTCACTCTTCATAAATAGGTAGTGAGGCCCTGTTGCTGAAGACATCACCTACATAACCCATACACCATGGAGAAGTAAGCTGGTGCTTACTGCAGGGCTTTCACTCCTACTGAATAGTGCTTCTGGTACTGGAATTCTGCATCCTGCCAAAGAAAAACGATAATCACCAACCTAGCTACAAAACTTTCAATCTACAATAGTGATCTTTCCGCAAGATGCACTAATATAATAGTGACACAAGCTTGTGGAGATGATCAACCAATACATGACTGCATTTAAGGCCTACTTCATGAAATGAACTTTATCCTGATATTGCTCAGGTTGCTAAGAACCTGAAACTAGAAAGGCTAGGCGCCAGAGGGAAAAATCAAATACTACTGTTCCACTAAAGAAACTTTGCAATCAAATGACTCCAATAACGTTCTGCCACACTCATTGATCAGCATCTTGGTCAGCGATCATCAGAAAAGCTTCCTCCTATTGTTCCTGTTTGTTTCTCTCAATATGAACAAATACAGACATGTAGCCAGACAATATATAGGGAATAAGAGCCCATGGAACACTAAGTCCTAAATGATGTGACTTTCTCAAAACCCTTCCCCTAAGAGCTAAGGGAACTCTCTGGAAGAAGAAGTCGAAAGACTGTAAGAGTCAGATGTGATAGAGGACCAGGGAAACAAGGATTTCTAAACACACAAGGATTGATGCATGTATGAACTCACAGAGACTGTGGCAGTGTGCAAAGGGCCTGTATAGATCTGGGCCAGATGGAGTCCCAGTACTGAGAGGGAAAATAGATACATACCCTTACCTATACTCATAATCTAGCTTCAATTGACAACCACTCACAAATGAAGAATTAATTTTCTCCAATAGAGTCTCAGTGGTTATACAAACCCCTCTTCATGACAGACCCCATGGCTAATAATAAATGACTAACATTTATTATTAAGATGAATTCAATGTATTTTTGGAGGTTCTTTGTCTCATAACGCTTTCTCGGGGAATTTTTTAATCTTAAAGATCATTTGCATATACACTATTGTTTCCACTTTTAAGTTTGTTAGGATTTCTGTGAGTTCGAACATATATATCTTTATGTCTATATGTGTTTCTTGTGCTTTTTCAATACTTCTTTTTCTTCTTTCTGTGTTTGTTTCCTAGTTTGTTTTTATGTCATTTTATTTATTTATTATTATATTTAATACCTGTTTTCTAATTAGTAAGAGAAAGAAAAAACACGAATTTGGTCTGGAGGGAAGATAGGGAGAATCTGGGAGGGGTTAGGGAAGGGGACACTATTGTCAAAATATACTGTTAAAAATGTATTCTCAATAAAAGAGACAGAGGGACAAAAGACATTATTTTCCCTGTTATGCTGAATGTAGCAAGGTGTTGTATTAGTATTTATCAGATGACAGATGACGTGTTATTTGATAAATTGTCACTCTCAATAAAGTTCATTGGTAGGCAAGTTCTGAGAAGTGGCACATTGGGACCACTGTGGCTGCAACCCTGTCGTTATGTGAGGTTTTTAAGGATTTTATGGTTCTATATCAGTTTCTGCCCAGTAAAATTAGGATAACACTACTCATTTAATGGTGCCTTGCCGGTTAAGCATGTACTTCTTGCCTGATAGCTGTGATGAATTCTAGAATACTGTAGAATTTACATTCCAGTAGGGATGAAGGTGAAATCTGCTCATGTGCTAAACATTATGCAGAAATACAAGTGTATTGTGACAGAAATATTAAGGAGGATCTAATTCTGCTTTGGCATTCGCAGGGTCATAAATGGCTCCCAAGGGAGGATAACACATGAGTTTGGTTTTGAATCACGAACAGGATTTTTGTAGGTGGAGAAGAGAAGATCTAAACAGTAGAAATAAAACCGTATTTTCTAACATGTGAAATCATGACATATTGTTGCTATCAATAGTGATAGTTGTACAATATCCCTGCAGATAAACTTGCCTGTCAGTTTATCTTACTTAATCAACAAGTAAGAAAGACAACAAGAAAAGCCCATTTCCTGGGACCAATTTTCCTGCATTTTCTATCAAGATCATGGTCTTGGAATAAGTTACACCATCATGAATCTTTTATCACGAAGGCTGACAGTTGTACTCTTGCTTCGTGTGAAGTACCTGCAGAGTCCAAATGCATAGACTACATGGTGTATTCTCTGCATACATCAAATCATCTTTATTGTTAGTGATGACACACTTACAAAAACTTTGTCATTATATTTACAAAAATATAATTGATTTGTCTTTATGTTGCCTTACATATGCAGGTGTACAATCACAAAACTGATTACGTTCTTTCAAAATTCAGTGGAGCTGTGATAGAAGACATTGAGTGCATAATCCCATAGACATAGAGGGACTTACACAGTACCCATTGTGGTGCTAAGATCAAGTTATGATACCTGTTCATCTACTGAAATATCTGAAATGGAATCCTCATTCTCCCAGAGTGACCTCACTCACACAATTAAGACTGCATTTCTATCTTTGTGTAATGTGCTTATACTCCCTTGCTCAGAGCTGAGTGGGCCAGGTACAGCTCTCGTTTTGGATGTAATTTGTCCTAATTGCTAGATCTGGATCTGGGATGAAGCAATGTCTAGTGCAGGAGGCCAGAGTGGTCGACACATGGCACTTAAAATTTTTACTTTTTTCAATCTGTTGAAATCTTTTTTCTTTAAAATAATAGCTTTTTATGATCTAATACATATACTGCAATGTGCCCTACTCAGAAGAATATGACTCACTTGGCTGTGGTGGTTTGAATATGCTTGGCCCATGGGAAGTGGCATTATTAGGAGGTGTGGCCTTATTGGAGAAAGTGTGGGGATGGGGCATTTGGTCCTTTACTCAAGCTCTGCCTGGTGTAGGTGTAGAAGAGACCATCCTCCTGGTTAACAGTCTCTTCCTGGATGTCTTCCAATCAAGATGTAGAATTCTAGGCTCCTCTAGCACTCTGTCTGTATGGATACTGCTCTGCTTCCCACCATGATGATAATGGACTGATCCTCTGAAACTGTAAGCCAGCCCTAATTGTTTTCTTTTATAAGTGTTGCCTTGACCATGGTGTCTCTTCAGAGCAACAAAAACCCAAACTAAAACACTGACCTTTATTACATTTAGTTGAACACTTACCCCAGCAACTGCAGTACATTCCCATCACCCCCAACAACGCCCTGCACTCATTTATCTGTATGTCTTTTTTTTTTCTTCAGCCACTGACACATCTACTTTGCTATATGTTCTTTAATATGACAATACAAAGAAAACATGGTTCAATAAAAATAACTGAAGTTGACAAAGAAAAATCTAAAACTCATATATATTAAATATATATGTGTCTATATACATGTAGAGACAGAAAAATCTTAAAACACATGCATTTTTAATTTCAGATGTAATTATTGTCTGTAAATAATTTAAAAAAAATCTTCTTTAGACTTGTACATATAACCAATGCAGGAAAACTGTCTAATACAGTTTAAAGTTTAGTGTCATCCAATATTGTAAAATGTCAGTTCATCCACAGTTCAGATTCTTTTCAAGAGCTGTGTATGTTTCTAGAAGTTTGATTCTGTGGATTTGGGATAGGCTTTGGAATCAGAGTTAGTCATACCCCCTTTCTAAGCCTTATTTTTTCACAATCAGGCTAATAATTTTACAGGGCTTCAGAAAGATTACTTAAAATAATGTATAAGAAGAGTCCTATACAGAGCCACCACTCACAGGAACATGTGCATACAAGGAAAGTATGTCAATGGTAGAGTCATCAAAGGATGAGCTTCCCACTCAATAGTTGGATATTGTTACAAAGATGTTGCTGATTAACCAGGAATAAGAGTTTTAAACTTCCAGTATGAACTGGTCATAGACTGGCCCTGAACTCTTTAGTGGAATGTGAACTGAAGAGGTGTATATCACTCTAGACCAAGAGAATAAATAAACACTGTATCTCCATTTGTGTTTCCCCAAATCCAAATCCTCAAAGCTAAAGGAATTGGTGTTGTGAATTCATACAGCAACAAGCTATATCCAACAAAGGAACAGAATTGTGAGACTTTTACATAAGTAAGGAAGAAACTTATTCAGTGAAACCATTGGTATTTGGCAGGTATTTATCAAAGCAGCTATCACTGCCCTAACATATTCAGTATGTACCAAACTCTATTCTTAGCATTTTACTGAAAACTTTGCAATTATAAATTCTGTTGCATAAATGCTTTGTTTCTTCAAGAAACATCAGATTTAATTCATCTGTATCCATTTATGAGAGTGTTTTTCAGAAAGATCAATGGAATAAATCTGCAAAATACATGAGACTAATTCATGACCCTGGTAGTATTTTCTACATTCATTCAAAATTCATTCAACAAATATTTATAGAGTGTTTCCATCATGAGAGGGGCACTAGTGAAGCTATATTTTAGAAATAGAAATAGCATATTGGGTAATTGGAAGGTAGCGCTTGAAGCAAGCTGTAGATCATAGGTTTATTATAACTGTTTTCATGAAAAGCTGCTGACTTTTCAAAGCATGTTTGATTATTGCATCAACTCCTTAGATGTTGGCTACCCAATGCCAAACATCCAATCTCCAAAGCCTGTGAAACTCAACAGGAAACAACAGTTCAGCACTACTTAAGGTGTGAATATTGAAAAAAACAGAGACATGCCTTCATGGTGAGTTTTGCATAAAAAGGCTGAAGTTTTGGAGCTGTTAAAAGCTGTGTTTAAATCCTGTCTTCAACCATTCTGTGACTTGACTCTCCCTATATAGGAGAAAATAGTCATGGAAATATCATGGGAATTCACAGAAGATGAGTTGTTCACATACAGTTAGTGAAAATAGAACAGAACTACTTAAAGGTAGGAGATATAGTTGCTGTCCAAAAAAATCCCAGTGAATTCATCAACCCAGATTTTCTGACATCAAAACTCATAGATATTACTTACTCTTTTACTGTTTGTTCATATAAAAAGAAGGCTCAGTGTCAGATTCCCTATAACAAGTTATAGATGGTTGTGAGCCACCATGTGGGTGCTGGGAACTGAAGCTGGGTCTTCCACAGGAGTGACTAGTGTGCTTAACCACTGAGCCAAGTCTCCACTCTACATTGTTTTATTTTTAAAGCAAATCCTAGATACATAATTTTATCCACAATAATTTTTAAAAATTATCTTGAATTCTTAAGGAAATGTATATATTAAGCTATTACAGTTTTTATTTCTCCTAATTCAGTGGTATAATTCCTTACCTTGAATCGTTTGCTACTTTCTTTGGTTTCTGAAAAATATACTGCTAAATTAAAATGTAAACATATGGGCTCATATATACTTTAAGTTAAGTGCTATAGTACTGTTTTATATGCTCGTCATAAACTATGCAATAATAGTCTAGTCAGATTGATTTCAGGGAATGATCACTCTTTGGTGCACTCCTCAGAAGCTTAGGATGTGCAGAACAGGAAAACTGTGAGTGTAGATGTTTACTAATTTCTTTGAGAATATACTATTAAATCTTTTCTAAATTGCTTTTTTCTTTAAAATTATTTTTAATTTAATCATAATTACCTTTTGAGGTTGAACAAAAACTCTTTGACAAACTGAAGCGACTTTTTAGGGTGTTTTTTGAGACCACAGTCTTATATCTGGGAACTAAAATGTTATTTGACCCTAATAGACTAACTTGTATGTTTGTGTGGGAAAAAGTTTTCCTCTCTCGTTCAAGGTAATTGTAGCTTCCTGGTGTCATTTGTGTAGAATTCTAAAAAGTGGCTGGATTTTTTTTTTTAAATAAGATTTAAGAAAACCTATATTCTCTTAAAAGTAGTTAGTTTTATATTATTATAGTACTGTTGGAATGTGATCCTGAAGTATATTAGTGAAAACTAAAAATTTTATTTTGTTAATTACAACCTTGACTCTCAGAGATGCAGTATAATATTGATACATAGCTGCTGTCATCTTTCTGAGAGTTCAGAACATATGGCAGTAGTTTGTGAAGCTATTTTTTACTGACAAATTTGATAAGTTTGGTTACTGTAATGGAAAATAGGGTCTCAAGCAATGACTATATTTGGATTTTTCTAATATTTGCATAATACATTCTCATGGTGCTGCTGGACTTTATGCATTTTGGAGGTACTGCATGTATCTTTCACTCTGAGATTTTTCTGCACCTTGTGGGTTTGCAACAACTCATTGAAAGGTATATGCAGAAATTAAAAAAAAGGAAGGCTCTTTGGCCTTCTTTGATATGGTTATGTGAGTGTTTGGTATGTGTACATGACACATGTGCTTTTTAATATATATACATCACACTCAAATATGCCATATATACATCACACATCACACATACTCAAATATGTCTCTGTTTTCTCATTTCACACCTTAAGTAGTGCTATCAGGGTATTTGCGACATAGGCTAGCTCAATTTATATAGAATGAAGGTTATAATGTTCTACCACTCTCCATACACTTAAAAGTGGCCCTCTAACATCTCAAAATTCATTATCTTTCCTGCTGTCTGCTTCAGCCCTATCAGTTAGTCCTATAGAAGAATGAAAACTCAGCTTGTCGCACTATAAAAGAAAGTCTCGGAGCAGATCTTGGGTGGCAGCTCTGCCCCCAACATCCAAGAACCCAGAGGAAGTGGGGATCCCAGGCGCTCGAACTCAGGCAGTATCTTAGGTAAGCAGACAGCAGGGCCCGCCCTAAACAGGGAGTAACTGGGAACCAAAAGGACCCAGGAAGTCACTCCCCACTCCTGGCCCGGAACACTGGTTCCTTCCGGTCTGGGCCAGAGTACTGAGCAGATCTTGGGTGGCAGCTCTGTCCCCAACCTCCAAGAACCCAGAGGAAGCAGGGATCCCAGGTGCTCTAACTTGGACAGTGTCTTAGAAACTAGTTCTCAGATCTGAGGCCTGGATCAGACCTCTGCCAGGTCTGCTGTTGTGTGGACCCCGGATTCCACCTGAGACATACTGGAAGGTCCACTCAATCCAGAGCCACAGAAGAACAAATGAACTCAGAGCTTCAGACAACATATCCTGAGATATTCTAGAGGAGACACTGCACCCAGAACAGCAGACACCTAGCTGGACTACTACCTTGGAGGCACCATATCCTGAGGCATCCTAGAGGTACCACTGTAATCAGTGCAGCTGGAAAAGATCACAGAGACATCTGGACCCCTAGGAGATCAGACACAAGCTAGATAACTAGAAAGACAGGCTTCAGTCAGAGACAGCAAGTACAGGCAGCACTAGAGTTAACCAGATGGCAAAAGGCAAGAGCAAGAATGTAAGCAACAGAAACCAAAGTTACATGGCATCATCAGAACCCAGCTCCCCCATCAGAGCAAGCCCTGAACACCCCATCACACCAGAAAAGCAGGAATCAGAATTAAAATCACTTCTCATGATGATGATAGAGGGCTTTAAGAAAGACATAAATAACATTCTCAAAGAACTTAAGGAGAGCACTGGTAGACAGATAGAAACCCTTAAAGAGGAAACACAAAAATCCCTTAAGGAATTGCAAGAAAATGCAACCAAATGGGAAAAGGAATTAAACAGAACCATGCAGGATCTAAAAATGGAAGTAGAAACAATAAAGAAATCACAAAGGGACAATACCCTGGAGATAGAAAACCTAAAAAGATCAGGAGTCATACACACAAGTATCACCAACAGAATACAAGAGATGGAAGAGAGAATCTCATGTGCAGAAGATACCATGGAAAACATTGACACAACTGTCAAAGAAAATGCAAAATACAAAAAGCTACTAACCCAAAATATACAAGAAATCCAAGACACAATGAGAAGGCCAAACCTAAGGATAATAGGTATAGATGAGGGGGAAGATTCCCAACTAAAAGGACCAGTAAATATCCTCAACAAAATTATAGAGGAAAACTTCCCTAACTTAAAGAAAGAGATGTCCATAAATATACAAGAAGCTTACAGAACTCCAAATAGTTTAGACCAGAAAAGAAATACTTCCCGCCATATAATAGTCAAAACATCAAATGTACAAAACAAAGAAAAAATACTAAAAGCAGTAAGGGAAAAAGGCAAAGTAACATATAAAGGCAGACCTATAAGAATTACACCAGACTTCTCACCAGAGACCATAAAAGCCAGAAGATCCTGGACCGATATCATACAGACCCTAAGAGAACACAAATGCCAGCCCAGACTACTATACCCAGCAAAACTGTCAATCATCATTGATGGAGAAACCAAAATATTCCATGACAAATCCAAATTTACACAGTATCTCAACACAAATCCAGCACTTCAAAGAATAATTGGTGGAAAACTCCAACACAAGGAGGGAAACTACAACCTAGAAAAAGCAAGAAAGTAATCATTCAAAAACCCCAAAAGAAGATAGTTACACAAACATATCTCCACGGATGTTAGCCCAAAAGCTTGGATTAGCGAAGACTCAACCCACAGACCACATGAAGCTCATGAAGAAGGAAGACCAAGAGGGGATGCCTCAGTTCTACTTAGAACGAGAAACAAAAATGCTCAAGGGAGCAAATAGAGAAACAAAACATGGGACAGAAACTGAAGGAGGGGCCATCAGGAGACCATTCCACCTGGATATTCAACTCATGTACAGCCACCTAATCTAAACACTGTTGTGGATGGCTGGAAGTGCATAATGTGAGGAACATGATATAGCTGTCTCCTTAGAGGTCAGCCAAGGACTAACACACTCAGAGGACAATGTTCACAATTAACCACTGATATGATCAGGGGTTTCCCAATGGAGAACTTAGTGAGAGGACTGAAGGAGCAGAAAGGGTTATTGACCCCAGGTGGAAAGCAACAATACCAAACAACCAGAGCCCCCCAGGGTCTAAACCACCAGCCTGGGAACACATAGGGAGGGACCCAAGACTCCAGAGGTATATGTAGGGGAGGATGGCCTTGTTGGACATAGGTGGGAGAGGAGTTTCTTGGTCCCATAAAAAAAAAAGAACACACAGTGGGGGTTGGGGGGAATGTGAGGGCAGGGAGGGGATAGTGAGGGGGGGTAGGTGTGGTCACTGCCTCATAGAAGCATGAGGAGGGGGATGGGATGGGAGGTTTCTGGATGGTGGGAGGAAGTAGGCTAAGGGGATAAAATCTGAAACGTAAATACTACAACCAATTTTAACAAGCAGGAAAAAAAAGTCTTCAGAACTAACATCTTTAAAAAAAATGTCAGCCCCCTGGGGGTGGGAAATTTTTTTTTTCTCTTGATACTAAAACTTGTTCTGAGAATTGTATATTGCAGAACACACAGCCTTGGTGTATCTACTCATCAAGCAAGCATACTGAGCAGACCTGCCCAAACCTCTGATGTCCTGGAATTCCATCTGGATTCAGTGAAGACACAGCATCAGAGGCTTATCAACTTACTCTTCCCCCCACCCCTCTTCTAAAATCTCAACACCCTTAATCAGCTTGAAGAAGTTAAAGAAGAGTCAGCGCCCCTATTCCCTGAGCTTGGGGACTAATGTGGTTAATAATGGTCTGTCTTTCTAGGGACAAGTAGTGTTTTTGTTGGAACAGGGGGGATTAGCTAGGACTTATTGCATAGCCATAACCTATTGGTAGAAATCTGTATAATTATTATCAAGATGAAGTTATAATTTCTTAAATGGTACAAAATTTACTTTGACCTCAAATTTAAGGTTTTCATTGGTACGAGCCTCTTATTAATATAAAAATGAGATGAATATTGATACGCTCATGGGCATTGTGCCTGTATAACACATTTAGGAATATAATGCCTAGACCCAGCCCTTTTTTAACTTTTTTAACTGATTTGGGACGGTTAACCTATGAGTTAAGGGACTATAGCAAATTCATGGCTTTGAGTTTATTGTTAGGGTGTTTTCCATATTTTATTTAGAGGAGTGAACAGACAACAGTCCAGGTTACCTTACATGGATAGTTGGTTTTCAAAACATCAGAAGTCCATAGAACTGACGCTACATATATTTATATATTAATGTTCATATTGATTAGAGACCTGTCTGCTCCTGACAGCTTCCTGTCGTGGATTCTAAGAAGAAATTGAGCATCCTTGGAGTTACTCCAGTTGTGTGATAACAGCCACTAGGCAAGAATTGCCTCTCTCCATCTACAGACAAATTACTGTCCAGAAAAGGACACACATGCAGAATAGTTGACTGATTATGTCTGCCTAGACAGAGTAATCAGTCCTTAACAATCCTGCATCACCAAGGTCTGTCAGATGATTCTGGGCCAGAAGGCTGAAGATTTGATGCTCCAACGTTCGGTAGTATAGGGGCTTTTCAGGTGTTCAGAGGTCTCTATAAATTGGCTAAGTGTTAGAAGCTATGCTTTGTGCTTCCCACAATTATAGTTAACTCAGTCATTCTGGATTTCTGATGGGGTTGAAAACTTATAGCTATTTACAGTAAGAGAAAAGACTTGAGTGGATGGTTGTCAGCTGACATTCATCCTAAAGCCAGGTTCAGAACTAAATGTTTTAGTTAAGATAGATGACAGAGGTGCTGGTTAGTCAACAAAAGGATGGACGGGGTATTAGGACTATCTTGTACCTCACTGGTACAAATTGGCATAATTATGCTCTAATTGTATTTTGAGAGAAAAGTTTCATTTTAACAGGAAGGGTGATGTGTAGGAGGAGTACTGAGAGGAAGAAAAGGAGTAAGAAGAGGAGAAGAAGGAGAGGATAAGCTAGGTGATGAAAGAGAGAAAGAGGGGGGAGACAGGGAGGCAGATATTCATGTATCTCCACCAGTCAAAGATAGTTGTTATATCTAGGTTGGTCAGTGGGTTACACCTCTGATTGAACAATTCCAAACTTATAACGCTTATAATTAACATTATTTTAAAACAATGTATAAATGCAAAAAAGAAAAGGGGACATGGGATAGGGGTTTTCTAAGGGGTGGGGGAATGGGGAAAGGGGATGGCATCTGAAGTGTAAATAAAATATCTAATAAAAAAAATAAAAAAATTTAAAAAAAAGAAGTTCTGAAGGAATAATTAAAAAAAAAAGTCTCACAGAGACTTGGAGAGACAATAGTTATGTCTTTATGAGTCTGTGCTAGGTCCTCTGTACATGTTATAGCTGTTAACTTGATGTTTTAATGAGACTCCTAACAGCAGGATTAGGGGTGTCTCAGACTCTTTCATCTGCTCTTGAGCCCCTTTTTCTCCTACTGGGATGCCTTGCCCTGCCCTGACATGCAAATTTGTATTTAGTCTTACTGTAGCTTTTCATGCCATATTTGGCTGATATCCCTGGGAAGCCTGCTCTTTTCTGAAGGGAAATAGAGGAGTTAATCTGAGGAAGAGGACAGATAGGACAGGATCATTGGGAGGAGGGGTGGGAGGGGAAACTGTGGTCTAGATGTATTGTATAAGAAAAAAAATAATTAATTAAAAAGTGAAAGGCTCAGATTGTTTTTTTAAGTTTTATTAAGCAATACTCAAGCAGGCCAACTCTGCTTCTCTGAAATGAAAGGATGTTTTCTGGGAATTTAAAAGCTTCAGTGTGAATTCAATGTTCCCCATTTTCTGTAAAAGCACTTGAGCTGATGGCATGCTGCATAACCTTTGACCTTTCTTTTGGAAATGTTTACTGTGGGTGTGCTTTCAGTACTTCGTGTGTATGTGATGTGGAAGAACACCAAGGGAGGACAGGGTGGAGCAGGAAGCTTTGATTTCTCTTGGTTCCTAGCTGGGAAATAGAGATTTAAGACATAAGCAGAGGACAGCATTCAATTTTGTCTTTCCTGAGCACTTCTATATGTGAGACTTAGCTTGAGATTCATGCAAATTTTAGATGGATTGTAACAACTAATGCTCTCCTGAGAGACAGTGGTTATCTAGCATGTGCGAGGCCCTGGGTTCCGCAGCACCACTGAAACAACAAGAAACCACAGCAGTTTTCTAAATATGCAAGAACGAAACTGTTTTCTCTTTGGATTTTATCCTGTTTTATCCTTATAAATAGGGCCATCATTAAAATTTGTTAAAAGAAATGAAAAAAATCACTGTTTTACATATACCTAAAGCTATAGCTTCCTACAGAGAGACTTGCAATTCTGTGTTTTTTGTTGCTCTCCTTGCAACAGCAGGGATACAGATGCAGCCTAGCTGTCCATCAACAAAGTAAAGGAAACTGAAACTAGGATACACATAGACAATGGAACTTTATCCAGTTCTTATGAAAAATGAAATTTGAAAGAAAATGGGTGTAACCAGAAAACATCATATTAATTGCAGTAACCCAGATCAGAAATTATAATATTATAAGATTTTTATATGAATACAGATCTTAGCTTCTTTTTATTAAATAAATAGTAAATATGCTTATCTAAGGAAGGACTAACTGTGGTTACAAGTAAGGAAGCTAGAAAGGAGTTCATGAAACTGAAAGGTTAAAAAGGCTTTTAGTGAAGGTAGTGGAGAAGACAGCAGGAAAATGTGGGAGGGGCTACAAATGGTGAAGGAGTATAGCAAGAGAAAGGGGGCGCAGGGAAATGAATGAGGATGAGAGGTGGGACCCACTATAGTGAAATATGCATAAATACTTTATAAAGAAACCTATTATTTTGTAAGCCAGTTATAAAATAAAAATACATGAAGAAAAAAGTTAGTTTTGAATCTACAATAAATAGCACATATGTTAAGAACACTTGCTGATTTTGAAGAGGAAGCAGATTTTGTTTTCTTCAGTACCCAAATGACTGCTCATAACCATCCCTTACTCCAGGCCCAAGTGACTCATCGCCCCTCTAACTTCCACAGGCATCAGCAAAGCATATGGTACACATATAAAAGAAAAACATTCACACACATAAAATAACATGTATGTAGTTCCTCAGTGAATACCTACGTGTTGAACCATGTCCTTAAGTCATAGTATCTTTGGTAATCCTCTGAACTAGAAAGGTACTCCTCAAATATGCTATTAAATATTAGAGATAGGACTCGCCCACAGAAAGCTTGACTCATAAAAAGATTATAATATTCCTGACACAAATGTCACTATTTTGTAGTCACTGTTGGATTGTTCCATGCTCAACACTGTGAATGACAGACAGAAATCTGTAGCAAAGATCCTGTGCTTTGTAGGGATGTGGCTGCCTTCTGCATTCCTACTTCTTGAAGAGTTATCCATGTTTGTTTCTGAGAATGAGATTATTGGGATACAGGAAGTTCTGGGTTTAGAAACTTTCAAAAAAAAGAGTAGCCGTTTTCTAAAGTAGTTCAGGACATCTTCTCTATAGGAATATTCTACAGTATGTAACATTCCATGTGGCCTTCCATGGACATGTAATATTCATGAGAAGTGATACACTGCCAGAAACATGCATGTGTTCCTGTGGGACATTCTTTAAAGTTCTCTTTATATAAATTCTGTGTGTATGGCTCTGTTGAGAGCAACTTCTGTTCTCTCTCCTCAACGAATCTGTAATCTGCATCAACAATGGTGTACGTACATTTACTTTAACCTTTCTTACATATACCCACGGTAAAGTATGATTGACTGTTAATGTATTACTTTGCCTGTCCTTACAAGTTATTAGAAGCAAGGTCTTAGCAGAATATTTTCTAGTTATTCACAGTGTTATTCTCAAGACTTTATCATAGCAGATACTCAATTTAGTAAATAAAAGAATTAAATAGAGTTGGCATTAAGGGGAAACCCTGTTAGAATCTCTGACTTTGGAAAGTTGCTAAGCTTATTTTATGAATTATTGGCTTAGAAAACTGGAACTGGTCTCTCCTGGTCTTATAATGAAGGTAAGTCCTCAAAGGCATTAGAGATCTTTCCATAATTGACTTCAAAAGAGCCTCTTTTTTTTTTTTTCCTTCTCTCTACATGCTAGCTTTGTATAGGTCTCTATGTGGGCCACTGTCCTTTATTCATCATTAGTGTTAGCAGAATATATCACAGATGTACATATATCTGACTCAAGGTATTAACTACATGCAGTGCTGGGGCACAAATTGTCTAGTTAACATAGTCATGAGATAGTTATCAAAGCGACACAAAGATTACTTCCTCACACTCTCAAACACTTGCTTGATTGTTGGACTTCTATCATTTTTGTAATTACAATGGTTCTTCTTTAATATGCAGATCTATTGCACTCTGAGTATTATCATCTCTTTCCTCTGCCCCTGGCCCACTTTCCCTAATAACTGCACAGTATCATGAACCTTCTCTGTGATTTGAATAACAGAGGTTAGTTGGGTGGTCAGTTCTCTCAGGAAAAAACTTTAGACTCTTCAGCATAAAGAATTCAGTAGTGAAAGTGGGTGCAAATAATGTTAGACCTCCTGTGAAGTCATACCAGGGAAATACTATTTACTCCTCATTCCAACTCTACTTGGTCTTGGGCAACTAAAGCAGTATAGACCTTTTCTTTTATGGCTTTGTAGATTTGTGTTTTGAATAAGAGAGGGGACCTAAGAAAATGTATATTTTGATAAATAAGTACCAAGATGATTGCTCAGTCATCACGTCCAAGCCAAAAATCAAAACAAAACAAAAACAAAAAAACCAAGTGAGTAGCTTAGTTATTCCCTTCCCTTCTTCTCTTCAGTTGTGTCATTTATCTTAGTCACTGGTTTATTGCTTTGAAGAGAAACCAAACCTCTTATAAAAGAAAACATCCAGTTAGTGGCTTGCTAACAGTTTCAGATATTTAGTCTATTATCCCATTATCATCATGGCAGGGAGCATGGTGGCATCAAAGCAGGGGAAGTAGCTGAAAGCTGCATCATGATTTGTAAGCCAAGAGTGAGTCTGGGCTTGTAATGGACTTTTGAAACTTCGAATCACACCTCCAGTGATACACTTCTTCCAACGAGGCCACACCTCTTAATCTCTAATCCTTCAAATAGTGCCACTCACTGGTTCTGAGCATTTAAATATATGAGCCTCTGGGGGCCACTCTTATTCAAACCATGACAACATCCATCATAATATGATCGAACCACCCCCCCCCCCATGGCTTTCTCTCCATCATAGAATTAGAAAACCTTTTCAAGCAAAAGAAGAAAAGACACCATGGTTGTAAGGATACTCACTCCTTGCAGGGGACTATGTGCTGAGCCTCTCCAAGAATCATCAAAATGTAACCCTGCTCCCTACAAATGCTGCTGATCGCTACTATATGTTGTCAAAGCTACCTTTCAGAAGACCATTCCCTTTCCCAGTGTCCACTGGGTCATTCCCATTTACAACAAAGCAGAAGGGCAGCAAGGTTGTAGCTCCTTGAGGGGTTGGTTAAGAACTGTCTGTATCACCAACAACCCGAGCTTCTCCTTGAATTCGATATGGCTTGCCACTATTTCTGCAAAGATATGGATCCTTTAAGACCATCTTGTACCTACTCTCTGTCTCAGGGCCTGTTCTCTGAGGAACCCAGTTTATATCATACTGACTTCATTCCTCCCATCATAAAATGTTAAACCATGATATTGGGAGAGAATCACGGAGCTTCATCCCACGGCATTCCTGGTGTAGATGGTGAAAAAAAAATACATAGAGAAGAAGCTTTAGAGTGAGATAGACCAAGATTTGCTTCCAACTTCTGCTTTGTAAACTGGAGCAAGTTGCTCAACACCTCTAGGCATCCATTTTTCAAGAAAAATAAATATGGTTAATTCCGATAACATGCATGCTTCCTGGGTTGGCTGTAGAGTGACATGGAAGTGCACACACTGAGAGCCTAGCAGAGCAAAGGGCTCCGTCAATCATTAATAATTCCCAATAGTTGTCATTATTTGCCCAATTCCCCTGTCACATTATTGTGTAACTGAAAAAGGACAATGTTCTTAATGTGTACATCACTTTTACAATTATCTACTGGAGTGTGATACTAATTAAATGAGTTTTAATTGTGCTCTACTCTAATAACAAGCTGGTCAAGCAATTGAAATTTAATCAGCAAAAGTGCCTAGTTCTAGCTAATGCTTGCCATGACCTATGGTGCCCTCTGCTTGCTGAGCCCCAGCTTCAACTGCCAGAGCTTATTTTCTTCACTGCTAGCCCTAGAAGTAAGACTGAGCTATGGCAGAAGGAATTCTTGTGACAGAATATTATTACAAAGCACACACAGAAGAGAGAAGAGATTTCATTGGAAAGTTCTGGTTTCATACTGCGCGCATGTTATCAGCTGTTCAGACTAGGGATCACTTGACCTTTCTGGACATTAGTTTACAATGATTTACATTGTATCCTGAGTTTCTTTCTTACGTGTTCAAATTCTCATTTAGATCTATTCCTGGAGGGATATATCAGTATATTTTTTCATCTTGTTAAAACTCCCCAAAGCCTGCTGTACCAGTGTTAGCTGCTGGTACTGGTTGAAATGTTATCAGTAAATCACACCCTTCTAGCATGAGACCAGGTAATTTTACTGAGACCTATGATTTCATTGCTCTCTCTTGTGAGCAAAGTTCATATTCATTGATCTAACCCTTCCCTGAACTGAGCCTGCTTTACTTACAAAATCATCTCCAGTGCCCCAAGGTCACAGGCTGTCTGCACAATACCAATAGCTGGTAACATCTTCAACACTGTGTGTGCCTGTTACTACTCAGTAGCTTCCTCTGTAGCATGACTTTCATATCTCACCTTTCTGTCAATCCCATTCACATTCTCTAGCATGTCACAAAAGCAGTCCACTAAGAATATTTTTTTCTGCACTACCCTCAGGACTCCTTTTAAGGCTTCCAATTATCCTCCACATATCCTGAAAACTAACGCAAATGAAAACATCCATCTTTTTCTTGTTTACAAGCCTTTACATGGCAGGGTTTGAGAAGTCTTATGTCTTTGTACCAACAGCACCTGCACCTTGTATACAGCCAACAAAATTGTGATGAACAGCTGAGGAACATTTTTTGAGATTATGAACTCTGGCACTGAGAAATGTAACTTTGAATGAAGTAGGGCACACAACTACAAGATGAAACGATTTCTTTGTCTTTGACGCAGTCAGACACCAATCAGACTCTCTTTGGATCATTAAACTAGGGCTATTTCAACCAGGGGTTTGCAGAAGCTGATCCTATTGAATTCTGCCTCCTATTTTTCAGGGCAGTTAGTATCTCAGGGATTGGAATGCAGCTGTGGTATTAATACAGATGCTGACATGTCAGAAAGCCCAAAGGAGCAAAGCTTTTGAGGATGGGAAGATTACCAAAGCTTTTCATTTTCATGCAGTCCAGTGGCTCTGAGATGATCTAATGGCATGCTGGTATATTCATCTGTGACTGCCTTTGCAAGTGTGCTGTATTTTATGAGCAACCTGGTAGCAGGAAATATATTGTCCAGAGGTTTCTCTCCCTACTGCTGGATTCACAATTGAAGGTCAAATATATCATGCCTCACCTGCGGATGCTAACTCCCTCTTGCAAAGTTACATTTCTGCTGAATGGATAGATGCACCATGGTACATACATTCCTTTAGAACTCTGTAGTCAATAGTTACTGATGCTGCTTGGTTCTTGGCAATAGCATTAACTTAAAGCTATAGACTTAAAGCTATAGAAAATGATGACCCTTGGCCCTCCTGATGTGTGGCTCAGGACCTAAGATCTTTCCAGGGAATACACATAGCTATGCTAAATCAGGTTGCTATTTTCTCCTGCTCTCTGGGAGCTTCTTCCTTGGCTTTGTGTTACTTTGCACTGCTGTGAAGAAGTTGAGGATCTGTCAAGGAGGTATTTATTCTTTGCTGAGTCAGGACCTCACCCTTTAGCTCGCTCTCTAGATATAGATATAGATATAGATATAGATATAGATATAGATATAGATATAGATATAGATATAGATATAGATATAGATATAGATGTAATTTCTCCCTCTAAGAGTAGAGATTTGGGGCTTCAGGTAGGTGATGAATTCTGTTATAAGATCCTTCTGAGAAAATGCTAGGCCTGAGTTATAGTTGAAATGCCAACTTGGCTGTTTATAAGGTAATGAAATACATTGGTACCCAGTCCAATACTTCTCATATTTCTATATTTGTTGACCTGTTGAAAAGTTCTCGCAATTGTTTTAGTGCTAAAATAGAAGGCTGAGATCATATATCTAAAACTAGATGGTATTTGTCACATAGTTTCCATTTAATGAATGTGCACTTCCACCTTGTTAACAGACTTAATCTGGGAATGTTCAAGGTCTATTACTCAGAGTTATAGATAAAATGGGAACAATGACAACTACAGAACATTTTTTAGCAAAACCTGAATAACTAAATAAAACAGTGTTTTCTAGTTACTTTTCCCATAACTTCCTGATGTTCAGCAGGGATGAAAGGCTATGCCCTTTGGAAGATGTCCAACAAAGTGCACGAACAATACAGTGTGGCCCTTTCTAAATGTACTCCACAACCTGTGGAACAGTGATACCCAGGGCAAAGCAAGGCAGAACTCTATGACATTGAGGTCACTTAGCCTGTCACAGATGTTGCCTTCTGAGCACAAAGTGAAAACTGAGGTGTTTTAAGGGACAGGAAGTTTTTCAGGAATATGGTGTAAAGGGTCACCCATATGACCCTTTGATATAACCAAGAAGAATGGTATTGACTGTGAGTATCCATGACTTCCAATCTAGTGAGTAATGATCAAGCGCTTCAGTAAGCCATGAACATTCCATTGGCTTCAAATATCAGAGCTCAAAGCTCAAAGTCACTGCTGAATTAATAGATACAGGATGGAATAAAGTTCAGAGACATAGAACCAAAGTCATTTTTGTCACAAGGCTTGCAATAAATAGAAGCTCATGAAATGGCTAATTAATTAGTTAATTAATTGAAAGATAGCAGTAGGTGACTGAGGAGTTTCGGTGACTCAGGGATACTAATTTTCTTCAATATTTCAAAGCATTGCTCAAATAACCTTTGCTTTCCATAATGAATGATTTTGAGACTTTTTCAAACACTTACTGGCCAAATAAAAGTCAGCATCTTTCTCACAATTTGGCCAGAATTATAATGTGCAGAGGGAAGGACAAGTTAATTTTTAAATTGAAGAATGAAGGGTTACCTATAGGAGGTTATGTCACTCTGGTAGTTCTTGGTTCCTAATTGTTGATATAAAATATGAATTAAGATGAATATATATGCTGGTGTCTTTTAGTACTTTTTTCTCTGGGCACAAAGTCAGCAACATGGCTACTGCCCTGCTTTTCAGAGTCTAAAATTGCATTCATATCTGAATCGACTGTTGTTTGTTTGGCAGTTCTTTTTCCTTTTTAGTTTTGAGTTGTTCTGAAGAGGGGATATTCTTAAAATAAGCTTTACCCTGTCTTTAGGATATAGCATTCATAGCTACTAGATATGAACATGGACCTTTTTATATTAACTTTGACAGTCTGTGGACACTTCAGTTCTGTAGGATCTGAAAGTGAAATGGGTATGCCTAACATCTGTCACTCATCTTCTTTACTAATACATTGCAACTCCTTCAACATAAGCTAAAGATTTTACAAATGAACAATTCTGTGGACAGTAAATGACTCCAAAACCCATTTTACTAAGTCCAGTCACTGAAGCTATATGAACAGGTTTAATTGTTTTCCACACGATATATAGGAGTCTCCTACGAGAAGAGTCTACTATTAAAAGCTATGGCTGGAAATTATAATTATTAGTATTCATTGCATCATAAGATATATTCTTGTTTCACCCTTATGAAAAAAGTCCCACTGTCAAAGATTTTATAATACATTTTATTATTTTTCAAGAATTTTACATTGGATCATATTCACCTTCATTCCTCTCCTGGTTTCTTCTCAGATCTACCCATCTTGTTACCTCATGATTTTTAATAATACATCAAGTCCAATTTGTATCACCCATTGACTCATAGGTTCAGAACCATCCCATTGGAATGCTATCAGTTTATAAGTAATCATGACTATAAGGAAAATTGAATGTTCTTCTCAGAGCTATCACTTGTCTCTCATCCACATACTATCAAGGCCTGACCCTGCTTAGCTTCTAAAAACCAATAAGACGAGAAGCACTCAGCTGATATAGATACATATTCTATTATCTGTCCATAGCACCTTCAGTTATGAATGGGAGCTCATTAATCCCTTCCCACTTTATGCTAGAATATTGGCTACATTGGTCTTATAAAAGCAAGCAAAGCTGCTGCAAGTTCATGAGTGTAGTAATCCTGCTATCCCCAGAAGACATTGCTTTTGTTGTTTTGCTTTGCTTTGCTTCGTGTTTATGGTCCTTCCTGAACTCTGGCTCTTATAATTTTTTTGTACCCTTCTCCATGAACCATCACCCTTGTGTTTAGAGAAGGAGGTGATAATATAGAGATCTATCTCAATTGTAATTTCATTGATGCTTTTCTCTGCATTTTTACCAGTTAGTCTTTTCCATCTTTACTTCTATGCACTACACAAAGAAACTTCTCTGATTTGACCTGAGAGCCGCATTCATCTGTAGACATGGAAAGCAGTTTAATACTACACCTAGTAAGTGTAATGTTAGTAGTAGGTTCACCCTTGAGGTCTATGGCCTTCATCCTAGTTATCCTGCTGTTGCCTGGTGTCATGGAGACCATGTAGAATTATATCAACAGTACTGGCCATTTCATACAGCCTAACCATTCACAGATGATATAGATTTTGGGGTGGGCCAACTCACAGCCCTGGATCTGGGCCTCCGTAGTAGCTGAGCTGGTCAAAATGCTGGTTCTCTCTTATTCACACAACCAGGGTGAGCTCCCCAGAACTACTCTGGCTAGGTCAACCAATACTTCCATTGGCAGGAGGCAGGATTAGTTCTTCTGCCCTCAGGGCTGGCCCACCTACATTCACACCTTCAGGGCCAGCACAACTGTGCTGTCCAGGTGAGGTTCAGGGCGCACTGTGAGTGCTAGAGCCAGTGTGGGGGTAGGGATAGCATTCCTGCTCTCATACCCTTGGTGGCAGTTCTACTGACTAAGGGAGAGGACATCACCTCCATACCCATACCACCTCATGGAAGAAGAGAGGTGGGGCCTACTTTTCCATACTCTAATCCTTGGAGCTGGCTCAGCTGTGCCCCAACTACCAGGATCAGCTCTGCTGTGCTCTTTAGGAGAGATGGAACACCCACTCTCCCTATTTCTTCAGCCGGTGAGGAGTAGGACTAGATCTTCTGCACAGATGACCGTATGGGCAGCTTTCTCATCTGCCTGCTGAAGGTAGTAAGGGGTAAGATGGTAAGGGGCATCACCTCTGTGCCCATACCACCCTATGGCAGACAAGTAGTACTGTCATTTCTCCCATACACACATCCTCCAGGCCTGCTTATCATAACCTTACCACCAGGAACACTTCACTGTGATACCCTGGCAAGGTGCAGGGCCTGCTCTCCTGAGTGCTGCTGTAGATGAGAGATGGGGCCAGCTCTCCAGAACACCACAGCCATTAAGGTACAGGACGAATTCCTCAAAGCCCCTGGACAGCCTCATGGTCCCTGGATGGCTGCATAGACCAAGGACATCTCCATGTTCTCTAGTGGTAATATGAGCCATGGATATTTACAGTGACCCCTGTCACAGACCCAGACATGGCCCTCAGTTGCAGGGGGTTGTCCATTCTGTGAATCAGGCTACTCCTCTCCACCCCAGATTCTCCAGTTCCATTTCTCTCATTATGCTCAAGCTGCTCCATTTATCTGTCTCTCCTGCCTGTCCACCACACACTCACGAATTTTGGTGGTTCCTACTGCAAGCTGGCCAAGCAGCTGGCAGGTCCCCGGGTGACATTTTCCAGCAAGTAGATGTCTGTGGCCTGAGTGTGCCCTGCTCCAGAGGGCAGGAATGTAGGTGTGATAGTGGTCAGCAGGTCTCTGTCTTGCTCCTCCCATTGTGCACTGTGTAGTGGTAGGCAAGGCTCTATGTGGTTTTGACCTACCTGTACCCATGCATAGGATAGAAGGCAGGTATGTGGGTCTCTTTCCCCACCTGTACCCAAGACATGGCAGAACAAATGTCTTTGTCTATCTTCCTCCTGTGCTACACTGCCTGGGGTTGATTTGATTTGATTTTTATATGTCCTAGGCATAAGATAGCTTTGGCCAACAAGTCAAGCATCAAACTAAGATGGACAAAGAAATGCCATCTGCTCTACCCCTGACTGATATAAGAATACCACCACCAACAAGGTATCTCTTTGCCCATTGCCAGAAGGGGCAAAGCTCTATTTTCTAATTTAGTAGCTATAATTTGAATTTAGTCTTGATCTATTTGAAACTAAACAGAATTCAAAACTTAGAATCTTTGTCACATTATTCACATTGCACATTTTCTACCACTGTAAACAACTATTTTAACAGAGAGTTAAAATTAAAATGTTTAGTGTTGATCATGAATGGTCAACAAAGAAACAGCAGACACTACAGATTTAACTGATGTCTGTGAGGTCAGGTACATGAAGGTGTATTTATTCCTGTTAGCTCACTAAATTAGAATAAATTGTGTTTGTTGTCTATAACTTTAAATTTTTAAATCCTATTTCTAACAATGGCTTTTAAATGCTTTAACCTTCTTTGTAGTCCGTCCCCCCGCCAGAGGTAATGGAAAAGAAAGGATACAGGGAAGTGGACCTGTTTAGAATTTTTTTTTTTTTTTAAGTAACTCTCGTCTGTGTTGTCTGGCAGTTGGCAGTTCAGTGCACAGGTCAGCAACAGCAGCTCAATCCACTCGCAAATACTTCACAGATACACCAGTTCAGTAGTGTTGGGATACCAAACAGGAATCAGCAGTGGTAGCACAATCCAGTAGAGTCAGTGAGGCCTCAGCTCAGCTCAAGTCAGCAGGAGGGACCAGGAGGAATGCCAGGAGAAGTTCTCAGTAGTGCCCCTTTCATCAGGGAAGATGTGACACCAACAAGCTTTGCACAGCTAGCTAAGCTCAGCCTCCATCTCTGTCCATCAAGTCCTTTTTATACCCCCTTCCAAACATGTGTCCTCCACATGTCTTGCCTCACCACACATATTGCCTTAGTATGTGCATCTGTCTCAGCACACATCTCTTTGCCAATCAGTCCAGAGTACATGGCAGCACATCACCACAAATGCTTTTTGGTGAGGTTCTCTTTATGGAGTCCCAACAAATGGATCTCAACTACACAATATAAGACAGATTATTGCATGTATGTTGTTAGCAAAGAATCTTTCATCACATGTCCTTTCATGTGCTTGCTTCAGTAGAACATCCTCTCTCCTGTGTCTGCTTCAGCGAAATGTTCCTTTATGAGTCTGTTTTAGTCTTTCACTTGTGTCCACTTCAGGAAACACTCCTTCATGTGTTTGCCGCAGAAAACACCATCTAACACAACTGACTTTCCAAAGAAACCTTAACTTTCCACTTCAGTCGTCAATGACACACTAAATTTATAACATTAATAAATTAATAATAAAATAATGAATTAACACAATAAAATAGTAAGTTGACTCTTTATTTCTTAAATATTTCTTTAGAAATGGTAACACACCATCTAGTATGGGGAAAAGAGAGAATGGGAAATGGATTAGAGGGTGTGCTAATGTCTGAGAAATAAAACTTCAGCATTTGAGGTTTAAAAGTTCTCACATTGTAAGAAGTTCTAAAGTTTCATTTTAGAAAAAGAAAGAGTCTTCTCAGGGTTGGTTTCTGCTTTTTCTGGCAAACTTTAACTTCCTGGTTCAAAGAAAAGACATTTATAAATGAGGCCCACAAGGCTTCTCTGACATCAAATCACTCTTACGGCGCAACATTTTGATGAGTTGAGTGTAAATGAACCAGAAACATGTGGATTAAATTTCTCCTATGGTAGTAAGAGGTTAGAAAAATTGAGGGGAAAATGTGCCTGGGAAAATGCACTTGGGGTTTTCTGGGCCCTTGGTACTTTAAACTCAGAACATGCTATTTTGTTGGAAAGAAAACAAAAGCAGAGGAAATCACCACAGCTCTGCTCCTTGTGCTGACTTCTAGGGGAACTTGGAATGGGAAGTTGGTTTTCCAGACCTATAATCTGGACTGGGATAATTTTAGGTGGAATCTGCCTGGATCAATGATCTGACATGGAGTGTAGAGAATGGCTATAGGGAGGGTCCTCCTATCCTTGTGAAAGTGAGCAAGTCAGTTAATAAGGGAGGGTGGTGCTGGCCCATCAAGGCTACCAGAAAATCCAAAGGCAAAAGAATGGTCTCCATCTTTGTACTGGCAGGCTCTCAGTTGCTCACTTGAATGCCAGTGACAAGTCTGTTATTGACAAGCTTCATATTCAGATGGCCACAAAGGCTCAGAGAAGATGGGTAGAAGAGGAAAAAGATTAGGCTAGAGGTGATATCAACAGCAATTCAAGGCAAAATGATAAACACTTAGGGAAAGATTATTAGACATGGCACTACATATAGTAAATGACAGGATCCCTAGAACTTCAAACCTGAGACAGCCTGAGTTAAGTCCAGGCTGTGGTTCACAACAATAAGAAAAGAGTATGAACTCTTGCAAATGGAATTTATATGGTAAATAAAATGAGAATTCATTTCCCAAAATTTTACTTTAGAAATAGGTAATTGTGACTGCAAACACCAGGCATATACGTGGTACACATATATGTATTCAGGCAAAACACTCTTATAACAAAAAATAAAAATATGTCATTGGGACAGAGAGTAAGTGCTTCAAAAGGCATCACCTTTTCACATGCTTTTTATGACTTATAAAACCAAAAAGCCAAGAGAATTCATAAATCTATTATATGATATTTAATAAGTGTCTATCAAGTGCATAAATATTATAAATACAAAGATACCATATTATGGTCTTGAGATAGCGAGGCTTAGAGTTTATATTGTTTACCCAAATTACTCCTAGAGACAGACTAGAAAATTAGACAAACTTAAGTTGTTCAGGCCCACGTTGGCTCATTAATAATCTTTGTTGTTATACTTTGTCTTGCAGCCTGGAAATAAACATGTGTTGGGGGAGAGTTGCTGGCTTTCCTCAATCAATTTTTGAATCCAACAATCCTTTGGCTAGAGTCACTTGTATGTAGCTGTATGTTTCATTAGAGGAAACTGACACTGTAAATTCATAGAGGCATCTATAAATCTCCACTTTTAAATTCTTAGATTAAGACACACCAAGTCTAGACATTGCCCCAAAGAAACAAGCTTTTCTTGCCAAAGTAGAATTTCCTCATATATTGCCAACAGCAGTTACAGAACTTCTTTCTATGCTCATCTCTTCTTTAATTTGAATCATGGTCATGTGTTTCAATATGGAAATTAAAGCTTATGTCATAAAACTGGAGGAATGAAAATGGAGTATGTTAGGATGACCTTAAAGAGCTTGCTCACTGACCCATGTGCTAACAAAGCAAGACAATGGGGGGGGGGGGCAGGAACTTAACATGGGATCCTCCTGATTCCCAATTTCACATTAAGTCACTACCACTTAAGAAGTTGAGGAGTAATTCTAATTAATCAGGTTAACAATTGTTTTTAGTAATTGTGTTTGGCAATAGCTATCACAGAAAGAGCTGCTAAGAGAAAACCATCCTCTAAGTAATAAAAAAGCCCTTAAATTTCTAACACAGCCATGAGAGCTGGAGAAGTCCCTATACTGGAAGAATATTTCTGGCACAGGATAAGCTTAGACATGAGACACTTGACGTCCAAATACATGAAACACCAATTAAGAGACAAATGATGGGCATCTGAGTATCTTGCCTTGGACATTTTTCCCCATGCACTGTGAAAGATGACTAGCTTCATGTTACTCTTACTTACCAGTTGTGAGTTCATATGTGCTGAGTTTGTGTAAGCAATGTATTATCTGTGTATTCTTCTATGTATAAACTAAGTTATTTTACTTTATGTTTGATATTTATGTCTCATTTAACTGCATTACATTAAATATTATAAATGTTGAAGAAATATATATATTTTTTTTAAAAAAAAATATATATATATTAAAAATCTTAGTTTTCTCTCATTTCTAAAATGTTTGTTACATAGAGGAAAAAGGGTATAACATTCCTTGGAGACACAGCTTCTTATGAAGGGTCTGTGTAAGAAAAAAGGATGCAGGCACTCATGGTTAAGAGAAAGTTCTGGAAATAATGTGAGTTTGAGCCAAGGTTCTTGCTGTGCAGATTTGGCCACATCTCAAGATCTTTCTTCATCACAGTTTCTCATCTGTAAAATGAGTAAAATAATTGTAGTACCATATAAAATTGTTTGAAGAGTAAAATGATTTATTATACGTAAGGTCTCAGAACAGTGGCCGTCATATAATTAATATCCAATGGATGTTAGATGCTACCCTTTCCCTTTCACTAGTAACTCCACACTCTCACTTATGTAAACCCAAAGTACTCTTCTATAGTGTTACCTTACAATTACATTTGGTTTTAAATACAGGAATGAATGAATGGTTTTATATGAATATGAATGGTTTTAAAGACAGGAAAAATAGAGATCTTGAACATTCTTTGATTTATTTGTTACATTTTATACATAGAAGTGTTTTGCCTGCAGTCATATATGTGTATCCCATGTGTGTTCCATGCCTGTAGGGATCAAAAGAGGATGTTAGGTCTTCTGACCTGCACTTATAGATAACTGTGGGCCACTATGTGGGTGCTAGGAGTCTAACCAATCCCAGCTCTTCTGTAAAAGTATAAGTACTCTTAACTGCTGTTCCAGGTTTTTTTTATTAAGAACTTAAAAAGGGGCTTTTATAATCTTTCCATCGCCTACTGTACAATTCTTCCTGAGCTTTAGTTGTGGGAATGTTTTCTAGGTGTATCCACTGGGACGGGAATTAATGATTCTGCATTTTAATTGATTGTAGTTTCATATAATGGTGTCTGTTGGAAAGATTTACCTGATGAGGGATGAAGGCTACACTTCTCTGTAGATTTAAAGACAAATGTTTGTAGATTATTGTTATAGACTATGGTGGCTTAGTAAATTAGAGGGCATAGATTCTATCTTAATAGTCATGACTTCACTGGCACTGAGTAGTTAACTAGGTTTTCAGTACCAGGCAGTTTTCTTCTTGTTGAGTAATTGATCTTAAGAAGTTCAATTAGCCATGTCTCGGAAAAAAAAAAAAAAAAAAAAAAAAAAAGAAGTTCAATTAGATAGCTACTAGTTACCATCAAGTTATATGTGCCACCCCTGCATCCTGAGGATACGGTGCCATGCTTGTTGATTTCGTTCTTAGTTATCATAGCTAGGAAGACCTGTTGGTTGCCTCTCTCCTTTGGATGCTTGCATGGTGTCTTCTGGTACTATAAAACTTAATCCTCATGGAGAGGAAATTTATACCATATATAAATATACCTATATGCATGAAATAAAGTATAGGCCATAAATTTGAAAGAGAATGGAAATGGGTTTATTGGAGGGCTTGAAAGATAGAAATGGAATGGCTAAATGTTATCATAAAAATCTCACAAAAATACAAAATAAAATATATTAAATGTATTATTCAATTTCTGAACTTTGGATCATTTCTGTGATTGTCCTTAGAATGTGCCTCTTGATTAGTCATTACCTGTAGTTCAGCTTACTGTGATCATACTACTTTTCAGATGCTCATCATATTTCAGATACCCTGTCAAGTGCTTCATATAAACCATCATTTATTTTACCACTTTCTGATTGGATTTAAACACTGCTATAAAAATAATTTCAGACCTAGCACTGTAATTTTGGTCAAAAGTTCATTAATGGGGAAGTCATGGGCCTTATGATTGAGCCTGTTATTGTTATTTTGCTGAATGAGTATGCTTTAAAACTGTCTTCTAAATGTTTATATTTATACCCTTAGCCCCATGCTTCTCTTAATTTTGGTCCAAGATGCTTTATTTTGCAATGAACAAAAGTCAGTGGAGAAATACATAACTGGAAAAAGTGCTGAGATAAGAGACTGAGTGCTCAGTCCCACTATGGCCAAAGCTCAGGGAACAATGTGGAAAGGGAGGTAGAAAGAATGCAAGACCCAGAATGTGGCTATAAGTCTTTTAAATGCTATTGCATTACATGATGATTGTACTCATGGTCTTATAGAAGCTATAGCCATCTGCTCAAAACTTACAGAAAATCAAGACATCCAGAATCCCAGCATATGTGGAGTAGATGATCTATCTGTACAGTTATCCACACTGAGGAGTTATTGGCAGTGGGTAGATACTGGGGGATGGCAAATCATACCTTATTAAGTATATGGCTGCCTATGAATGGCTGTATCCATGTTTCTTCGGTGGATGATCCCACACCCATGAACATATGGGAAGCACTAACTGGGCTTAGTGGTTATTAAGAGAGAGGAAAATAAAGACATGGAGTTAGAAAGGAATGTTTTGAGAGGATATGAGAGCATTGGAGGGATAATCAGTGTAGATATTATCATAGTCCATAAAAATTCAAAATGTTCTTTGTCTAGTATTTTATTTATTTTATTTTTGAAATTACAGTAGAGTAGAATCTTGTATGCATTTCATTTCTTTCTTTCAAACCTTCCCATTTATTTCTCTTTTCTCTCTCAAATTCATGACCTCAATTTTTTTATTAATATTGGTTCTATAAAAATATTTCTGAAAGAAAGAAAGTTGTAGAGAACAAAAATAAATAAGACTTCTTTAACATAAAACATGTAGATAATATTTTTCATCTATGCCATATTTACTTAAGAGCTATTGATAAGTGGTAAGCAGTATTTTCTGTTTTCCAGGAACATCATTCTGATGACTGTGCTACCTCTAGTTTAAGATGGTATCTAAATATTATGCACCTCAGACTATTGAGACAGCATACCAGACTAGGGGTACTGGACTTTAAATACTACACAGTAGTACCTCTCCAAGGTGCCAGTGTGAAGTTGCAAGTTCCCTGGGATTCTACTTTTCTCTACACTCTCAGTTTTCATCTTGGTGATGAAAGAGCTCCCAGCTACAAAGATAGCACATTAAATCTATCAATAATCTTAGAAAAGTTGCCTGTAAATTTTTGCTCTACAACCTACAGAAATTAACTAAGTTGTACAACCCAAGAGAGTCAAATCTAGTTGAATTTCTATGTCACTTTTAGATGTTAGTGGAATGCATTTTCCTTCTTCCTATAAATATCACATTGCATATATAGATAAAAAGTGACTCCACCAGAGACCCATCCCCTCTGTAGTGGAAACAAGATTGCATATGACATAACAATATGGTGTAAGACAGAGCCAGAAAAAAGAAACTGAGGTCCTCATAACATCATAAGCCTCTGGTTCAAACTAGAACTGAAGCTGATATATTTATGGACTTGTAAGATTCAATTTTTACCATCACTTTGCTCGGCTTTGTAATTAAAAACATCTTTAATAATAGGCAGTTAAAATTTCCTATCAGTCTTCACCTTGACTTTGATCAGTATGTTCTTCTGTTTCTATCTTTGCCAATCCTTTTTAAACTCTGTTCCTTCCATTATCTTTCCTATCTCTCTACCATTATTCTCCCAACATTCACAGGGTTCCTATCAACTCTACTGGTGCATACACTGACAGAAATAACAATAAGGTATCAAAATATTTCATAGAGAAATGATGAGGCTTGAAGGAAATTTGAAAGATAATGCACAGTAGTTCATCTCTTTCAGGAGATGAGATATTGTTTCTCTTAGTGGGCAGGTGAAGCTCAGAAATATTGAAAAATTCATTCAGGATAATCAACCTAAACCAAAGGGTCAGAAAATCATAGCGTTCAAAAACAGTGAAGATTTCAAAAGCTTATGGAGTCAACTTGCTCAATTATTTTATCCATTTAGGAAGCTGAAATTTAGTGATACCAACAATTTCACTTTCCTAATTTGTGGTAGACAGAGGGGGAAAAAAACACTGAAAATTTCTGAATCTTTCTCTATTCTTGTTTCTACATTAAACTCCAATGTCTTTTTTAGCCGTTGGAAAACCCTTTGGGATCACTATTGAAATTATCCTCCAGTTATTGGATGATTGTCAGGTGCTTTGAAAAAATGCCTGTTGAATCCTCTGTTTTGATTTGATTATTGTCAAAGCTATGCTCACTCATAATGCATGATCCTAGGACTGAAGCACAAATGTATATGCACATATTACTTTCTTAATAGTTTCTGAAATCAGTTACTTGATTGGAAAACACTCCCTGTTTTAAATAGAATATGATATTTTATTTTTTTCTTAAAGTTAGCATTGCTGGTGACCTATTTATTAAAGCAATCTGGATTTCTGCAATAAAAAGAATTTTCTATCAGTGACTCAGGCAATTTTTTGTTACTGTCACCAAATCTTATTTCTGTTTGTTTCTACTCAGTTTCTAACTTCTGAAACAATTGTGGTTCCCTGTGAACTCCAAAACTAGAAATTCTTCTACCTCAATAGATTCGGGTTCCTGGTGTAAGCTTGTTAAAGCAAGAGGAAGAAAAGGAGGAAACTAAAGAGAATGAGGAGAGAGGAAGGAACAGAGAAAGATGGTGATGATGGTCAGAATTTTGAGATTTTTCTCACAGTAATTCATATTTCTATTTGTACAGTGCCTAGACCCTTTGATGCTAACCATAATGAATAAGAGGCCGAATTAAACATCTGTCTTAATACTAGAATACAGACTTGCTATTTCACTTAGACAGGCAGAGAAGTTAGGAGCATACAGTGAAAAAAGTAGACAGTAAGCATCTTGGCCATGTCTTTTTGCTTATGGGTCTATCTCTTAATGTTTGTTCTATGTTGGAATGTACTTGCAAAGTACAAAAAAAAAAAGGAAAATAACCACCAATGTCACCCAGCCACAAATCTACTATGGCCTGCAAAATATAGAGGTGCCATAGATGTTCCAACATTATGGGGGTAACCAAACACTTTAAGTAATTGGATTTAAGGTCCACCTCATGAGCTAGAACCCATACTTGACACTGCTAAAGTGGCCAAGAATCTGAAACTTGATAGGCTCTGGGCTCAGGGGAAAACCTAATATTATTATTATTCTGCTAAAAGCATGTAACAATAGAATGACTCCTAAGGAAATACTGCTACACCCATAGATCAGTGCCATACTCAGAACACCAGAGAAGATTCTTCTTGCAGTAGATGGAACTAACATAGATATCTACAACTGAACAATGTGCAGAGAGTGAAAGACACTGGAACACTTAAAAGTAAATGGTTTGTCTTCCTCAAAGCTCAGAGACCTCTGTGGAAGGGACAGAAAAATTCTCAGAATCAGAGGCGATAGACAACTCTAAGGAAGTAGTGTCTTCTAGACACAAAAAGACTGATAACATCGGAATTCATACAGACAGTGTTAGCACTTACAAGACCTGCACAGGTTTAAGATAGAGAAACTCCAGTACTCCCAGTACTGGAAGGCAAAGTCCTACCCCTAAACAAGCTGCTTTCTTTCAGTTGATTCCTGCTGAGAAAAGAAAATATGTTTTGACAAGGCAGTGTTACTAGATATATCAACTTCACTCCTGGGTAGGATTCATACTCAGTAGTAGTTAGCAACCTCAAAGAATTCTGTTTTTTTTTTTTTTTTTTTTTTTTTTTGGTGTTGTTTCATTTTTGTTTGTTTGTGTAGGGGGGTTGGGGGTGGCTTTTGTTTTCTTTTGAATTTTTTTGTATTAATGGCTTGGTTGCTTTTATTCCCCCCGCCCCATTTTGTTTTGTTTGTCTGTTTTGAGAATAAAAGTAAGAACGAAAGTATGAAGCAGAGTGGGAAGAAAGACAGGGAGAGAGAAATTCATGTTCAAAGTATATTGTTCAAGCGCAGTCTCCACTCTCTTTGAGAGACTATGGCCCTTCATTGTTCTAATTAAAGGGAAATCTGCTTTTGTGGATATTGGTCTCCTCTTTATTTAAATTTGATTTTTATATCACCTAGATTGGTTTCAACCTAACATTTGATGCTGAAACCCAGGAGGAGTTTTAGAGCTCTCTTCCTCAGCCCTCATATCTGGAAAACCTTTTCGGTTTTGTTACCCATCTCCTTTCTTTTCTTCTGAGACC